>NW_011888914.1:4880760-4996143 GCF_000151845.1 Pteropus vampyrus
GTTGTTTATTTAATGTGATGTGAATCAATTTGCTCAGGTCTCCTAATTCAATTATAGTTTCAGCTACGGTAGAATTCCTATTTAATACTGATCAAAGTAGAGAGGATTAATAGTTTTATTACTTGCCAGTACTATTCAGGTCTAGAGATTTCACTCTAACACCACAACAACAGCTCCTCAGACATAGTGGGAAAGGAGCTATTGCTTTTTAACTTTTTTTTAAATTAAATAATATTAAAGTAGAGGAAATAGTTTCATGACCCCTCCGAGCCATCATTCATTATTATTGACACATAGTCAGTTTTGTTTCATCTATATTTCTACCTACTCTCCTTCACAATGGATTATTTTGACAGCTACTGCTTTTCATAGTCAAGATGTTATGTCTTTTAAGGTTTTTCTTAATTTTTCTATCACAAAAGCAAAACAGATAATCTTAAGGAAACTCAGGAAAATACAGAAGAATAAGACAAATTCTCTTTAATCTTACTGCAGTGAGACAACTTATGTTAGCAAGTTGGTGTATTTTTACATTGTCTCTTGGAATATGTCTTGCAGCCTTTAAAAAACAGCTATAAAAATACTGTATGTATAATTTTTTAACTCTTTTCCCTTGACGTCATTCTTTTCATGTAAATATCACTTTTTAACATTGGCTAAGTAATATTCTCATTCTCCCTTGTTGATAGATATTTAGAATGTTTTCAGTTCTGATTTTTTACATAATTGACATTCAAGAATTACCTGTTTAAATAAAGCAAAAGTTCCTTGTGGGTATATAAAGTTCCCAAAAAAGGAAAACTGGGAAATAAGTCAAATCTGGTTGTTTCCCCCCACCCACTACCCTAAAGCATTTACTTCTCTTTTGGGTCTTTATTACTGGCAATAACCCTTCACATAATTTTAGAATTCATGTTTTAAATATTCCTAGTTTAATATATTATTGTAAGTCATTATTAATAGACTAAATGGGTAATTTTTTAATTTGTCTTTCTATCACTAAACTAATTGGAAGTTTTGTGATTCTGTTGAGACAGTAACATTTTTAAATTCAATTGAACTAGTTTATCATGTCTAGAATAAAATTATAGATACTTCCTACTATTCATAATTTTTAAAAACTATCTATAGAAAATAATGTAACCTCTTTGTGTTTCTTAGATGTTTTAAGAGCCATCCTATGGGTTTATGGTCATATTAAACCTTTTATAATGTATCCTAGCCAAATGTCAAATATCTTTGGTTTATATTCAGATCTGTATAATTTCAATTAATATTGTCATGGATCTTATTTTAAATTCTTTTCATTTTTAAGTATCTTTGTGTTTGTGTGTTAGTCCTATTATTCTCATTTTGCTAAACTAATCCCAGTTTCCCACATTATTGGCACAAAAACTTGATTAAGCTATCAGAGTCCTTTGGTAAGAAAAAATAAATGCATTCAAAGCTTACATGAGTTTTCACAATTAAAGTTAATCTTTAGAAAATTGGAATGTCATATAGTCATTAGAGAACAGTCTTAGGAAAAAAAAGTTTGCCAAACAAGCCAGTATATGAAGAAGTACAGACAGAATAATTCCCAGGGCCCAGAACTGGTGGTATTTAACATTTTTATTTAACATCAGAGCTAGAATTAGTATTATTTACCCAGAACTTAATTTCTCAGCTACACTTTGAAGTAGGTATAATTATTATCACACTTTTACTGAGTTACAAGGGAGGTACAAATGTCAGTAGATGAGTTTGGGTTGGTAAATATAATCCACTCTAGACTGCTGGATAATAGATTAAAAGCTCAGGAAAATTTTTAATGGTCATTGTGGTCTTTAATGTATAGAATGAAAGTCACACAGGACTATTTTGGTATATGTCTAAATTTCAAGTGTGATAAGAACAAAGTCGCTTGTGCTCCTCTAAAATATGTCCTTTTATGTCAGTCACATTGAGCTAGACAGACAGTGGTTCAGCCTATTTACTTTGCCCACAGAGTCTCATTCTCTGGTTCCTTATTAAAGATCAGAAGATGTTCAGTGAGAGTAATTATGTAGATGTATATCAATTTGTATACATCAATTAAAATTTTTTGTATATCAATTACAATTTTTTTATACTTTGAACTATTTCAAACCCATAGAAAAATTTATAGAGAATAACGTAATGAACACTCACATGCTCACTTTCTAACATGCCAAGTCTTAACTTTTTCCAAAGTGGTTGCTGTATCCCACAGAGATAAAAACCTACAATTAAATAGTAGAAGAGGAATAATTTTATAAGATGATAAAAGATAAAGTTCTAAGTAAATATAAGATGATATTTCTAATTTTTTTTTTTGGCTTTATGTATTGAAAGCATAACACCTGATAAAATTGTGTCAATGTGGAGAACTCCATATTAGTCTTTTTTTTTTGTTACACTAGTAAGGTTTTTAGGATAACAACTGCTTTTTCTTATTTCAACATCTCTCTTTAGAGAAGTAGCGGATTTTCAGCTTTCTATGGATTCTCTATTGGATAATAGCAATGACCATTCCAGACCAGATATTCAAGCCCAAGCCACAAGACTGGCAGAGAAGGTACTTTAGCCTGTTATCTTTTTTTGACATTATAATAAACTTATTATTTTAAAGAAAAGAATTACTTGCAGACTATCTCAACCCTAATAATGAATTTAATAGTGTATCTTTGTTCAAGGTACCTTGGAATATATAATTTAAAATTATTTTAGCCATGTACTATAAGATTAGGTTGATTTTCCAAATCAGTTATAAAGAATTCCTCTTGATCTGACATTGTTCAATTTTTTGATTAACTACTTACAGGAAGTCTGAAGTATTAATTAATTTACAGATTGAAGCCAAATGGACTTCTGAATTTAGGAGAACAAGCTTGAGAAATTAGAGCAGTGGTTGCACTTTTTAAAATGAGTTTCTGAGAAGATGAACATTAAAATATGAGAAGAAATGATTAGATGTAAATAGAATCATGATTGCAGAGAAGAAGTGGTTAGGTGATTTAATAAACCTCTTTCACTTCTGATTTCTCTGATAGGTTTGGTATCTAAAATAGGAATTGAAAGGATTGTAGAGAATGACCAGATTTAAACTGTAAGGGTAATACCATCAGAAAAGGCAGGTCTTTTTTTAATAAGGTTATACATTTGACTCAGAAGGGATGTCTGAGCTCACTAAAGAATTAGAACAATGAAAGTCACTATCATAGAAAAAGATGTTTGAAGAATGAGTATGATAAAGGAATTTTAGTAGCTGAGTCAATATTTGATTTAAAAAAACCTACATTTTTATTTGCAACTACATCAAGAGTGGAATCATCCTAATTGTAATATTTAGTCTCAAAATGAAAACTAAAGGCTCTTCAGTGACAACAAGTCCATGGGTATATATCAGGTGCTTTGAGCATCTAGTTAGTTAAAATTTTAAGACATATTCACTGAAGACAATGTATTTAAATTATTTCCATTTTATGTGTTGGTGCAAGTGATTTAACGTAGGCCCCGACAGAATGTCACGTTATGTGGCTCTTTTGAAAAAAAAAAAAGGTAGGTGAGCTGAAAAGTGTTCATTGCATGTCAGGGTTTGTAGGGTGGGGATAAAGTGATGCTCTTTTTCTTCTATGTTAGATGGAAATTTTGAGATGAGGGAATGAGAAAGAGAAAGGGACTAGGAATATAGAATAGTATTCTAGTCAGAAAAAGAAGAAAACATGTTTACCCAATAGAATTGAAGAGACTAAAGACCCAAGTCCAGATACAATGACTGAGACAGATAATGCACCTGCTGCCTTTGGATAGTTAAAAATTTGATAGTATTAGAACTACAACTCTCATTAGGCCTATTTTTTAACATACCTACTTTACTTGATTTGTTATCTTTTCAGCTAAAATGTGATACAGTGGTGAGTGAAATCAGCACTGGTCGAGGGACTGTAAATTTCAAAATAAACAGAGAACTATTAACAAAGGTAAGAATGGGTTATATTTCAGCTCTTGCATCTATACTCATTTTCTCTGCTGTAGCTACAGTGGTTTCCCTCTAGTTTTTAAATTTAACTGTGACTCCTCTTGCCTCCAAACCTTTGCACATTCTGATCCCTCTGCCTGGAGTGCCACCCCAAGTTAACTTCAGATCTTGATATTTCCTGGGCATTGCTTTTCTGACCCCTGCATATATATGCTCTCATAACACTATATATTTCTCCTTTGCAGAATTTACCATAGTTGCTATTTTATATCCTTTTTATTTGATTAATGCCTATTGTCCTTTAAACTGTAATTTCCATTAGGACTGATAGTTTGTTTTTCTCACTATTGGATCCCCTGTTCCTAGATGTGAGGTAACTATTGCCAAATGAGTTAATAGATTCTGTATTGAATACCAGAAAGGTGCTGCTGGGTTCTGCTCTCTCTTAGTCTATAATCTGTTGGAAGCATAAGATTTATACAGAAGAAACCATAAGATAGCTTCTTCTTTTAATAAAATAAATATTAAAACAACAAAAAAAAAAGATGATTGGTTCAATAAGCTTAAGAAAGATCAAAGATGGAGAAATCAGGATGGCCTGGAGGGGTTGGGTAAAATGCATAAAGGAACTGGGTCTCACATGAATGAGACCATGGAGGACACGTAATCCTGGATAGGCAGTACTTTGATACCTTTTATTGAGAGTCTCATATCAATTTTATCATAATGCATGCTTTGGTCTTTAAAAAAAAAAAAAAGATATATACCAGCATTGAGTTGGTCAGGCTTAGTAATGCTGTAGTCTTGAAAATAACTATAAAACTAATATATCTAACTATAGTTTCTCACTGAAGGAGAGTTAATGTTTTATGTTTGTCTTTAGATCTTTGAACTTTTATCTTTTTTTCACTCTTATTTGAAAGTAAATTAGTTACCAAAATCAGTCACAAGGATAAGAAGGAAATTTGTTTTGAGCTTGTTAAAAAGTGTCTACATCCTGCTAGGCTGTTGATAATATTTCATGTCAATTTAGCAAACCAGTGAATCTAATTTACCATTTTTAAATAAGTGACTCTTACAGTTGCTGTCATTTTTTTTTTTTTTATGGAAGTAGAAATGCAACTTACCAAAGTGCCCCCCAAACTTTAGGCCACTTGATAGGCGTCAATATTGTAATTTTTTTGTTTTCCCTGAGATGGGAAAATGTGCTATAGTAGATGGAGTTTGCCTTTTCAACCAGATTACCTGAAAGAGATGTGGTTTTTATTTCAAGGCAAGACATATATTTACTTAATAATTTAAAATTTCAATGGCCATGAATTTTCATGCTTTATTACAATTAACAAACCGAGATTTTTCTCTGGTTTAAGGATGCCCACTTGCTCACTTATTAAAAATATTCCCAAATCCTTCTCAGTTGACAACGGAGGGACAAGAGTTAGGGCTTTGAGGTCCAGCTACTCTTTCTCACATGAAAATCCTGCCTCCATTGAGGATCTGAATCTCAGCGTGATTTTTGTTAAAGGAACAAACAGATTGCTCACAGTGGCACAATAAAGATACACACCCTACATCATTGAACACTGATAGTCCGAAAAAGGTATTGAATATGCTTTTGTTAAAAGTTATAATTTTTTAATGATAATTATTTTTTGCTCAAAATCTAATTTCTTCTACATCTGGCCTCATTATTTTCAGGCCTTGACAGTGGCATTTATTTGCATGTCTAATGAATTTTTCAGATCACATCAAATAAAATTCAACTCTTCTTAGGACCATTATAAAACTTTTTTATTTTTATATCTTAAAGTTATCAAGATTGATATGTAGCCAATGATCTTTGTTTAAAACTTATTCCTCAAGCAAAGAATTATGAATTTGTTATTGCTTACACATGTATAAACTTAGCCTTGCATAAAACATTATCTGTTCACACATTGCAATTGAATTATTAGCACTGGTAGCACTGGGAATGATTAGTTAGCTTAAGTTTGGATCAGTAATAGTGTCTTAAAATGCCTTCATCTAAATCCTCCTCAAAGATAGGAGGCTAAAATGTGAAATTTATTATCTCTGTGACTAGATAATAAATATTTCAAAGCTGGAAAATATGACCAATGCATATATTGTGAAGAATTATCCCTTTGGTACCAAACCTGTACCTGTCAGTAGCTTGCAGATGACTTTCACAAGAAACTGTAACTTAAAGTAATAGTTAATTCAGTTTACAGAAAGAAAGAAAAAAGAAAATATGAGTTTAACTAAATAAGAAAAAGGCAAACAAAATCCTGTTTTTTAGGTGCACCTTGGAAATACACAAGGTTAACATTTTTATTTCATGAGTACACACATGCATTTTTTGTTTGCCAAATTCAACTTTGCATGTTCTACCAAAACTTAAGAAAAAGAAAGATACTAATTTAAATGGCTCTAAATCTGTTTGTTATTTCACTAATTAAGTTTATGCCAGAAGGCATTAGATGCACTCAAGTCACAATTAGTGCCAGTTGGATGAACACATGGAAAGAATGAATAATTAAGTTCTTTTCCACTATTGACCAAAGAATTGACTAAACAGATAGGCAGTGGTAGCTTGCCTTAGAAGTTTTGTTGAGAGCTGTAGAGAAATTTATGACAAAAATCGTCCACAAGAAAAGTGATAGTGACAGACAAACGAAAAGTAACAGCCAATTGGAATATTTGTTAATTTGCTAAAGCATTACAAAAAAATGAAACCTTTGAAAGATTTAATTGCTGATTATAAACTTTATGCACTAAATTTACATCTTACATTTAGACATATTAATGAATAGATAGGCTCTAGCTTATTCATCTATCGGAATATCAGGGAACTTTACTAGCTCACTGACATTCTATAGTTAACAACTTTCTTCAGGAACTGTATTGCTGAAATCTAAAGATAAAATGGCATAGATTCTGCCCTCAAGGATCTTATAATTGAAAAGAAAAGCATAAAAAATATCAATGTAATGTGTGATGGATATGATAATGTGATGGCTGGTATAATGAAGGCATGTATAAAGTTGCAATCCAGTGTGAAAAAAGGTTCCCAAATCTATCTTGAGGTGAGAGAAGAAAATTTCAAATTGAGATAACGATAAAGAAGAATGTACTTGGAAGTAACAAAAGCAGACATTCCAGGCAGAGGGGTTGCCTTGGGCCAGAGGACAGCCAGTCAAGAACATGGCATTGTCTTGAAATCACCAAGTGATTGTTATGGTTCATACATAGGATGGTATGGAAGAGGATATGAAATTATACAATATGAAAGGCCTCGTGTGCCCTTCATAAAGAGTGTCAGTTTTTTCCTCTGTCATCATTTTCCATGATGTATTTATTATGTATACCACAGCTAGCATATGTGATGACTTTTGGTATTATGCTAATGAAATTTATTTCATTTTAATGATTTTACAATTGACCATTGAACAACGCAGGTTTGAAATATGTGTCCACTTACACGTGGATTTTTTCAATACCGTAAATGTATTTTCCTTATGATTTAATAATATTTTCTTTAGTTTTATTTTAAGAATACAATATATAATACAAATATATGAAATATGTGTTAATTGGTTGTTTCTGTTATCGGTAAGGCTTCTAGTCAACAATAGGCTATTAGTAGTTAAGTTTTGGGGGAGTCAAAAGCTATTCATGGATTTTTGACTGTATGGGGTATTGGCACCTCTAACCCATGCATTACTCAAGAGCAAACTGTATATTTATTGCAGAAAAATAACTAATGCTGGGGATGAAGTACAGCATAGAGAATATAGTCAATATTTTAATAACTATGTATAGTGCCAAGTGGGTACTAGACTAATTGGGGGCATCACTTTGTAAATTATATTAATGTCTAACCACTGTGCTGTACACCTGAAAGTAATATAAAATAATGTTGAATGTCAACTCTAATTGAAAATTGGAAATTAAAAAAATAATACTTCTAACTCATGATTTTTATGGATATTACAATGTGCCTTTTAAGAAATCAGTTCTCTCAAAATTAAAAAAAAAGTAAAAGTGATATGCTTGTAAAGTAAAAATCAAATCAGAAGTTGGTGAATCTTTTAAGCAGTAAAGAATCTTTGAAGGAACATAGACTTGGTTAAAGATGTATATTATATAAGAAGATATGTGTTACTGTTTTGTCGCGGTGGTAGTTTTGTAGCAGCATAGCTGACAAATGATGAGGGTCTAAGCCCGGTGAGAGGGTATAACCATAATGATATTTAGGAGTTAGCATGTGCAGGGGTTGGTGATTAATAGATGCTAGGTCATGGAGATTGTGGAGGAGAAAGGATAAATGTTAGGAACTCCTAAGTTTCTGACTTGGTTAGCTGGAGATAAAGATTATGGATATGGAGAATGTAGAAGGAAGAGAAGTATATTTCATTAGAAGTGTCTGAGAGAGGTGCCCAGTCCTGAGTTGGACATATCAGTCTGTGGCACAGGAGAGATTTTGTTAGGTAAGTAGTAGTTGAAGTCTTAGAACTTTAGACCTAGGAGAAGTGTAAAAGTAAGGAGCAAGAAGCAAGCAAGGAAGGTGTGTAGTGAGGAGTGGCGGGCAGACAGTGGAAGAGGAGCTTGCAAAGGAAACTGAGAAGCAAAAATCAGTAGAAAGTGGTGTAATTACAACCAATGAGGGAGAGTAGTTGCAAGGAGCAGAGAGTAATCATCAGCTAAGATGGTACATGAAAAGTGGGCAGCGCTGGGGAAGGCAGAAAGGGACCAGAGTTAGGGCAGATGATCAAAAGGAGCTCTAAACTTTAGCCTTATCTTAATTGTTTAATTTTTAAATTTTACATAAAGAATGTATTCATAAAAGTAATATATTAAGTACAATATAAGCATTCAGTTAGATTTGGCATTTAGAATTTTTATTTGAAGAGCACTTTCAGTGAAATTAAAAAAACTTCAGTAGCCTGTGGGTTAAATTGTTAATGGAAGGTTTGGAAGTGTATATAAGATAGTTCTTTATTAAAGTTGTTTTTTTTGTTTCTCTATGCCAGAGAAATCAACAAACTGAGAGTCATTCATTAAAGAGAATTCTAACTTATTGCTATTACCATTTGTGAAGTCTACCATCCATGACATAAAAAGGGATGGAAAGTGAAAAAGATGGTCATACCTTAACTTAAATATTATCTGAATATGAATTTCTTCTCTCTAATGTTTACCTCCCCATTTGCAATCTTCTTGTTACCGTATTCTTGGAGTAATTACCATTTAATAGGCCTTTAGTGTATGGCAGGCACTACTCTCCTTAATGTCTATATATTTATTAATCCTTTCTCTGTTCTATTGTACAGTGTGAGTGAACAGAATATTATTTTCTCTGTGTTCTTGGGCAAATACTGTTTCTGAACCTTAGTTTTTTGTAGCTCTTCAGCAGGAAGTGTTGCCCACCTCTAAGATTGTGAGGCTTAAAGATAACAAAAGCATGTAGACTCGAACCTAGCCCTGTGAAGATGCTTCTTAAAAGTATTGCTTTGCCGCTTCCTGTTACCTTCTCTGCCTTTTCCATTAATTGGCCATCTTAGCCAGCTCTTAATGATAGTAAAATTCTTCATATCATAAACTACATACTTCGGACTCAAAATCCAGTTTGAAAAGAAAATCAATGTAAGAATGAATAAAAGTCTATTACAGTAAATTCAAACTCGTAAATAAATGAATGAATCAGTCATTACTGTTAGCAAAAAACAGTATGAATTTTATGAACTATATAGTAGTTCTGTGTTAATAACGAAAAATTAATCTAGAATGTCTTGGCAAGTTCTGTGAAATTTCCTTGTTTTTTACTTATGTAGCCAGTAGGCATTTGAATTGCAATTTTTTGTTTTCTACCATTTCTTACAATCATTATATTGCAGAAGCAGTAGCAGCATGTACTAGTTAACATAAGCTATGGAGTAAAAAAGGTTTTTGCTATATGATTTAATAACCATATAACCTTGGGAAAGTTACTTAACCACTCTGCTTCTATTTCCTCATTTGTGAAAATGATACTTATCTCTGAGGGTTATTGTAAGGATTAAATGAGTTAATACATAGAAAATGCTCAGAACAGTGCCTGACACATAGTATGAAGTTAAATATTAGATGCTGCTTCTGGTTTTGTTATTACTGGCTGTGGACTTTTGGCAGTTATTTAATTTCTCTAAACTTCAGTTTTTTTCACCTATAAAATATCTACATCGTTGGTTACTGGAAGGAGGAATAGGCATGATGTATAAAAAGGCCCAGAGCCCCCATAAATATTAACTCATGTTATCACTGCTCTGACTAGCATTAGCAATAGGCGAAGGTGGTGGTGCTGCTGACAGTGCTATAAAATTCTCAGTTCCATAAATTAGAATGAACAAATTAGTAACATTTAGTTCCCAGTAACAAAGTAATTAAGAAAATTGCAGCTTTTTTTCTATGATTAAATCCCAGCCTTTACTTTTCAGACCGTGCTACAACAAGTAATCAAAGATGGTTCAGAATATGGATTAAAAAGTGAGCTTTTCTCTGGTCTTTCCCAGAAGAAGATAGTGGTTGAATTCAGGTGAGTATGTCCTCATCTTATGTGTTAGTTAATCAAGCTGACTGGGCAGGTGAGTGTTTTACCATTATCATCTGAGGTCTCACAAAATTACACATAGAATAATTGAAAACCAATGAGATTATATTGTTTTCTTAAATTTACAGTGAATTGATCATTAAACTATGAATAAAAGTTTTGGACTCCAATGAAAAAAAGTTTAATGATTATTATGAGCTCGTTTTCTTTTTGAATTAAGTATTTAACACTTTTTTGGAAGAATGAGTTCATTTTACTAAACTTTTTTTTTTTGCTTTGGTAGACAGTTTATCAAATATACTACATTTGTACCTTATTCTGTAGTTTTTTAAATCATTCACACATGAACTTAGTTAAAACATACTTTATAGAAAACCATCTGAAAAACTAAAGTAAAAATAAGAATGCACATTTTACACATATTAGATGAACTGCTGAAAATGTTAGGAGTTATTTTAATATTACTAGACTCATAGCAGTATAAATGGTTACTACCATATTACAAATTTTAAAGTAATTTGATTACCAGAAAACAAAGCCTTGTAGTATTTGTAATGTATAATTTTAAAAATTACCAGAAAATATCCTGAAGTTTTAATATGCCTCTAAATAGTCTTCATAATAACTTTCTGATATGGTATCAGTACAACCATCTAGTATTTGAACTGTTTTAAAGTAACCCAAAAAGAAAAGGAAGCTTTCAGAGAACAGTTGACAGGTTGACAGCTCATGAAAATTATCAGAGATACTGAATTTGCCTTCATAAAAGCTGAAGAAGAGTCTTAATGAACTGTTTTTCCCACTTAGAAAGATAGAACTTACTACAGCCTTTTATTTTCTTAAGTATCTATTACTGTGGAGGTTTAAAAAAAAATTGATATAGTAAATATGATTTCAGGTTCCTTGACTCATTATTATAACTTATGTTGATAACTTAATTCAACTTAGTTATGATTAGTACCTGGGTAATCAGAGGTGAGTGGGTTTTATGGATTCTACATTTGTACTCTCTGTCATTCATTTGTGTTCTTAGAAAAGGCAGATCTTCTAAGACTCATCTGTTTATAATAAGGACTGATTGCTAAGTAAACTAATGTTCTTATAGAGCAATCAGATATTATGAATAAATCTTATACTCCCAGTACATTCAAATGTTTGTTGCATCACAGAGAAGAGAGGGGCTTCATGTGGTCATCCTTATATCGGAGAGGAGCTACACTAAGGCCATCCCACAAAGAAAGTTGCCTGTCATTTTAGTTATCTTCTCTTGCATAACAGGCTACTTCAAAACTTAATACAGGGATTGCCAACCTTCAGCCCATGGGAAAAATCCAGTCTGCTGTATGTTTTAGTAAAGTTTTATTGAAACACAGGCTTGCACATTCATTTACATGTTGTCTACAGTGGTTGCATTCATACTACAATAGTAGTTGGGTAGAATTGAGTTAAATAGTTGAGATAGAGACCAGGTAGCCTGCAAGCCTGAAACATTTACCATCTGGCTCTTTATGAAAAAGTTTGCCAACTCCCAATTATTGTCTTAAAGCAACCATTTTAATGTTCATGACTCCATAGATCAAGAAATCAGGGATGGTTTAGTTCAATGGTTCTTTTACTTACCCGTGGTCAGTTATGTAGCTCTTTATCTAGAGATTGTACTGGGGCTAGAAATCCAGGTGGCTCATTTGTGTGGCAGCTCACCTGAGGGCTGGCCGGGCATCTCTCTCTCCACATTCTCTGCAGCAGAGTAGCCAGATTGCTTTTAAAAGGTGCTCAGGACTCCAAGATGGTAAAAACATATGATCTTGAGATAGGCACAGCATCACATCTGTCACATTCTCCTGGTCAAAGCAAGTCACAAGATAAGCCCAGATTCCAGGGGAAAGAAAATAGACTTCATCTCTTACTGGCAAGAGTGACAAGAGATTGTGGCCATCATTAATTCTTTTCATTCATGTCTTTAAATTAATGCAGGACACATTGCCTTCTTCTCTGGGGAGACACGTCAGTACCGTACTATCACAATCCTTGCTATTACCTAACCAGCAGTAAAGGAAAATCATCAGGGAAGTGGTGTAGAATCTGTTTTCATGCATACATGCGTGCTTGAAATAATGCCATTGTAAGTTTCATAAAGTTTGAAAAGTTGTCACCAGTGCTCAATTCTAATATCTTCTTCCTCATTTCACTTTACCATCTTTCCTCCCCAAACAAACTCAAAATACCAAGACTTCAGTCTTCCTTATTCATTGATTCTCTGGCTTTTCTCCTACATTTTTGTTTCCCATATAATGCTCCTATTTGTTTATGCTTGTTACAAATGTCTAAAAATAACCTGTTCTATTTGAATTGTATTCTGTAGGCTTTTTGAATGTCGGTTTATTTGCTTCTGTATTTGCCCCTCAGCTTTTTTCTAAAGCAGTTAAGGAAGGCTGGAACTTAAGCATCTGAATGCTGATGAAGGCGAAGTCTATTTCCCAGCAGCCATCTTCGCTCTCTGTTATTTTCCATTTGGCATTGCTGTGAGAGCATCGCTGCTCCCTCCCTTAGAAGTTTTCTAGCTGCTGTGGTACTTACCATTGTATTTTCAAAGTAGAGACAAACAGATAGGGGTGGGGGGACGGAGGCTAGGGTCAAAATGAATAGAAAATATTATTCTTGAATTTCTTCTGAAAATGAGAGAGGTGGAAGAAGATAATTTTTTAAATATGTAGTATCTTAAATAGACCAGGCAACTTTACCCCAAAAAGCAAGAGATGTAATCACTGTGTTCAAGAAACTGGAGATGATGATGGTTGATGACAGGTCAAGTAAGTTGCTCAGGGTCATAGAGCTGACTCTGAAGCCTGAATACTTAACCTTGACTGCCTCCCTGTACATAGTGTCAGTTGTCATATATTTTATCAGATTTAGGAGCAGTGTGATAAAGTTCCAGGGTAGATGACTGTCCATCATAGATGGGCTGTAAAACTCAAAGGTAATTACTGTCACCTCTCTCCTCTCTGCAAAGTCAGCCTCTTCTACTTTGTTCAGATTCAGCCTGCAGGAGGAGCACAGTCAGCAGTAGTAGCTTTTCCTTTTTCCCCAACAGTCTTCTCCCACTTGCTACTGTTCCCAATGTGAAGTGTTCTCACAAAACAGATTGAGGACTTCCGATTGGAAAATGAGACTCCAAAAGATCAGGGTACCAGTTCTGACTGTTAGTAACTGATTCGGTGATCTTGGATGAGACAGCTTTTTCCCTGGTCTCTTATCCGAAAAATAAGAGCAATAATATGTGTCTTTTCTTACAAGATTGAGCAAATTACATGAAATCATTTTTTACAAGTCCCAATAAGGTGTCCAAATTCATTCACTGTGGCTTTGGTTGCCAAAGGAGTTGAATTTGTCTTTTCCATTTCATTTCATTGTGTTCCTTTCCCAGTAGAAATATGGTGCCAGAGAATGGCAAATTGATGATTTCAAGCAACATTTTGTCAAGACTGAAGACTTGGATAGATTCAATTCTTCTAATCGTAGAGAAAAAAAATATAAAAACCCTGTGAAAGCTTTTAAAATATATATTTATATATATATATACTTATATATATAAATATATATATATATATATACCTAGTTTGAAAAAAAATCAAAGATTACAAAAGGATATTCAGTGAAAAGTCTTCTCCCCATCCCAGTTTCCTGGTTCTCTCCTTATCAGCATTTACCAATACCAGTTTCTCGTTTACCCACCTAGAGATATTCTGTGCATTTATAGACAAATCTTACACATTAGATATCGTTCTACTCCTTGCTATTTTCACTAACCAATGTATCTTATGTTCCTTTAATATTGGAACATCCAAGGCTGTTTTGTAATTTTTATTGTTTCATAGTATTCTCTGTTGATTTTTTAAATATGCTTTATTGAGGTTTAATTACATACAGTACAATACAGGTCACTGTCGTTCAACATATAATTTGATGAGTTTTAGCAAAGGTGTATAGGTCACATAACCACCACCACTACAATTATGGTATTAGAGAGAAACATTTCCTCTTTTTTCCCTTTTTTATTGATTTTTACTTTATATTATTCTCTTTTATTCTGCTCTTTTTGGTCCTCTCCTAGTTTCTTAAAAGAGAACATTAGATTATTGATTTGAAACCTTTTCTAATATAAACATTTTGTGCAACAGATTTTTCTGCTTTAGCTCACAAATTTGCTATTAAGGCAGTCTTAGGGGTCACTTTGTTCTCATCCTCTCAGGAATCACAGTCCTTCACTGTCTGGTTTCATAAAACCAGTCAGTGTCTTATATATTTTTCTGGTTTTCTTGTTAATTTATCTTTCTGATATGAAAAAACTTATGAAATTTCAAACACAGAACACGATAAGTAAATCTCATGTGCTTCTCACCCAGATTCACGAGTCATCAGGATAGTGCCACATTTGCTTTATTATTTTTTTTTAACTCCTCGTTGTCTTAGTTCCTTCATTTGTGAAATTAGAGATTAGAATACCTTACCTCATACCTCTTAGGAGTATTAAATGAGTTAATGCATATAACATGCATGAAACCACGCCTGTCAGGTAGTGAGTGCTCTTTGCTATTGTTAAATTATTGATTACAACTTCTTAAGCATACAGAGGAGTGATAAAGGTGTTGACTGAGAATTTGGAGTGGTGATCAGATTTCTAATTATTCTGGGAAGTTTTATGCATAAATATTTCTATATTTCTTTATTTTAATTTCTGATATAATAAATATTGCTAGATATTACCTATAAAACAAAATTTCTTTGGGGTCCTCAATAATTTTTAAAAAGAATAAAGGGTTTGTGGACTGGTGCACTAAACTTAATTCTCTATAATCAACATTGCTTGTGTCAAAACAATGTCTCTGAATTTCTTTATCAATCTTTAAATGTTTCTGCTTCCTAAATGTGCCACTTCTGTGTGTAGTACTTCCTCGTGAATCACAGTATCAGTTTCACTAAGGATGATTCTTTGAGTTCTAATTTTTCTTTGCTCTAAATTTCTAATTTTTTACTCATCTTTGCCCTAAATTGCCAAAGGCCTTAGTCCCCAGTTGTATTAAACTGTGGAGGCATGACCTAGTTCATTTTAGAACTCTTGTTCTTAGAACAGAAATATAACTTTTGCAATTATTTGCAGTTCACCTAACGTTGCCAAAAAATTTCACGTTGGACATTTGCGTTCTACCATCATAGGTAAGTGTTGATTCACAGAAAATACTAAATATGCTTTTGGGAGAGTATTTGATAATGCCGTTTAATGGTTTAATGCTTAAATAACAATAGGACAAAGAAGTTTAAATTTATATGAGCTTAATACTAATTAAATATTACATGAAATGGGAAAAATTGGTTTTAGAAGTAAAAAGAAATTTTAAACCAAAAGATTAACTCAGAAATCAGTTTTAACTGGTATGTTTGTTATGATTTTAACTTTTTAAAAATATGTATGCATATGGAGAAGATCTGAAGGGTACAGAAATGAAAACAGTTATGTGGGGATGATATTAATCCCCCCAAATTTTTTGTCTATATATTTTCTTTTTAAAAAGAAACAATGTTATATGTCAATCATATCTTAATTTTTTAAATCCAGACTAGAAATTAAAACAAGACTATTCTAATAGAGATTACTACCATATGTCATAGCTATATACTTACAATTTTCATGTATTTAAAACATATAATGCAGCAGCCCAATTTAAAAACTGTAATTAGAATTGTATAATATCAGAATTGAAAGGGACTTTGAAGTTTATTTCATCTACTCTGTCTTCTGGTATAGAAATCTGTCTGTTGCATGCTTAAGACAAAGCCATTTAACAGTATTTGAATACTTCTAAGAATTGGAGAAATCAGTACTTCGTGCAATTATTATTAAACTGGAGTCAGCTGTCATTGTTACAAAGTCCTCAAGCAGCATTTTGAGAGGAAATGACAGGACTTGATGAAAAAAGTATAAGAAATATACTATATAAGAAAAGCTACATGAGTCAGTCAAAAGTATAGGAATGAGTAAATGATGGGTAGAGCATGATAAAGTTGTTTAATAGTTATTAAGGGAAATAGTTGGACCTGGAAGAGAGAATATTTATTGAGAATTTACTTTCCATGTTAAGTGTTTCCATGTATTAGCTCAATTAGTTTCCCAAGAGCCTTGTTGGTAAGTACTATTAACTCTGGTCTATGGATGAGGAAACTCAGATACCAAAAGTAACTTTTCTAAAATCACATAACTAGTAAGTGTCACAACTAGCTAAGACTGGAAATTAGACAATCAATTCCAAAGCCTAGATTCAGTCTTTTAGTTGGATTTGTAAGATAATAAGGTGCTAAGAAAAATAGGAATACAGTCTGAGTACTTTTGTAAGGTGGTTCCTGTTGCTGGGACTATACAGAGTGAGAAAGTCTAGAAGTAGGGGAGCTGGAAGAGAAGTAGCTGTAGTAATTTAAGTCATATATGCATATTTGCAGAAAAATAGAAAGAGATTTATTACAGGATATTGAGTAATTTACAAAGTTGTTGGTAGTACTGAAGAAGCTTGGATTAAGCCGACAACAATGACTCCTAAAACTATACCATACCATTTGGTCATCAAGGGAGCACCTGCCTTTTTTGCAATCACTTCCACTGCTCTACAACCATGCTGCCACCGCTGTAGTCGGGAAACTGCCACGAGTCCTGCCATACCTTCTAGAATTCATACTAGCCAAAGAGCCCCATACCCAGTCTTTCAGTTACCTTGTTGGTCAGATGACAGGACAGTAGGCCCTCTATTAGTGATGTCACACACATACACACAAAGCATTCACAACTATGCTTGTTAGAAAAATAAAAATGGCTCCTTTTCCACCTCATTTCCACCTTCTAAACCTCTTGCAAGGTGTATCTGATGGCCCAAATCTAAATGATATCTGGAACCCTAACTGCAAGAGATTCTGGGAAATGTAATTTTTAGAATTCTAGCCTCTGCAGTATGTTGAGAGCACACTAGAAAGAGAGTGGAATAGATGTTGAATATCAAACCAATATCAGCAGTTCAAAGGGGTGAAGGCCTTGGACTGCTGTGTGTTGTTAGGGAGCAGGCATGAGAAGATGGACTTCAGTGATTGAAAGAAGGTAAAGTGAGCTGTTTAGAGAAAAAACAGTATGGTTCATGGTCTCAGGTTCTTTAGAGCACAGCCAAATTATCTCTTGTTAATTTCTGAGATTCTGTTATTTTCTGTTCTTGGGATTAACTTGGAGTAGCAATTACTCTACTGTGTGTTCCCAACTCCCATTAATTTTAATGAAAATTCTGTTCTTGTGAAAATTATGAGATTCTTTGGAATAACTTCCCCCAAAATAATTCCTTGCTTCCTTTCCATACATAAATGAAAACACAATAGTGAATGTTTTAGTTAAAAAAAAAAAAAAAAAATTGAGATGGTAAATTTTGCCAAAAGAATTTTGTTATACTTTGATAATAGAGAAGCACATGGTTCTTACGACAGAATGGATAACAAGAAATGGATAACAAGAATGAGAAACTGTTTATTTTATTGATTACTAGGCAATTTCATAGCAAATCTCAAAGAAGCTTTAGGACATCAAGTAACCAGAATAAATTACCTTGGAGATTGGGGCATGCAGTTTGGTAAGTTTGAGATTTTATTTTTCACTGTGAAATTTAGTACTTTTAAATATCATGTCACTTGATTAGCTGGACAAAATATAGGCAGAATCTCATTAGATATAGTGCCTCTTTTTTTTTTCCCTAATGTCTCTTTTGCATAAACATTGTATTCTATTTATTAGAGTAACTCTCACCACACAATTAAGTTTTGGGGGAGAAAGTTTCACACATTTAGAGCGACACCTGATAAATACAGGCTTTTGTGGTTTTATTAAAGAAAAGTAGCTTACATATGTGAGTTAAGTGTAGAGTGAGTATACAGGGGAAAAGTAAGTCTACCTACATACACTCTTCTCAACCACAACCCTGCCATTTTAAAACAAAGTCTAGCCACCCTCAGCCATCCTACATGAAGGGTCATCTGTTGTTATACTCAGTCAGTAGCCTAGAGGGAAAACAAAGTGGACACTTTGACTTCCCTTTAAATTATACAGTGGGGGAGTGAGACCCAGACAGATGAGTGCCACAAATTACCTCCAATGTCATAAGTTTAGTAATGAAAGTACAGAAGGGCAAGGTAAATGAAGTTACTGAGGTAGTGAAGGACTGGTAGAATGTGAATTGCAAACTTTTAAAACTTTCTGGCAACTACTATGTGTGTTTTAAGATCCAGCCCTAGTGTTACCTCTGTAAAGCATTTTGATACACAGACATGCCCCTGCCCACCTTCTCACATTACCAAGTTTCTAGTACCCGGCTCTACTCAAATACATTTCTGTCTTATTGTATGCATATTTGTGTGCTTCTCTCCCTGCTAGATGATATGTTCCTTGAAGGCATGGACCATGTCTTAATTATTTTTGTATCCATAGTGCTTCGCACATAAGAGGCACTCAGAATGATGAATGATTCTGTCCTGGGTAGTATTTTATAATACTAATCGAAAAGAAAGGCTAGTAATGTTTTAAAGCTTCTATAAAATGCAGTGTGCACTGCAAGTTCTAAAGCACACTGATAATATTCTGTTCCATATCTAGCGAAATGAAATCAAAGCTATCAAAAGACAGATTTATCATGACCTTCTCTTATGAATATTACCTTTTCAGTTAATCTTTTTTAGACCCTAAAAAGGGTAGAACTTGAACCTGTTAACAGTACCCTTACTATTCACAGTGGAGGAATCAGAAAACATGCCCTGCATTTTAAAAATCTACCTGCAGTTCACAGCAGTAGGTAGTCAGAGGTTTAGACTGTAGTTTCAGCAATCAGATTTAATAGATGGTGTTCGCTTTATATTAGTCTGACCGATTTAGGCATTTCACAGGCATTAGCAAATACGTGATTATGGTATTCATGAAATTTTAGCTGCAGGATTTTATTATAGCTGTTTTTCTCTAAAGTACTACAGTGGTTAATGATCTGTCAACATTTCCATTATAACCGTCATTGTTGAAGAGTTTTAATTTTGGCTGTTTCATCTATCCCTTAGTGAAAGTTGGCAGACAGTTCCTAAAAACAGAATTAGTTTTTGAAAATACATTAGGTGGAATGTTAAATGGAACTGGCCTTTACTTTTCCTATTTTTATTTTTTAGAACACTCTGGGCATCTTTCCACACCCTGTTCCCAAGACCCTGAATCACAATCCCATTCGCTTTTTCTTGAAAGTGAATAGAGCTGGTACATATTTCAGTCATCCTTCTAGATCCTGTCTAAGCTCCAAAGTATTGTATATCCATGTATTCAGTACCATCCCACTTTCTGCTGAGTCTGTATAGAAAAATGTACACCAGCAAGGCCCAGTGGCAATAGCTTCTTTAGAGCTGAAGCTTAGTAATTGATACAGTTGTAGAAAACAGATTGGTTTTTAAATAATTAAACTACCTTTTATAGCTCTTGGCCCCAGACTGCAGATATCCTTTCAAACTGAAATTGTGATCATCTTTTAGCATAATATCTTTAGAGTATAAATATTCATAGTTGATACAGGAATTTTCATTGCTGGAATCTATTACTATTTTTTAAAGAAAGTTCAAATTAATGCTATCTCTGAATTTATCATCAAAGACTAAAAAAATACCATGGACAAAAGACACATATAGCCAGATAAAAGAACTTTGTTGCTCGGTCACCTTGGATGAGAGAAGTAGTCCATGGGTGTTTCAAGTTTTTTGTTTTAATTCAGTTACTTGTTTAAGAACTAACGTTATAACACCCAGCTAATTCCACTTTTGTTTTATTTTAACATCTGCAAGTTTAAAAAGAAAGTTTTGAAATCACGTCCCATCAGTTTCTTCTCACAAATCTTGAGTGCCCAGTGCCTGGTATCATGATGTTTTCCCCGGAGAAGCTGCTCAATAAATTCTCATTTTATTATGTCTGCTAGGGAGGTGTTGGGCACTGTTAGTACAGAGATAAATTAGTCTGAGGCTCTGCCTTTGATGAGCTCATAGTCTGTTGGTTTCTGTGACACTAATATCAGTGATTGATCTTTTCCAATATATTGAATTTATGATTCAATATATTGAATTTGATTCGTGTCAGATTATGGGGTAGCAAAAGGTGATAGCATGTGTTTTGCAATGTTCTCAGGATATATAATTATGAGAGATTGATCTTTTTATAAAACTAGTTCCCTGCCATGACTGTTCTCTGCTGTTCTATTTTATAATTTTTTCATTTACAAATTATTGTGGTAGGTCTTCTGGGAACTGGCTTCCAACTGTTTGGCTATGAAGAAAAACTCCAGTCTAATCCTTTACAGCATCTGTTTGAAGTAAGTTGGCAAGAAACAATATTAGAAAATGCTTCAACTTCTTTTTCAGAATACTGTGCAGCTTGATAACACATTTTTAATCTCAGAGGTTTTTTAAAATGTTCCTTAAAACAAGCAACCAAAACAATTGAAAATGTTGCTTTTCTTTTACATTTCTTTTAAATGTTGCTTTTAATTTTCATATCCAGTGTTTTTTTATTATTATTTTAGTTGATTTGGGACAATATTTCTCTAGGTATATGATCTTTTTTTTATGGTGACATTGGTTAACAAAATCCAGGAAGTTTCAAGTGTACAATTCAATTGTAAGTCATATATATTTTGCATTGTGTGTTTACTGCCCATAATTAGATTTTTTCCTGTCACCACATATTTGACCCCTTTTACCCCATCTACTTTCCCCCTCCCCACTACCCTCTGGTAACCACTAATCTATTGTCCATGTCCATGAGTCTCTATTTGTCATGTTTGTTTGTTTCTTTTAGGTTTCTATTCCACATATAAGTGATAGCATGTGGTTTTCAACTTTTTCTGTCTGGCTTATTTCTCTTAGCATGATTATCTCAGGGTCCATCCATGTTGTCACAAATGGCAGTATTTCATTTCTTATAGCTGAGTAATATTCCATTGTATATATGTACAACATCTTCTTTATCCAGTCATCTATTTTAGGACACTTTAGTTGCTTCCATGTCCTGGCCACCGTGAATAATGCTGCTATGAACATCAGTGTGGAAATATCTTCTTGGATATATGTTTTCAAGTCTTTGGGGTAAAAACCCAGTAGAGTATGGTAGATCAACTGGTAGATCAATTCTTAGTTTTTTGAGGAACCTCCATACTGTTTTCCATAGTGGCTATACCAATTTGCAGTCCCACCAACAATGTATGAGGGTTCCTTTTTCTCTAGGTATAGGATCTTCTTAGAATAAACACATAGGATTATAAGTCAACACAGAGAGAAATTATTTTTGTCAGTTGCTGTGTACTGCAGCTTTCTTCATGGTAATAACTTTAATTTAGACTTGAAAAACATGAGTATATACTTGTTTACTCTTGTTCTGGTGCGGAGGGAGGAAGGTGTGTTTCTCTTAGAATTTGTATATGTCCTTTTTCATTCTTTCAGCTCCTTTTCCTCGCTTTTGCCCAATGTGAATTCCTTTCTGTCTTACTGCATTTCATCCATTTGTTTCTCTGTCCTCGGTCCTTCCTGGAGTTCCTTAATAAAACTCTTCCTGTCCAGTTAATCTCCAGGGATGTGTTTCCTTTTCATTGTCTCAGTTGTTATCTCTGCCATTTCTGGGCCTCACAAGAAGAAATATGGGTACAATGTCAGCCAAGTTGGTGACTGACCAGGAGATCAGACTAACAATGTTATGCCTGTGTATGAGGAAGAACATGGTCCAAAGGAATGTTTTACTTCTCTAGCCAAAGCCACAGAGAGTGTGTCATTTTTCTTTTTGTAAATGGTTTTTCTCCTAGAGCTCTCTGTAGCTAAATTTAACAAAAATACATTCTAATTTTTAAAGACCTTTAAAGGTTTGTAATTTCCTGAGTCCATGCCTACAGTGCACTTTAAATGCCTACATTTTGATTTATAATATTACCTAAAAGATTTTCTCTTTCCCATTAAGAGTTTTATTGATAGTCAAGAGTTTAAAAATTATTCTTTATGGTTGTCTATTAATAAAGTATGCCACCTTAGTGCTTGGAATTTTTATTGTATTATTTTTTAAGACTTTGAATAACAGTAAGTATATTTTGCCACAAGCTTAGTGAACCTTTCAGATCCAGGCCCACAGAGACAACCCAAGGTGCAGAAAATATAAATACCTGTTTGTGTCATTGAGAGAACATTTTTAAGAATTTAGAGTATAGCTTCACATATGAGAGTTACTATTCTCACCTTTCTCCCACCCTGCCGCAAGTTTCTAATCCTGAAAACAGTAAACCTTTTCACCCATAATGTTTTAAATATTTTAGAAATAGAAACCTAAACATATGTTTCTTTCTATGTAGTTTAACACAACTTCCTGCCTTTTGAGTCTCATAAAGAGGAGATTATGCATCTATATTAGATGTGATTAATTGATGGATACACATAAGAAACAAGGGAAAGGGGTACTTCTATGAATAACTAAAAACTCAAGGAATGATGACTTGGCTTTCATTAAGTGTTCTTTTGCCTAATTGCTTCATAGAGGAGCAGCATTTCTGTACAAGAGGTCAAGTCAAATATACCCACCTTGCTGTTTGTAGTGGAAGATAGAAATCCATTAGAACACTCACCTGCTCTCTTCCTCCTCCTTTTGCAAGACAGAAAATGGAGGGCCTAAAGTGACAGCCTCCAGGTTATTTTATATTTGTGCTAATTCTTGCAGACCTAGTTGTTATTTTAAAATTACAGGTTGATTACTCGACAACACTGTCGATTACTTTCAACAACAACTTTTAGCATAAATGAAGACGAGGAATTTTTTTTGAGCTTTAAGCAAATAGTAAATGATTTTCTCCTGTTCCTTAAAAAAAAAAAAAAAAAAAAAAGTGAACCTTGGTTAAACCCCTGGTTTTTCCCTTGTCAAATTGTAGTTGTGAGCTCTTTGGGTTAAAGGACCATGTCTTCCTGGTCTTTTATCCCCAGCCCCAAACATCATGCCTTGCAGTAAATGTCTGGATGAATTTGGTCTTGTAGTTCTCTTTGCCCTTTCTCTATCTTTCATTTAAGTTATGTACTATAAAACCTATTGTATAGCTCTGGGGAAGGGCTAAATATTGTTGGACACTCTAGTTACTATTTTTCAGAATCTAACTTACTTTATTATTGAAGTTTATTGATGAAAAACCCAAGGGCCAGACTCAGGATTCCAACACAGGCAATCTGGCTACTAAGCTCTGTGCACTGCATTGCTGTGTCCTCTCTCCCCTCACTAGCACTACAAAAGGCCTTTCTGAGTCATTCATGTCCATTGATTGTAATTACCTCCATAGCGTTTTCTTTCTTTCATCCTCAAATTGCTGTATCAAGGATACAATTAGTAGTTTAGTTTGGGCAGTTTCAACCTTCTGGCATATTTATTTTGAATTTGGCTTAAGCCATCCAACAGCAGACTTTGTGGCCTACCTCCCTCAGAATTACACCATGATCAGTCTCCCCATTTCAGTGTCTCAGCCAAGTTAGAAATATGACAGTTTTAGCATTTCTTTTCTGTGATGAAAATATTTAACACCTAGAGTCATTTCTCTACCAAATTTCTGTTGTGCTTTGCTTCATTACTAGTTTTTCTCTGTACCTGTAGTCATTCTTTGCCCATGACATCTGGCTGTATTGTACATGAACTTAGGACTTTTGTAGGCCAACATCCGAAACCTTTTCTTTAGTTTTTCTAACTTGTCATGAAATAGGAAAGTGGTTTCATGATAGTTCCTTCCCTCTGAAATGCCTGGTTAGTTAAATAACATATATTTGCTGTTTGGAATTTACACTGTTGATTCAAGGAAAACATTAGTAATAATCTTTGGAACACTTATCAAAAAGCCTTTCCATTTATATTGAAAAGTAATTTCTTATGGCAAAAAGTTAATCTATGTTAAATCTAAATCATGAGTGATTTTTTTTTACTTCTGTTTTACTTTTTTAATTTACTTTTATTTTAATAATTTTTAAAAGGAATTTCTCAGGGTTCCTTCTAGATTTAAACTACTTGAGTGGACCTGAATAATATCTAATGCTGTACCTTTAGGAATATATAACCCAGCCTTTTTGTTTTTTGTTTTTTGTTTTTGCAACAGAAGATTTTAGAATTTGACTCATTGTATGTTGCTTATTAATACAAATTTTGAGAACTATAGGAATTCCTCTGAAATATGAGCAGCCTCTCATAAGAGATAAATGTCATACCAATAAAGTATTCATTAGCCCTGTACCCTAGCACAGGCATTTGTAAAGGTAATGTGATATATTATCACAGATAGTATAAATTTTTTCTTAAGTTCAAAAAGACTCCCACTGTATTTCATTATTTTTACCTAGCCACTTTCTAAATGGATTTGAGGTAATTACAATGATGGACACTTAGACTTAGAAAGTCAGAGGATAATGTATAACTAGGTAATAGTGTAGAGAGATTGGGCCCTGAGTTTCTCTTTGTCAGTAGCAAAAAAAAAAAAGAAAAAAAAAGTAAATAGAAAATAGGGCAAGATCAAAGCATCAATTTGATGACTGGTAATTTTTACTTGCTCTCATTTTTTAAAACATGGAGGAAGTATCTACTTCTTAAGAGACCATATTTTTCCTGGATTTAGAGTCCCAGAACAATTTCTCAAACTTAAGTAAAATAATTGAAGCCAATCAATTCTAGAAATGTAGGATTATTTATGCAGTTAGAAATTTTGATTATATAAAGAAATGAATTTAAGAGTTGTTTTATTGGTTAGGTCACATTACTTTTTTCCCAGCAAAAGTGATCATTATGGTTAATGTGAATTTTACTTGTTATTTCATTTATATGCAAGAAATAGCTCTTATGTTATAAGCCTAATTAAATCTGAACCCTGCCATCACTTTTGAGAGTGATAAGAGTCAACTTAAGTCATGGCTAAAGATTCCCCACTCTTAGATCACAGAGTTCCCCAGGCTCTTACATGCATCCCAGAATGGGCAAGAAGGCCTCTTCTTGGCCTCAGTGCACACTGGTCTTGACTGATATGCCCATATCCAAGCCTACATAAGGCCTTGCAATTACACAGGTCCATCTGGTTGTGTGACAGGCTTCACCTGGGAGGTCCTTGCTGTTGCCCCATTCCATAGGTCTAGCAATGTGTCTTCCTATTAGGGACACTGTGAACCATTTTCCTCTGAGAGCCTAATGCCACCCCAGGGGCTGTCCGGCTTCTCTTTCTGGGAGTGTTCCCATTCACCCTCCTCAACCTAGGCAATTTTCCCTTATTTTTCACACTATTTCTTTACATTTGGGCCAGTCATCCCAAGCACTAATTATCTTTAGTTAAATTACAAATAAATGTCATGCTTTTTGGAAATCTCAATGTATAGAAATAATGAAAGGAAAAGGTTAATATTTTTTTAAGAAAGTCTCAGACATTTAGTTTATTTCCTAATGGAAATACAGCTGAGCTGGCTTTTACATTCTAGTAACTAAAAGAAAAATTATGTTTCCATCTTCAAAAACACTTTGCTTAAGCCACATTTGGATTTATTATCAAATCCAAATTTTAATTTTCCTTTTTATTCCATTTATATCTAGCTCTAGCCTCAAAAAGAAGCTATCTTCAAAATGCATACATTCTTAGGGTAAAAGATTTGTAGTAACTGTAAATTAAAAACTATAATTTCAGAAATACATAGTATAAAATTTATTTTGTAAAGGAAAAAGCATTTCTTTTCTAAAACATTGATGAACATTAATAATTATAGTTTTACATTGTGCATTTTACAGGCAGATTGTTAAGTGCTAATTAAGGCTTCTCTAATGTTCTCTATTGTTTGATAGTGTCAGTTCATTTTCAATAATGTTTGGTTTATAACTACAAGTTGCTGAAATGCCAAAATTCTTCAAGTATTAGAAAGGGTTTATATGTTTTGTTCTGTTTTATTTCTATTTTAAATTTCAAGAAAGGGAAAAGAATCTGGTTAAGTTTTTTCTAAAACTGTTCTTATCAGTAGTTTGAATGCATGTTAGATTTTTAAATGTTTGGCTATTTGAGTCTTAGATTTAAAAAAACAAATCTTTCTTCTTCTGAAAATAAGGATCTGTTGTGCATGTTTGCTTATAAATTGTGTGCATGTATATCTCTGTGTGTGTGTGTGTGTGTGTGTGTGTGTGTGTGTGTGTGTGTGTGTAAGAGAGAGATTTTGAATCACAAACCATATGTGTCTCTACTCCTGTAGGTTGAACTGTAGGCATACCTCTATTTATTGTACTTCACTTTATTGTACTTCACTTTACTGTGCTTCACAGTTGTTGCATTTTTTTTACAAATTGAAGGCAAGACTCTCCACCAGCAAAAAGATTATGACTCATTTTATTGTAATACTCACTTTATCGCAGTGGTCTCGAACTGAACCTGCAGTATCTCCCAGGTGTGCCTGAATTAAGTGGTTGTCAATGGATAGCTTATTCGAAAATCAGGAAGTTTGCAGTTTAGTATCTTACAATGACTCAGTTTTCCTGCACCTTACCAAAATCATCTTTCTCTGTTTTCTAACTGACTTATTCTAGACTTATTCATAGGACCACATGGAAATTAATTTTTTATGATATGTGCTTCAGGTTTCCCAAGACCACCCCCAGGTTTGGTGATTCACAGGCTCAGCATATAGCTGTACTGATAGCTGTTAATTATTACAGCAAGAGGATGCAAAGCAAAATCAGCAAAGGAAGAAGGCACATGGGGTAAAGTGCAGAAGAAACCAGGCCCAAACTTCTAAGAGTTCTTTCCTAGTAGGGTTACATAGGATGCACTTAATTCCTCCTGCAACAAATTGAGACAGCACATTTTCTAACCAGGAAAGCTTATTACATGCTCTGTGCCCAAGGATTCTATAGGAGAATTATGTAGGCACCTTCTCCTTAGTATGTACTAAATTTTAAACTCAGAAGGAAAGCAGGTAAATTTAACATAAACCATATTATTTTCACGAACAGTTTAGGCATAGTGAGCTACTCTTATCAGTTAGGCTGGTGGGAACATTCCTAAAATCCAAGTTCCCAGATGCCAGCCAAGGGCTAACCTTGCAAACAGAACATTTTAAGGATACCAGTCTCATGCCTGCTATAATATGCTTAAAAGAGGAAAAAATATATTAGGTAGTTTTCACCTTTATTTAGGAGCATATATTTGTTCAATTCTGCCATTCCAGTAATTAACACTAGCCATCTATGAAAAGTGAGACATTTTTACCTTGAGACAGATGTTTAATGCCCTGTCCCTTTTGGTAGTATCTGGTGGGTATAAGCCATAATCTGGTTGTCCCAATGTATTCTCCAGCAGTAAAATCACTTTTTCTAACTAAACATTGCTGCCATGATATTTTGATATTACTGTAGGAGTTTAGAGGCCTCATATTTTTATGGTAGTCTATTTGTCAATTTTTATTACTTTCATGCTACTTTAATAGCTTTCTGGAAAAAATATGAGGATAGTAAAATTATTCATGTTTCACTCTGGAAGTGAGCTGTTAACTTGTAAGTAAAATCTTTATAGTCCATATGCCTAACTTCAGTACTACTTGAGCTATAATGTTGACAACTGTGTTTTGAACACAGAATTCTAAAATTAGAAAAGCTTTAATAAGCTATTCAACTCCACTCCTGTCATTGGGTGGTTACAGAATTAAACCATCTAAGACAAATGGTGCAAAAACACCAGAAGTGAATGCCCAAGATTTCAGGAGCCCAGGTTAGGGTGTAATTAAGCTAACTATCATAAAGGTCTTTTAGATCACCATCTTACTGGGGGTCTTTTGCAGATTTAGAGCACAGTTTTAAAAATCTTTCATTAAAACAAAGGCTAAATCATCCTTTGGCCTTTTCTTTGCCAGATTGTACCATCCTACTTTCTTCAACCTTTTTTCAGAGATGTTGCCCCAATAATAGTTTGACATTTAAAAAAAAAAAAAAGACCTGCTAGTCTAGTCTAAGCCAGGCTTTCTTAATTGCAAGGGGCTGTGAACTCGGATAGAAAGAAAACAATTACAACATTATTTTCACTAACCTCTATTAGAAATTTAGATTTTCCTTCATTGCTATATCACAAATTTTAAAATATTTGGAATACTATTTCAATGTAATTATTTCATTTGTAATCCTATGTATTTTATGCATTTAGAAGCATTCAGAGAATAAGGTCTGTAGGGCTGACTAAAAGCCCATGGCAAAAAAAAAGGTTACACTCTATGGTGAAGGCTGTTGGATAACCTTTAAATGAGAATTCTCAGGATTTTTGTTTTCTTCTTTTCCTTATTGAAGATAACTGTGGCTAGTAATTGCTTCGTTTAATGTACTGTTGTGCTTTTAGGTTTATGTACAAGTTAATAAAGAAGCAGCAGATGATAAGAGTGTAGCAAAATCAGCGCATGAGTTCTTCCAGCGATTGGAACTGGGCGACATGCAAGCACTTGCTCTATGGCAAAAATTTCGGGATTTGAGCATAAAAGAGTATGTTCGGATTTACAAGGTACCTGTCCTCTTTCCTGCTCTCCTGGGATGTGGTGCACCTCTTGAGTACTACTAGGTAGTAAAGTTTCTTCTTAAGTTCATGTTTTAAGAATAGATTTGT
This sequence comes from Pteropus vampyrus, assembly GCF_000151845.1. Classification (NCBI taxonomy): domain Eukaryota; kingdom Metazoa; phylum Chordata; class Mammalia; order Chiroptera; family Pteropodidae; genus Pteropus; species Pteropus vampyrus. The sequence goes on from NW_011888914.1 coordinate 4,910,033, forward strand.
AATTGAGTTGAAAATTAGGACTCAAATATTGTTCTTTAGGCTGAAATTTGGAGCTATGAAAACATCTTGAAGCCTGTGAATTTCACAGACTAAATATTAGGTGACATTCTGATACTTCATTTCTGTCTGGCTTTTCTTTTTTTGCTTCTGTTGGACCTTCACTTTTTCTTGTTTTTTCTTCTTTTGATTCCTTAGGCCTATATGTAATGAGTATAAATTTGTTCATTTAATAAACATTTTAGGGCATGGGAAAAATACAATGACTAAAAGAAGTAAATTTTCTCATGGACTTTACACCTAGCATGGAGACAGTGAATTAAACAAAGGCAGTGTAAATTAAACAAGAACATATAGTCTGTTAGATGGTGATAATGCTATGAAAAAAAATGAAGCAGGAAAGAAGAGATCAGGTATGCTGTCTGGTTAGAATGAGAAGTTTCAGTAAAGAAGCCTACGTGGCTGGAGTAAGTAAGTAAGCAAGATGAACAGTGGGAGAGGAGGCTGAAGAGATTGTAGGGTGGACATGACGTAGGACATTTTCCAGGGTGCTACAATCTAGCTTCCTGCTGTAATGGAAACGTTCTGTATTTATACTGCCCAATGTGATAGCCACTAGCCATGTGTGGCTATTGAGCACTTGAAGTGTGAGTAGAATGACTGAGAAACAAAATTTTCAGTTTAATTTGAATAGCCACATGTGCCTAGCAACTGCCAAATTGGACAGCTTCATACTATTGCGAGGACTTGACTGGTGGTGGGGGGAGCCGTTAGAAAGTTAGAGCAGAGGAGTGACTTGATCTAATTCTTATTTTCCCCATCTGTGCGACATACTATAGAGCATTCTATTTTATCTTAGGGTAAGAAAATAGGAAATTTAAGTAATTTTTTCTTTTGTTTCTGAATCCTTTTAGCGTCTAGGAGTACACTTTGATGAATACTCAGGAGAATCATTTTATCGTGAAAAGTCTCAAGAAGTCTTAAAGTTGCTGGACAGTAAAGGTCTCCTACAGAAAACAATGTATGATCAGGTTGCTATTCTTCAGTAAAGTTATTTGTTCTTTGAAATTGGTATTGATATATTCTCTCAGTAAGGACAAGAGGATGTGCTGTGCAGCATTCTGGCTTTTTTTTTTATAGTGCTTTTTGCTGTTCAGAATACTTTCCCACACGCTCTCTTTTGCTGCCATAAAATTCTGGTAAGGTTGGGAGAAAAGATGTTATCTGCTCTACACATGAGCAAATTGAAGCACAGAAAGTACAAGTGACCTGCCTGAAGTCACACAAGCTAATAATGGTTAGCTGGGAAGAGGAAATGGAACCCACATTTTCTTAATCAGCCCTTTTTAAAAAAATCCCCATCCTGTTCAAAAAAGGATTTAAGGCAGCTTATGAAAATAAGTATACTACAAGAAGCTTTTAAAAGGGTAAAATGAGAAAATCAGGAAACAGGGGCAGAAAAAACTATATCCGGTCAGGGATATATAACACACACTGGGATTCTGTTTTCTTGCTTAAAGGGGATTTCTAATTTAGCTTTTAGCTTCCTGTCAACCAAACAAAGAAATAATACTAGTCATAGGAGCCCAGGCATCTATAATGTAGAAAGAAGCAAATGAGTTGCTTAGAAGCACCACTTCTCATAGTACCGAAAAGCGACTTCTCTTGTCATCCTTATAAAAGAGGACATGGAGAATGTGTTTCATAACATCCTCAGTAATGTCCTTAAGGAAAAATTTTAGATCGCCATATACAGATTCTAATTTTTGATCAAGCAAGAAAGACAATAACAAATTTCCATAGTTTTATTACTAAGGGTACTTTATGGCATGTTAAAAATTAGCCTAGTATTGAGTGTCATAACTTGAATTAGAATATGATGTTTCCTGGTTAAATCCCACTTTTTTCAACTGCGTATATTAAAGATATCATCTAAGTACCTTGTCCAGAGTTACAGATTTCTAAAAGATAGGATAACCAAATATTAATCACATCATAGATTCAGGGTCAGATTCGTGTTTCTTCATTGTTGGTTACACCACTTAAATAATAAAATTAGCTGCTTAATTGTGACTTAATAAAAATAGCTTCTGGTTTGCCAAAGATGTTATAGATATACTTTTAAAGGTCTTAATTTATTATGTTGCTTCAGAGTTACCTTTTGCATTTCTAGAAAAGGAACAGCTGTAGTGGATCTTTCTGGGAATGGTGACCCTTCCTCAATTTGTACTGTAATGCGAAGCGATGGGACTTCTCTCTATGCAACCAGGTTTGTATCTTATGTGAAGGTCAACCTTAGAATGTGAGTGTGACTTCATGGTCTTTGTTCTAGGATTAATGCTAAGATAATCTTTTTATCTTCAAAATTGCTACCAAGTCCTGGTTCTAAATCTTTCATTCTTATCACTCAAAATATATTTATTGGATTTCTATTTATTGCCAGTTATAATTCTTGGAAAGGCTTAATATTATCAGAAGTAATTGAAAACTGTTCACAATTAGTTAAACATCACAAGATTTTCACAGTTGAATACATTGTTCTGCATACTCTAAAATTGAAGTATCTCATAATTAGCTCTAAATATTTTACAATTACACATTGGCAGGAAATGTGTACCAGAAAGTGACCATATTGGCTCAGTGGTGTCCTCACTCTGTAAAGACCATTTTATATGCACTGAAGTACCAGTCCTCATTCTGATTGTGGTGAAACAAGCCAAGGGAAAAGGAGGCTATATCACTTATACTTATTTCACCTGTCTCCATGAGTGACCCTTGTGGAAAAGAGCAGTCTCTGTTATTAGAAATGAGAACTGAGTTTATCAAGCTCACTATTCCTGAGACAAAGCTAATAGAAAGGAGAAGACAGGACAAGAAAAAAAGCCACACAAGCAAACACAGCCATACTCAAGCACTGTTGGCAAAAGGCTCTAGTATCTCCCAGGTTAGAGTTTTATATTGCATCACAAACCATTTTTGTAGCATAATGATATTTTATTGTTAACGGCCATCATTTGTTCCAAACAACTTTAAACCATCATCTAGCTCTCTTACTATCCCTTAAAAAGTTCATCTCTTACTTTCTATTACTTTTCGACATTTCCTTTTCTCAATTCCATACAATCAAGGTTAGGAAGTGAGAAGATCCTAGATATCTAAGAGGCACATTTCTTTTTCTGCATATAAAAATATATATAGTAGAAAATATTTTATGCTAGCTAATTATTGCTGGACAGATTAAAAAAGAAACCTGAGCAGTGGTTATAAGAAATTTGTCTTCTCAGAATAGAAGCTCCATATCATAAAGACTATAACTATCCTGGTGTGTTATCTTTTTGTGGCTATTGTTAGGTCTACATTTTTCTGTGTACAGTCATCCCTTGGTATCCATGGTGGATTGGTGTATTTTCATATAATCTATACACATCTTCCCGTATACTTTAAATCATCTTTAGATTACTTATAATACCTAATACTATGCAATAGAATAATGACCAAAATAAAGTCTGTACATGTTCAGTACATGCACAGCCTTCATAGTCCTAACTGCACAGTACATGTCAACAACAACATAACATTTTTTTCCTGAATATTTTATATTCACAGTTGGTTGAATCTGCAGCTGTGATACTCATAGATACAGAGGGCTGACTGTATTTACCATAGTACCTGTACTTTCTCTTTCATCTTTGAGAAAGTAATTGTCTTTTTGCCACTTGTCGAAATGTTTGATTTTTCACCTTGCTCTATCTTTAGTTGTTTCTGCCCTTTCAGTGGGTTCCTTATAGAATACATTTATGTGTGTGGCTGTGAATTAATTGACTTGTTGTAACAAAGAAAAGTGTAGGAGAATACCGACAAGAGTACAGAGTGAGGCTGGACACCTAGACTTTAGTCCTGAGATCATGACCATCACTTAACATTGGTTCCTTACTTTGTGAAATGAGACACCTGAACTAAATGACCTGACATATTATACAGCTTTCAAATTCAAGTTCTACAAACTCAGCTGACAACTTTTTCTTATATTCTCTTTCATTCTTTCATTGGAATAAAATGTTTCTCTGTTTTGTCCTTACCTCAAACCAAAATATATATTAGAGGTATATATTTGTGACTTTGTTTTTGGAATGATCTGTACCAGTGTTTCACAACCTATTTTTTTTTTTATAACCCCTCTCAGGAGACTTTTTCCAAATTATTCACCCATCCTCATAAAGTTTTAATACCACAGATATACTGGATATCTATATGTATTATATGCTTATATATGCTTTATACATAAAAACAGATTTTTTTTCCCTCAAGAACCAGTTTTTGCTTCCATTAAGAATGCATGTTTTGTGTTATATCAGTATCATGATATAATATTTTGATGATCCCCAACATTTCAGAATATCTAGGAGCTTTTAAAATCCTCCCAATGTCATATATTGTCAACCAAAAGTAGCATTAATTTTAAATTTCAGTATTTTCAGAATCTTGACTTGAAATTATTTTTCATTATTTTATATTATGTGCAAACTGGGTCTTTTGTACTTAATCAGAGAGAAGAGAGAAGTGGAATTTTTGTCAAAGGACTTTATGATCTTTTAAATCCTTAGAAGGTATTGCTTATGCATGATCCAGTACATTAAAACTCCTTGATCATACTAACAGAAGAGTAGCTAGAAGATACCTATTTAGCTACTATATCACCTATGTTTTAAATATGTTCTCTAAGAGAGTGTATTGTACATAAATGGCAATTAGGTAATTCTTTCCAGTACATTTTTTCATTTATAATTAACAAATCCTAAAACATTTACCTATAGACACTTTGCCTGCAGCTATTTTATTCATTATTACTTGTCCCACAGCTCTTGTTTTTCTAAATCTTTTCGCAGCACTTTTATTATTATTGCTTTCCCCCAAGCGTTTTTTGTTATTTTTAAACACTTTGTTTCAAAGTATGATATTGGGATTATATAAGTATGGGCTGTATACCCCAGGCTGTGGCTTCATTACTATTAAATAGGTAAAACAAATTATTATCCAGATTTGCTTAGTAACTCTTCATTTATGGTCATTTTTTCAGAGATCTCGCAGCTGCTATAGATAGAATGGACAAGTATAATTTTGATACAATGATTTATGTGGTAAGTAATCACAATAAAGAACAAAAGATTGTGATCCCTACCTCATGAAAACTGTAGAGATAGAACTTGGATGCCATGTTGAAAAACTATGGAAAAATAATTTTGTCAAACTATAGAAAGAATTCAATACTAAGTGTATTTAATGTGGCAGCCACTATGTTTAAAAAAACAAAAACAAAAAACTTATAAATGAAAAGGTTCACATAGTAAAAACAAAATTACCCAAATCATGGAAATGGTTTTGTGAAATGAATATGTACAGGTCACTATAATGCACTTTTTAAAAAATTTCTCAAGACTCATAAGAAGTTTGAAATTAGTACAGAGTTTCCATATACCCTCCACCCAGCCTTTCCCAAGGATACTATCTTACATAACCATAGTACTTTGTCAGTACCAGGAAGGTGATACTGGAAAAGATCTTAGTTAAATTTTGCCAGTTTTTACATGCATTAGTGTATGGACCTAGATGTGTGTGTGTGTGTGTGTGTACGCATGTGTGTGTTTTCATGAAAATTTTATCATATGTATAGATTCACATAACCACCACCACATTCAGAATACAGAGCTGCTCCATCACAAAACAAACTCCCTCATGGCAACCACTTAATAATCATACCTTCCCCCCAACCCTAACCCCTAGCAACCACTGCTTTATTTTCTGTCACTACAATTTTGTTACTTTGCAAAGGTTATATAAATGGACTCACAGTAGGTAAACTTTTGAGACTGGCTTTTTTCACTCAGAATAATAAATATCCTTGAGATCCACCCAAGCTGTTGCATGTATCAACAGTTTGTTCCTTTTGTTGCCCAGTAATATTCTGGTCTCCTCTTCCCTTTCCTTCCTTTCCCTGTGCAACCTCACTTCCCCTTAAGAAAAAAAGTTACTATTAAATATCTTTTTAGAGTTTAGCTTTGAGATTCCTGGAGATAAAGTTCATAACAGCCGAGAAAGAAGGAATTTAAATAGAAGATTCAAGTTTGAATTTCTTCTTGCCTCAGTGGAGTAGCTCTTCTTTCTTTCTGTTCTAGTGTCTAGTTTCAGCTTAGACAATATTCTAGTGACATCCTCGTGTGTTTATTTAAAACATATCAATTGACAGTGACTTTAGTATGTCAGAACTCAGATATTTTGATTCCTATCTAACCTTTTTCTGTATATTAACATCTTTTTTTTTTTTTAATTTTAAATACACTTTTCCCAAGACAGATAAAGGGCAAAAAAAGCATTTTCAGCAAGTGTTCCAAATGCTGCAGATCATGGGATATGACTGGGCAGAGAGGTAATGTCTACATGGTTCCTAATTGCATGCCTCAGGATCAATGATTACTAGGTCAGCCAAGTTCAAAAAATGTACCAAGCTGCTAAAGATTTTCATTGAAACTTGACTTCTTTGATTCAAGATATTAGTGTGGAAAAGATTTGTTTTTGTGTTCATTTATGCCCTGGTTATGTTCATTTCTACCTTATAAACATTTAATACTTGTGTTTTTATTAGATGTCTGCTGACAGTGCCTTGATTTTCAAAATTCTTAACCCCTATCTTCTTTTTATAAAGGCAACTAGAAATTTAATTACATGCTAGTGATTATCTCTATAAAATGAAGCTGTGTGTTTAACATCTTTGTAGCATACAATAAATCACACTGTATTTCAATTTATTTTTTAAAATCCCTGAGAGTTGAAGTGCAGACTCCTTTCTAAAAGGGTGTTGATCACCCGCTCTTTTTTAGTTTTCAGCGAACTAAATAAATGCCCACTCTATTTCAGATGCCAGCACGTGCCCTTTGGAGTAGTGCAAGGAATGAAGACTCGAAGAGGAGATGTTACTTTTCTGGAAGATGTCTTAAATGAGATTCGATTAAGGATGCTACAGAACATGGCTTCTGTTAAGAGTGAATCCACTTTTTTGTTGTTATAGTCATGACTTAACGTGCTTTTATATTTTGCTGGACTTTTATGCGTGTGACTTATTATGACCATCCTTCCACTGAACTCTGACTAACCTTGTCAAAAATAGCTTGCACTAATTAGAGGTGCCAGAATTTTTAGACTCGCTGCTCTGATGTTCAGTTCAATAACCGGAATTGATAGTACCCTGGGACTCTTTTCATGAACAGCTTCAGATTGTCATTCCATTGTTGGAGTGGTTATGTGAAGTTGTAAGAAAAATAAATTCATGTACTTTCCCTTCTAATGAAGGCAGGGGAATTGTCATTATCAAATCTAAATCAGCCCAAATTAGGAAAGTAATTGCCCACTGTGAACCTGTTCTTGATACTGCCAGCATCCATTTTCGGCAGATTTTTATTTCCCACTTCAGTCCCTGATTCTCTGCAGTTTCATGCAGGTGAGACAGCTGCCTTTGTCTGTTTCAGCTACTAAAGAACTGGAGAACCCAGAGGAGACTGCAGAGAGGGTTGGGCTCGCAGCACTCATCATTCAGGTCTGTTAAGACTGCTTCCTGTGAAACCTTTTTGCTTGATACTAGAACAAATCCCAGCACTGAAGATTTACTGTCATTTTAGGACTTCAGAGGTTTACTCTTATCCGATTATCAGTTCAGCTGGGATCGTGTTTTCCAGAGTCGTGGGGACACAGGAGTCTTCCTACAGTACACGCACGCCCGCCTCCACAGGTGAGAAGCAGCTGCAGGGAAACACTGGCCACTCTGTCCTTCCCAGGTGGGGCTTGGCTGGCGCAATCCTACAACCAAAGGCCGTTTTCTGGGCTTCTCCGACATCTCATATTCAAAACTAAAGTACAGTTTATGTGGGGTTTTTAAAATATTTATTAAGCACCTGTGTAACAAATGCTTTTATGTATGTTACTGTATTTAGGACTCAGAATAGCCCTGCCAAAGTATATACTGTTTCCAGATGAAACAGATTTGGGAAAAATTGAGGCATCAGGTTGAACAATGTTAGCTTCAAAGTTTGGGACTATAGTCATGTGCCACTTAATGACAGGGATACATTCCGAGAAATGCATTATTAGGTGATTTCATGGTTGTGTGAACATCACAGGGTACACTTACACAAACCTAGATGGCATAGTCTACTACACACCTAGGTAACATGGTATGTAGCCTACTGCGCTGTAGGGGAGCAAAAAATAATTTTCCCTCTACTCTTCTGCGTCCTTGGCTGAGATATCCCTATAATAAAAGACAATTAGCAGCAGAAAAGCTAAAGTTTAATAACATGTGTATCTCCTGTATACATGGGAGAGTCCCAGAAAAGTAAGTTACTTGCCAAAACGGCTGAAGCCACCACCTTCAATACTATCTTCAACTGAAGACAAAAGATGTTGGGAGTAGAGGGAGTCAGTTATGGGAGGTTACCAGGAAAAGCACAATAAACAAGGGTAAGGTGGTTATACAAATTTGAGTCCTGGTCTTCTGCATTGATAAGAGTTTCTACAAATAAGGTCATCCCCATCTTCCTGGTACAGCGGGGGGAGACCCTTACAAATGGAGATGTTCCTTACAAAGTCTTTTACAAAGAATAACTTCTACTTGGTTTTCAGAGCTCTCCCACACCTGCTCTCAAAACTCAGCAGCCTAACCTTTATGCCAAATAGACAAATTTTGGACTGACAAATTGTTTTCCTACAGTTTCTAGGCTACAAACCTGTACAGCATGTTACTATACCGAATGCTGTAGGCAGTTGTAACACAGTGGTATTTGTGTGATGCATTGCACTACATCGTTAGGACAGCTACAAAGTCACTAGGTGATAGGAAGTTTTCAGTTCCATTATAATCTTATGGGATCACCATCCTCAGTGCAGTCCATGGTTGACCAGCATTATGAGGCATGACTATATATTAAGGAGAGCAAGACTGTGGATTACGGGATGGTGTTCATCACTTGCAATTATGTGTCCTTGGATGATTTGTTTAACTCTTTGTTGTTTTTAAACTTTTGATAACAGTTTGGAAGAGACTTTTGGATGTGGCTATCTAAATGACTTCAACACTGCTTGTTTACAAGAGCCACAGTCTGTTTCCATTCTCCAGCATCTTCTCAGGTACAGTATCAATATTTTCTAGTATTATTGAGTCTGCTTTTGCTTCTGCTTAGTGAAATCACTGTTGGCTTTCTGACCATTGGAGTGAACAGGCCAGTAGTTAGCTCTTGCCTCCTGCCTCTAGACAGCACTTTTCTAAAGGTATGACCAAAAAATGGTTGTCTGCCCTTTGAGGGCACACAGAGGGCATGCTCGTGGTCAGTTGTTAGGACTTAAAAATATTACCACCACTGAATTAGCTCAGGGGCCTAATAACCTCTAAGTCATGATATGAGAATGTGAAAACAGTGATAACTGTTTAGTTTTTTTAAAGATCATCTTCTTATCCTCTGTAATAAGTGAAGGAAAATCGCTGTGTTTGTGCAACTTCCCTGAAACCACAAGTCCTTCATTTGCCTTTTGGTTTCAGTTCACAGTCTCAAATATGCATCTGTCTGATGCTCCCACACTGGGCAAGAGACCACATGCTTGAGCTCTCACAGGCATTGTTGAAACTGGACGTGTCAGTCTCAGGAAGGGATGTGAGTCGTTACTAAAAAGGCAGTTTTCTCTGACTGACAAACAATGGTCAATGGTTCTTCCCTGGGATCAGGAGTTAGTTCACTCACATTTGGCTAATTCATGAGGAAATATAAGCCAACCTGCTTTTCTTGGCATTGAGGGTAGACTCTATTTGCTAGTTTCTAGATTATGTTCTAAAACACGATAAAGAGACTTCTTACACTCAGTTAAATAGCCATGATTTCAGTCCTTGCTCAGGGACAGGCCTAAAGGATATCAAGATGATTTAGAAAGTACCTGCCATCAAGGAATTTGTAAGAAAGAAGAATGTGCCCTTACCTTCAAATATACACAAGATCTTTTTTCATATATTTTCTACCCTTAATGATGTCAAGTCAACCTTACATCCTAGATCTTTGTCTTAACATCTTAGTGTAACCAGTGCAGTCTTTTCCCTGCCAACTACTCCTGTCATCTTTCTTTTAGGTTTGACGAGGTGCTTTATAGATCATCTCAGGACCTTCAACCCAAGCACATTGTCAGTTACCTTCTAATTCTAAGGTACTTTATAATTGTGCTGTTTTTCAATGCTAAGACATTTGAGACCTGATCTGACAAAGGACCTTTCTTTCATCTAAAGTTTTCCTATAAACAAACCCCTTGGCCTAAAAAAGTTATGTCCCTTAAGTTATAGGAATTCTTGCTTCATCTTTGCAAATTAGTGATGTTTGTTCATTCATTCATTTCGGTGACATAAGGTACAGTCACTACAGTCAAGTATTAGGATACTCAGTATTAGGGTACCCAGTCCAGTATTAGGATACTCAGTCCAGCCTTGAGGAATCAGAGAGGGTTTCTCTGAGGAAAGTAGTAATTAGTCAGAAGCACGAAGGCACAGGAGGAAAAAGCCCAGAGTTGAGCAAAAATGTGATACATTTGAGGAACTACAAGCATAGTACTGGGAGGGGTGAGAAATGAAACATGTGCATGCCTTTTGCCATGTATTAAGGCATTTCATCTTATTTTCAGGGCAAGGGGTTCTATAAAAAGGTTTTAAGCAGAGGAACAGAAAAATAAGTCAGCTAGGGGATAGAGACTGAATTGAGAGGCAAGTCAGTGACACTTTAATACATAGTAGCTGTTTTAGAAACTTTGAGAGTTGATTCTTCTGTAGCAACAACTATCTTCCCATAAAGCTATTTAAGAAAATATTTGCTTTTACTCAAGATTTACCGAAATCAGATTAATTGGGACTGTTTTCTTGATGAAGCTTTTTACCTGTTGTCCCCAGATTTAACTAAGATTTTTTTTTCTTTAAATTCCACTTGAGCATGTAGAGATGAAGAAGCCAAAAAGTCTTATTAAATGTCACTTAATAATTGAAACAATGGTCATAAGCATCACTTCTCTGACATTGTTCTACTTGTTGTCATGCCTAAATAGAAAAGATACTTTAAAGAAGAGTGGCCAGTGTGTGTGCAAGTGGACTAATAACTAATCTCTACCTCACCTCTTCACCATACAGAAGGAGAAAGTCTAGGCCATGTTATACCTTTCATCTTAAAGGAAACTTAAATGAGGAGAAACTCATTATTAGAAAGGAATCTCCTATACTTGTAAAATCAACAGTGAAATCAAATCCAGAGAACTTGTCACCTGGTATTAGAACCAGGACCAAAATCTAAAGCTTGCGTTTAGTGTTTTAGTTTGCCTGTTACAGAAAAGCAATGAATCCCAGTCTCAACTTTCCAACTTTGGATACATTCTTTGATGGCTCTAGGTTTTCGGTGTTTTTTGTTTTTTTTTTTAAATCTCTAAATTGAGGGAGTAAGATTAGATATCAACCTTACATGTTATAGGAGAAAATTACCACTGGTACTAATCACGATTTCTTCCCATTTCAGTCATCTTGCAGCTGTGGCACACAAAACACTGCACATAAAAGACAGCACTCCTGAAGTGGCTGCGGTATGTTGTGTTGAGTGTTTTCTGTGTAATCTCAAGCATCCTCAGACTAATATCACTGAGTCAGTCTTGTAAATGCTTCTAAAATAGCATCCTCTTGTTCAACTGCAGCATTGTACTTATAGTCTGAGGTAATAATTAAAATATTATCAATGTTTATATACAACACACTGAAGTTCCAGGGGTCCCCAGACCCCGGGCCATGGACTAGTACTGGTCTATGGCCTGTTAGGAACCGGGCTGCACAGCAGGAGGTGAGTGGCAGGCAAGGGAGCAAAGCTTCACCTATATTTGCAGCTGCTCCCCAGCACTAGCATCATCACCTCAGCTCTACCTCAGATCAGATTCTCATAGGAGCACCAGTCCCTGGTGCTGAAAAATTGGGAACCACTGCATGAAGCACATTTTCCTACATCAAGTGTTAGAGTGATGAGTTCCCTGTATCTGAAGTGTACCATATGATGTACTGTCACTGCTACTGCTCAACTCTTGAGTACCAGTCTTAGCTCTAAGGGATGCTAGGAATTTGTCTTCCCTTGCCTAAAGCAAACCCTAGGGCACTTTGAGATATCGTTCCTACTTTCATTTAGAAGTCAAAATTATAAACATTTTTATTTATTCACTTTATCGTTAGCCTGTTATTGAACATTTAATCATGCTTTATTTTATAGGCCAGACTTCATCTTTTCAGAGCTGTCCGTTCTGTCCTAGCCAATGGAATGAAACTTCTTGGAATAACACCTGTATGTAGGATGTAATTTCTAATTAAAATGGCTTTTAAAATACAAAATGAATTCGTTATCTATTGTACACCTTGCTGTTTAGAATTTAAACTATTATTGTGTCAATCTATTAAGTCTAAGTGATTTATCAACTTATTAAATTTTTATCCTTAAATCATCTGAGTTTCTCCATAGCCAATAAATACCAAATAGACTTGTAAAACTAAGTAAATCTTTTAAAATTCATTGTACTCTAATGGGAATAAATGATTAAAGTTTTAACTCTAGTTTGAGGTTTCTTACCGTGTCATTCCAGAAGCTATTTTTATAACTGAGATTATCTAATGTTTTCATCAAATAAAACTGATGAGGAAAAAAACCTTTTTAATCATGGTTAGTTGTGCATAAATTTAGAGAGACCAATATTAAGCCTTTTTGCCAAGACAGCTGACAGCTACTCCCAGAAAACAGATCTCATCCTTATCTTTTCATTGATATATACAGGTAATTCTTACTACATGAACTTGGGAACTGAATACAATTGAATAACAAGGAATTACGTGTACAGGTATTATATTAGGATCTTTTCATAAAAATTAAACTACGATTTGAAATGGAGTTTCTTAAACCATTTCCTTCATGGATCTATATACTAGTAAAGTATATTTTGTGTGACTTGTTTGGGTAACATGAGTAGGATCTGTTTGAACATTACAGCTATCTTCATCTGCCAGCATTTCCATTTGGGTCTGCTATAATTTTAAATGTTGCTACTAGAAGTCTTCTAAATACCAGCTGCAATCTATTTTTACAAATAGAGAAGCAGATTAGCATGAACCAAAGCTTCTCTAGTTGAATGAACATAGTTTTATATTAGCAAGTATGCTATATCTTTAGTCCTAAGTCTCAATTTCAAGTGAGTTAGCTTCTAGAATGCTAATTTTTTACTTACAGTATCATTAAGATTTCCTTAGCACAAATCAGCCATGGAATAAAAGTGTACAGTTGGGATGTATTTTTCATGTGCAGTATCCTTCTCCACTTTTTTGGAGAAGCGTTTCCCTTTCCAGATCTGTGGTAGCCTCCTCAGTATTTGAATCTTGAATGAAATGACAGAGGGACATCGATAGTTAGAACCAAGTTTTTCCAAAAGCAGATCCCTGAAAAGACTGTTCATTAATTCCTACAACCCAGAGCCATGACTACAGCTGCAGTCCTTCTTATAAATTTTTTTTTTTTTTTTGCTTATGGCCAGCCAGAGGTGGATTGTGGCTATTATTTGCAACCAGGAACCCTAACTGTTACAGTACCAACATAGAGAAAATTTAAAATATAATGTTTGGGGTTTTTCTTCTATTATCTTAATGGTCGTGTCTACAATACAAAAAGTGATCAGACTGCATATAAATAAAATTTATTGCTGAGTTTCCCAATTAACATTATAGAAATTTTTTTAAAAACACAGAAATTCACAAATTATTGAGAGCCCCACAGTTAAACATACTTTATAAAAAAAAGTACAAAAGTGACATTAAAAATTTTTTTTGAAGAAAAGTATGTCATCTAACAGCAAAGAAATATGAATCCAGACAATGAATGGCACAAATACAGCACTTAAAGTTGTACTCAGTCACCACCCAGAGATCATTGTTGAAGTTATGAGATAGATTCAGTTTGAGAAGTTACACATTCAATTTGTTTCTGACTAACCTGTCTTGTTTTTGCCTCTCTTTTGTAAGAAAAGAGCTAGGTCTTTAATGCTGCTGGGACAAAATACTGTACATGAATTGGAGAACAAGGAGGGGTTGTCCTCCCCTGGTACCTGAACAAGAGAACAGTTAGTACAGAAATGGCTTTGGCACTTTAACCTTAAACGTCCCAAACCTTGTTACTTGAATATTATAGCCTCACATGATTTTTTAACATCATTATCATCTCCAAACTTTTTATATACATTATATATACAATAATAAAATTCCTTCAAAATGGGTTGACCCCAAAGAGGTCACATTAAATCTTTATAGCAATTCAATCAGGTAGCTTTCTTCGTAATTCTTATACCAAATTCTTATTTGTTGTTTTTGTTTAAGCTACCTTCTGGGATTGACTTAAGGCTCTAGTTTAACGCAAATGGTTTAGTCCTCGTAGGAATTCTTTTGAGGCTGAAATTACACACCACTAGCTCGCTCTTTTGAAGCTGTTTCTCCTTGTTGGATGGATGTAGTGTCTTGTCTGGGTAATCCATAGAAATATATAGAAACACATACGAGAAGAGTACCCAAAGCAAAGGTGAGTGCTGAAAAAAAATAATAATCATCTTAATCTGTATTTGTGTTCTTAAAACTATATAACAATGATTAATTTAAAATTTTAAAAACTTTCAATTGTGGATTTACACCATTCCTCTATTTGCATTTATGATGAGAGTCAATTTTAAAATGACATGTAAATATGGAACATAAGTAAATCTAAGTGTTCTGTTTTTATGATGGTAAGGTTTAGAAAGATCAAGTCTAGCCAAAAAAAAGTGGTAAAATCAAGGGAGTGACAATCATTGACTGTATACTTTTTAAAAACACGAGTATGCCTGTCTAGGACCACTGACAAAGAACACATTAACTTCCCTATATGCTGATGAAAAGAAAAAGCAGCAGAATGGCTTTTCCATAATACTAGAAACCTGTGAAATTTTAGAACAAAAGGTAGTTGAACAAAATTTAAAGATTTAGGGAACCAGATGATTCAAACCATTGAAGATTTCTAAACAAGAGAAGTGATGATTTACTAAGTAAAATTCCATTTTCTGCTAGCCTTGTCTTTTTTATCTTAATCTTGAAAATTGAGACAAGAACTGAATTACAACTTGTCCAAACTTCACCATAGTCACTTTATAAATAAATGCTTATGTCAAAACTGTATATTCTGTTCAAAACTGAACCATATTCTATATGGAATACAATGGCACAGTCTTAATAACTTTAACAGTGGCATGCAGAGAAATGACTTCAAGCTATGATTTCAGTTCACTCTTACCCAGAAAAGACTAGCTTTGCCTTCCAAAAAGAGGAAAAGGGTATATTAAATAAGAAATTGGAAGATTGTGAAAACCATCTAATTTCCTTGACCATCAGTAAGACAGAACACTGACCAAAAGCATTTTATACTGTTCTCAAATATTCCTTAGGAGCAAAGTCATAAGGATTTGTTGAGCCTAAGGATGAATCAAAGCTATAATTAAAAGTTAACCCAAACCCAGTAAGAAAAATATCTGAAGGAGGGTTATAAATACCTGATACTGAAATGGCAAGTGTTGGTCTTACACAGAATACTTACTGTGTGCCTGACACTACTCTAAGCACCTGAAACAACCCTAGGCGGTAGGTGATAGAACCATTCCTGTTTTACAGATAAAGAAACTGAGACAGAGGTCACACAGCTAAATGGTACAGGCAAGATTTGAACCGTACTATAAAATGGTTTTCTAAGATTTCTACATGGTTGGTATTCCTCTATTTGCATTTATAACAAATCAATTTTAATATGAAATATAAATATATGCCAGGTCTGTTTCTTTTACTCAGTGTCGATATCTGACAGATTTTCCTCATGCATTAGTTTATGGCATAACTGATCAGTAAATGATTACTATAGCATAAAAGCACTCTGAAATGTTAAGTCAATATCACTGCTTAAATAATTGAGAAGCCAACTTAATGCTAGATGTGGGCTAGGAAAAATTTTATTAGGACTAGGATAGTGGTGGTGCCAGAATGCCAGCTATAGTAATGAGTTTTGTATTAATTACATATTAAATGAAACAAAGATACCTTTTATAGAAGAGAAAATTTAGATATGAATTGTAATTTCAAAACCAGTTTGCACCCAAATCCAAAGGTTAAGAAGGTATAAACTAAGGGGGAAATGAAAGAACTTTTCTGTTCTTTCCTCAAAATAAAAAGCCTAGTTTATTCTAATTCCACTCTGAAAGTAATGATTTCCTAAAGCCCTTACATTTATTTCCTTGTCCTCATCATACTGTATTCACTTTGAAGCACTTGAGTTATCTTTTATCTAATACCTGGGGAACTACAAAAAAGATCTAGGACCATATAAACAATCTAAGTTCTGCTGACCCAGATTCCACACAGCTATGCACTGTTGCACTTACAGAATAAATTATAACAAAACTAGGAATTTCTGTAAATACTATGACCAATGCAATATTTAACAAGACATGGAAAGGAAGTGAGAAGCTTTTCCATGTTAAAAACTTAAAAATACAAACTAAGACATACTTATCTGTAATCCAAATAGCATCACTGAAGCAATGGTAGAAAGGACAATGGCTGCTGCTGCAGAAAAGCCCTTCATGATGTTGTCTGTATACTTGACCACAACAGAAGTGTAGAGGCCTCCAACACTTGCAAGAACTTGTAGTACACAGAAAGAAAGAAAATCTTAACACTCAAATAGACGAAACATTCTATGATGGTGAGGCAGTTTTCATCCCCACAGACAGCATACATACTATTTTACCTTGGAAAATACGATTTTCCCTAGAAGCGGCCATCAGAGAGAGTTTATACCAAAACTGAGTAATAGTTCCTACAAAACATTGTTTTTCAGATGCCCACAGGCCTATGTGGTTGACTACTAAATTGTACATTTACTGCTTACACCTTAAATACTTTTGATTGTGAAGGCAAAATTGCTTTGCGACAGCGATGCCACAAAAGTAAGTCAATAAAACCAAAATTACATTTCCAAACTGGTGCTCACAGTATTAAAGGAATAATTTCAAAATGCTATAAAGACTTAAAATGGACATCTAACTTTTTTAAGGATCTACGCAGAACCTTTAATCCCTGGATACTTACAGATGACAAACCAGACATAATATGTGTAACCATAGAAAAATCCTTTTTCTTTAATTTCAGCTCCATCTGACAAGTAGACGCCAACTAATGTCACAACAATCCCTGATAGATACATTTGAATGTTTCTCACCCAAAGGGAAGTGTCTGAACTCTTTAAAACTTTTTCAAAGTACACTCCTGAAAGATAATTAGACATGCAAACATGAAATAAAGATATTAGAAATTAATTTAAAATGTCTCACTTAGAACAATAACCTAGAGATGCAATAAAACATGATTTAGGGAACATACATTTTATGTTAAATGCCCATTTATTATGTAGTTCTGATACATAGCATGCTGAACATTACCAATTTGTATTTTTACAGACCACAGAGAATAACTAAGAGGGAACTTTCTAACACATTTAACAAGAGACTCAAATTATTAAGAACAGTTTCTGCCTTTATTGTAACAGTGAGATAGATCACAAAAGCTCTCTGTTAATGCCAGTAAAAGACTTGGCTTTGGTCAGCTGGAAAACTATGAATCAGTGACCTTAATCATACCCCTATAATATCTTCCTAGTAATGAATACTCCCAACTTATATAATCACCACTTGGGATTTTTTAGAAGTAATACAGCCAAAATAAAATTTAAATAGAACTTGCTGACTGGAGTCACTTCCTTTAAAGCAAGATTCCACAAGCCAAGTTCATACACAATGCCAGGAAGACCAAGAAACCATTAAGCAGATAATACATTTTGTGTGTATGTGCATTTTTCTCGGATTGAGGGTCTATAGCTTTTTTCAGATATTCCAAAAAAGCACATGACCCACTCTTCCACTACAAAAAAAATCACCTACCACTGCTGTATGTTTTATACTTAAAATGAACAGATGTTTAACAGGGACATTAAAGATTTTAATTATAAACACTAAGTTAATTAGAGACTTAGACATTGCCACTAAAGTACTAATCCACTAAAAATTCTAGTGAAAAAACAAGACTGTTTTTGACAAACATGTTGGAAGAGCCAGAGAATGGGAGCAAACATAACAGCTATTCCTATTTCTACTTTTGAACTTCCTATCTGAAAAACGCACTTAACTACTGGCTGCTCAGTTACTCCACACACAGAGAAACATTAAACCACCCACCATTTCCTCAATTGTGTATTGAGAAGTTGAACTAAATAGAATGTTGAATGCAAACATTTAATTGTTCTAAATACTGCTAAACATCAAATGGTATATTTTGGGGGTAACTCAACTTTGTTTAATTTGCTAGTTCCTAAGAGTAAAAATTTAGTATGGTGTTATCATTAAATATATTCCAAAATTTAGACTTTATCCTCTTGTCAAACATCTTTACAAGCAATATTTCACTTCCACATTCAGCATACTTTCCTAGTTAAAAATAAAGTTCTAACTCTTGCAATAACACAAATAAAGATAAATACAGACATACAGCTATAACATATTCTTCACTAAAAAGAACTTTCAGTTTCTTCTTTGTTAGAATTATTTCGAAAACATTTCTTATACTAATATTCATACACTGTCTCTTGATTGAGTGAAGGATTGCTTATGCCTACACATATGATTCCAGACTTCCTTGTTTGTTTGATGTTATAGATTTTAGTTCTTGTCCATCCCTTTTTGGCTGTTACTTTTATATATTAAGTTTTCTGAGGTACTCTCCATTCAAACCCTTTTTCTCTGTACTCCACACTTTCTAATCTGTTAAAGCAGAGGAAGAACTTGAAGTCACCAGAGAAAAACAGATACTGAGCTGGTGACTAGCACCCTAAAACAGCAGATCTAGCCTGAGGATAGTGACAGTTCCAGGAAAATGGAATGAGGTACTAGAGCTTTCCATTTTTGGAGGTCTTTTTTCATTTACTTTTTGGTTCTTGACTAAGGATGGTCAAAGATGACAAGTATATCCTTAGATAACTGCACATATGAATAAGGACTGGGGTCTGAACTGAGTTAAACATTAGTATGCATTTACTGGAAAAACAGCTGAAACAAAACTAAATGTAAGTAAGAAGGAAAGCTTCTTACTTACATGGGAATAAAACTGTTAGTCGTAATAAAACAAGAAACTAGATCCCCATTTAAAGTTTGATTTTTAAATCTGACAACAGAATAAAAGGATGCTTTTATGATTTACCTGCAAATCCTGAGCACAATACAGCAATGGCTATAGCACCAAACCCTAGCAATGGGTTCTGTTCCACCTGCAATAGTAATGTTTTAAGTTTTTAGTGACTAAGAGAATTCATCTAAGACCAAATAAATGAATATAAAAATTTGTGTTACCGTTCTACTGAAAGTTATGTGCCATAACAGACACAACTATTCCACAGAATAAGACCAAACAAAAAGCCATCCAGAGATTAACCAAAGCACTCAAGTTAAAAATGAATCACTCAAATCGCAGCCATAGTAAATGTTTAATATAATGTGTGTGCCTATTTCCTAATAATAGGCACCCTAGCACATAATTTTGTATAGTCAGCCTGCCTCTTAATTTTAACTTAAGTCACCACCCAAACTCAGCCCCATATAGTATCAATCACAGAAACGAACAGTAACATTTTAATTTATTCCCTATGACCTACAGGATGAAGTAATGACTTTTAACATTTCCTACTTTACTGAATTTCTATCAATTATTAATATGATACTTGCTATTTACCAGATACACTGTTACATACTAATGAATAAAGATGAAGATGGTGCACAGTTCTAGTTCTTAAATATTTCCTGGATGGGATAAATTGACAGGTATATGTCATCATGATACTGTGCTAACAGATGCATGTATATGGGCTCTAACCTATTATTTCAACTTTATTTCTTCCTCCTTCCCTAAAGTAACCTTCAGGAGCTTTCATCATTCTTTCCTCAGAGATTAATACACTCTCAGTAGTAACACTGAAACTAAAGAGTTGAGGTGCATGACTATAATATGATAAGCATGTACCTTGTTCAAAATAAATAAGCCTGATATAAAGAGAGTATTACTTCATGTTAAGTACCTGAAAAAAGAAAGCTTGGTCTAAAACATTTGCATGAAGATAAAATGAGAAACTGAAGATATTATTGTAGAAGATAGTGGTTCTCAAAGTATGATCTCTGGACCAACAGCAGCATCATTCCCTGGAAACCTGTTAGAAATGAACACTGACAGGGCCCACCTCAGACCTACTGAATCATAAACTATGGGGACGGAGCCCAACAATTTGTTTAACCTTTCAATTGATTCTGATGTGCACTAGAGTTTGAGAACTACTGTTATAGACTATAATTGATAAACATGGATGCTTTCTTAACACAAACTGTAAGATTGGCATAAATATGAGAAAAAATAATGTGAAATTTCCCCTATCCCAACAACTGTAGGAAGCTCAGGTGACTGAAAATAGTATCTGATAAATTTTTGACTTGCTTTTCTGCCAGTTTAATCTCTACAGTCAGGAAAAACAGTGATAGACACTGCTTCTCTGGATTTAATTCTGACAAGAAACTTTTGGGTAGTGAAGTGGAAGTGATGGAAACTTTAGAAAACAACCACCATGTCATTTTAGCGTAACTAATAGCCAAACACAGCACAGTTAAGAGACATGGGCTCCAGTGTTAAATCAAAATTCAAAAAAATAAAATTTGAAGTTAGAATTCTACAGCTAATAGGAAGATGGTTCAACAGGGATAAGAGGTTCTGAAGAAAGATTCTGGTGAAGAGTAAAAAAAAAAATACATAAATCAGTGTTACTATTCAAGAGCATCCTCAATGAGTTCTGATTTTATAAGAATATACAAAAGAACTGCAGTGCACATAACCATAAGGAACATAAGCAGGAACTTTAGTATTGAGAAATCAAAAACCCAATAAGCAGAGGCTTACAAAAGTACTTTAAAACATTAAAGAAAGCCTTAAAAACTGTAGTTCAAGAAGAAAAGAGTATGTTCTTGGGCTAGATAATGTACTGTTAGATGGAAAAAAACAGCTACCAAATCTGTTTTCCATTTTTTCTGTGAATAATTTTTAAATAATAAACAATACACATTTAAAAGGAAACTGAAGTCCAAGACATCTGGTTTGCTATTATGATAATACCTAGCTAAATAAATTCAAAAGTATTTTGACGAAGAACAGCAGCAAGTCAAGATACTGAAAACTATATCTTTGAGGAATAATGGAGAATGGAAGCTATGCCAGAAAATTTAAATTGGGTAAATACTGTCCTCATTTTCAAAAAGGCAGAGGGAATTGGGTAAATACTGTCCTTATTTTCAAAAAGGCAGAGGGAAAGAAAAGTTGCATAAATTATACAAGGCTGCTTGAGACTCATAAGGCAGCCCAGTACACTTTCCAAGAGTACAGGCTCTGGAGCCCTGCTGCCTAGATTCAAGCAACATGACTGGACACATTTCTAACCATGTTTACCTATCAGTTTCCTTACCTGAAAATGGAAACAAAAACAATACCAGCCTCATGGTTGTAGACATAAGTGAGTTAATATGTATACAGCACTTAGAACATTACTGGTATTTAGTCCTATGTGAGTGACTGCAGCTGTTACTGTTGTTATTGATTACTAGCAAAATGTCAGAACAGATGACTTAAAGAATTTGAGTGAGACATACCAAATTTCCTTAATGAAAGGATTCCTAGTGTAAGTAATGAGGGAACATCCATAGCAATTTTTAGCAAGAAATTTGGCAGATGTGCATAATATTTTTGTGAATGAGAGAAATTCAGTGAGGACAATAGTGCAATTCTATTCACAGCTGAGTGAAGGCTCATACAGCAAAATCAAGCTAGAACAACAACCAGTACCAGCTTGCCAGGCACCTTAGACACATCCTCTAGGCCCAGTCAAATCTTCAGTTGTGCAGCCCTAGCCAGTATACTGACTGCAACTTTTAAGAGACATCAAGCCAGAACTACTAGCTAAGGCATCCACAAACTCCTGACGACCCTTACTTCCCAACAAATTATTTCTCTGCAGGTCTCATAAAAACTATGAGATAATAAGTGTTTATTAAACAAGAAAAAAGTTAAGCTAAAGAGAGGTCAAATGGTACAGCCACAGAACTCTAGTCCTGTCCTGTCTAAAATTTCAGGGATGACCCAGAAGATTTGTCAAATCTGTAGAAAGCATAATACTCAAAGAAAAAGCTAATATTGGATAAGGACTGGAAAGACCTCAAAGGCCTGATCAATGACCCAAAGCTGACTTGATAAGCTTAATAAATACAAACGCATCCTTCGTTTTGGTTTCAAAGAAGCCCACTACACAAGACACATTTGAGGCAAACTATATGTGATGCAACTATATGTGTTTGTATGTAATCAGTTACAGAATGGATATTCCCCCAAAAAATAAAAAATAAAAAAACTAATATAATCTTAAACTGATTTAACAAGTCTCTAGTATTCAGAATAAAGGAATTAGCAAGTTATACCACACAATGCTCAGTCAACATCTAGAAATAGTGTGGAGTTTTAGAGCATACTGGGGAAGAGTAACAGATGAATGCCTCTAGAAGAGAAATACAAGGAAATATTGGGCAAAAGGGATCAGAGAATCTCCAGAAATCGTGTTACAGAAAGAAGTTAACGGGATTGTCTTAATGGAGAAGAAAAGACTTGGATGGTAGGGGTATGACACTGAAAACCCTGAGGACATATGGGAGTTAGTAAAGATCTGAGTTATTCTGACAAGAACAAAAACAATGAGAGGCCCTTACAGGAAGCTGCACTCTGTTTAAAATGTGAAAGAACTTTCTAGAGGGATCTAAAAGTTTAGTTTACTAAACCTTTCACAACATTACCTATGTGAAGTAGACCTAACACCTTTTGTAATTGTGTGAGGTCTTACTTGAAGTTCACATTTAACTTTCAATTACATTTTTGCCTTACTTTCCAACAAATTATTTCTCTACAGGTGGTCTACAACTGAATTAAATGTGCAGTGCATATCTGATCAGTTTTGAAATGTCACCAAGAATATGAGCATGCTTAACATCATGTGAAAACAATATTAATCTAAAACTCATTTTTTTTCTGGGAGAAAAAAAAATCTCCATCAGGCTAAAAAGTAACTACCTAGAAGAACTGACTTCCTATTTTCACAGGCTCTCCTTATATACCAGCTGCCTTATATTTCTGAGAAGTTTCACTTACTAAAAGTTAAAGAGTCTTCAATTGTAGAAGGAAACTAATAACTTTCAGAAAGTCATTCACTAGAGTTCACTTCCTACTGCTCTTTGGGAAAATAACTGATTAAAGCAAATAACATTTTAAAAAATCAGGTACATACCTTAACATTTAACTCCTAAACTAAAAGTTATAAGTAAAAGATACTTTTGCCCTATTTTAGTTATCGATTATCAGTAAAAACACTACTCCCCTGTAATCCCTATTACTGACAGTGGCAATATGTGCCAAAAGATAAAAAACTTTGTGAGCTGGGGGAGAAGGTGAAAATTAGATGGAGAATATCTCGCCCAGTGTTTCTGAGAAAATGTCTGAAAGAGGCCTAGAAGTTCTGAACATACACACTGTGTAGAAGCTGGCACGATTTTAGTCACAGGTTAGCTATTAACCATGTTGTTTTGTACAAGTTACTTCACTTCTTTGGACATCGATTTTGTCATCCATAAAACGAAGGGGATAGATGACATCAAGTTTAAGGTACCTTCCATCTCTAACAACTTATGCATCTTCCCCTCTAAAAAAGAAAGGAAGCTAATAAGTTATCCTTAATAATATAAGAAGGGGGAAGCCTACTTATAGGGCAAAGATTATTTTCAATCAAAGAAATATAATCGTACTACATTCATCAAAGTGACTGAAATGTATATAATATAGGAAGTTTCCTATTTTAGTATGGTAAAAATTTTGTTTCTTACCATGACTTTTGTAGCTTGTGCTGGTTTCCACTGTACAAGTGTGACTCCACCACATAGCATAAAAACTGAAATCCACTGTAATTTGCTGAGTGTCCGGTTTAACATTAAAACAGTACATAAAGCAGTACAGGGAATCTTCAATTGGTAGGTCACCTAGAAACAAAACAATGAATTAATGAACTCAGTTAACATTAGTCTCTGACACAAATATTTCTGATATTAATGGAATTATCAAAAATATCTAATAATGTGACAAAAGGTTAATAAAAATAATTTCACCATAAAAACACTTTTTAAGATTCTGTGCTTTTTCATTGTCATTTATTCCACTTACCTGGTACACTGCTGCATCCAGGTTGCTAAGAGCTAGGAAAGCCATGTTGTTCTGAACAGCATACACTAATGATGGCACACTTAACTTCATCAATTCTCTGGGACTCCCCAAGACATTTTCTCTTAAAGATGTCTTGAATCTACCCAGACTACCAGTTTCTCTTTGAAAACAAGGGAAGTAAGAAGAAATTGAGGAAGAAAATTAAAGACCATCCTTTTGATAAGATTCTTTCATACATAGGATAACTATATTAAGTCCATTGACATAATTTAGCTAACTTATTTTGTTTTTATAAATTTCAACTAATTTTAGATTAAAAGGAAAATAACAACAATATAAAAGGAAAACAATTACAAGTTCTATTGGAAAAATATCACAATAACTAATTTTATCATCTTCAACCTCTGGTCAAAGCTCCAGGAATTTCTGAATATATTAAATAATGAGACAACAGGTAACCAGAATTGCTGATGTTACCTATAAAAAAAAATTAAGCTGACATTTTAACTGCTATTACATCATTATATTTTTTTTCATTAATTAAGTTGTATATCTATTTAAAAAAATTTTTTTTAATTACAATAGATTTAAATTGCAAACAAAAGAAAAAGGTTCTGGTAGCTATGAAAGTTACTTGGGATAGGAATTGAGGGATCCAGGTCATTATCACTTAGAAATCCGTTCAGTGCTTATGTAGTAGACAATAAATCTTTAAGCATATTCTCATAAAACTCAAGTACTGTATAATTTTGCAGGAAATGTAAATATTAATACCAACAAAAGTAAACTATATCTGTAATGTATGTAAAGTTTACTACTTGCTGCATACTGATCATGCATGCTCTTAACTATTCTTATTTCTCCTCAGGAGGAACTAGCTAATCTGGCTCATATTTCCTCCATTGTAAATGAGCTCATTTATTTCCTGAAAATAAAAATTAAACAATGTTTTATAATAAGTACCAACACCAAAAAAAGTGATTTATCAAGAGTCGAGTCCTAATTGCAATTCACAATATCCCTTAGAGGACCATAATACTTTGTTGGGGAGGGAGATCTATTCCAACTCAGAGTTTATGATAGTCACAATGAGCCTCTGTATTTTTGGTTAACGTAGAATCAACAATCATTAATTGAATTTTTTCATACAAAAATGCTTACGCATGTTGAGGAGCAAAAGAGCCCATAATGCTGAATTGCCTACCTATGCCTATCCACTGTAGAACACTCTGGCCCCCAAGAAAATACTTAAGACAGACAGGAAATTTGGCCTAGGCCACAGAAACAAAAGATGTCCTTCTTAGTTACAGGTCTTCCTCTGTTGCCAAATTCAACCCACTCCACACAACAGTGGTAAATCTATATGCTGAAAAGTAATGCACATAGCCCAGTGAGAGACTGCAAACTCTACCCAGAAAAGGGAAAGGATACCAAAAAGATCACTTTACTTAGAAATTCTACATAGTAGAGTTTTCCAAGTACCTGAAGATAAGCCCTTTAAACATTTGACATTTTTTAAATTACTTTTAATGCAAATCTAAGAAGTCTATGTATTTTCTCAGCATCTTAAAGTATAAAAAAAATTTTGAAGAATGTTCTTCCTCAATTATAAAACTAAAAAAAAAACTTAAAGAGAAAAAGATTAAAATAATCAGAGGTCCAATTCAAAGAACCAGGTAATATATTAAAAAACATAACTGAACATTTTCCTTAATGTCATCATTCTGACTAGTAAGCATCATAAGATAGCAGAGATATAAATCTTAGATTTTGTGAAGTACAGGACTGCTTTTACTGTACTATTATTTTTAATGCCCTTCTAAAATGCTAACATATATTGATATATCTTCAGAGTGCTTCCCTAAGGAGCTACTGAGATATACCTGTTTATATCCATCTCCCACATAATATATTCTAATAAGAGAATAGAGTTTGTCTTTATCGCTAGCACTCTTTGCCCTATCGGAATATTGGGTACTTAAGGATCTAATTGCTACTCCTCATAACCACCATACCTGCACCAATAATCAAGGTTGCTGTAGTCCTTTTTCCCCCCGTCTTTTCTCCTTTCTTATCTCTTCCATACTTTTTTCCTGCTTTCACATAAAAAGAAGGGGCTATGAGACATCACCAGGCAATGAGTACTCCTTTCCTTCAGTGTAACAAACCAGTAGAATACAGTGTATTGGGATTAACCTTCAGGTCTTTGGCTGTTATAACTAGATATCTTTTTTTTTTTTTTTTGGATACTAAGGAAGGTTCCTTCACTAATGTGGATATTAGAGAAGCCAGGCTATAGCAGAATGCTACTAGAAAGCTCGAGTTTCACTGTAGTACCTTAGAATTTTAGCAATATTATAAAATTACAAATAAGTAGTTTGAAATACGAACGAAAAATAGCAGAGGATGCTAAAAGAATTTGCAAAAGAAAAAAGTCAAGAATAATAGAAAAATAAAAGAGATTTAGGAGGTATAAGAAAGAATATGTGGGAATCTTAGTGCACACATAGTTTTAAAGGAGATAAATGATTTCAGTATTAATCAGTTTAAATCCTGCTTAATTTAACATATGTATTAAGAATACAGCTCTGAAAGCTTGTATTTAACTTTATTCACTAAAGTTAACAAAAGTAACAGCAATGTCTTCCAGAAAACATTAGCAATCAGCTATCCTTTTCTTTTACTATTAAGTAGACAAAAATAAATGATCAAGTCTAAATATACTACAGCCTTAAATATACTATAAAAAGTAACACATAAAAACCAAAGGCCATTTTTTAGTTCCATTTTCCTGCCCTGATATTTTCTTGCAAATCAAATCCCAAGTACTTTTGAATGAATGCCTTTTGTTAAAAACAAATTAAATTTAATTCGATAAATGATACTGCTAAATAAGCAAGCATATATAATCAAAAAGCATATACTAATTTTATAGATATTTTATATAAGTAATTTATAGAAATTATTGTAGTATTTCCCATTAAATTTCCTATTTGAACCATTTGTTTGATTTTTATCACTGAAACAATCTATGTGCACCTTTTGTTACCTGAAGAAATTTTGAAGCTCCATGTTGATTGCAGAGATTCTGAGGCCACCTCCCTCCCTAAATTTCCTATCAAATGCCTGAAATCAATTCTTTCTGACTTGGTCAAAACTAGGCGTCATTCTTCCATCTCTTGATCTGACAAAAACTACTATGAGGCATACAATCCTTGGCACTATGCAAAATGGAACATGGCAAAAATTACTCATGAGCTTAAGAAATTTAAATCTTGTTTATAAATTTCTTACTGTCTACAAAGTTAAGTATAACTAACTCATATAAAAGACTTTGGGGGCTAGGTATAAAAACCAATAATGAGGTCATCTGAAGACAAAAATAACCGTCATATGAGTTACATGAATTTTACTTCCTCTCCATGGCTCTACACCCATTATAGCATGGATACAAAGAGACAGTCAAATTGTAAACCCAGCAGGAAAAATAGAATAGGGCTGGATAATATTAATATAAGTATTTGATAGCTATATTAATTATTCTAGAGATTACTATGAAATAGTAAAATAATTCTCTCCAGCCTTATATAAATAAGATTTAAAATACATTTGGTTTATTACTAAACACACCCAAAGTGTATGTATATTTACACATCCTGCTAGGTTTATTTAGTTTTTACAGACTGTGGTGGATGGCAAACAATAAAAAGTTGACTTTGTACTAAGATGATGTGAAAGTGTTCTTAATTCATTTTCTTCACATCACAAATGACAGATTTAAATTGTAACTATCAGACTTAATAGCTGTGACAGGTTTTAGTAAAGCATTCATGTAACCAGCAATTTTCCTGTGAATTGTACTAGTAATTAGTTTTATGGAAAACCAAAGTATTTTAAATGTTGTACTGTTCTACGTTTCAATCAGATTATAACTTGGAAATTGGTAATTTTTACTTCAAAGATTTAAAAAATCAACTTATTCACATTTAGAGCTTTTACAACACCAAACTACTAATCTGCCTTCTCCTCCAAAACAGGATTTAGTAATTTTCTTTTCAACTTAAAAGTGATCTGATGTAATCATACATATACACAACAGTGTATATACACAGTGCATGTAACTGAAATTCACCAATTAGACCATGTAAACCTTAAATCTTATTCATCAAAGTAAAGTAGCCATCCATTCTTTCCCACACTCCCTTTTTGTCCTGCAGTTCTAACTTCTAATTAAAAATCACTAGAGATTATAAGTAAAATCTGCAAGCATGAAAAAATTACAAACGAAAAAACCTTTTTTAGAAATTACTAAATTACACTGAAACAGAAAAAGAACCCAAGTATTCTAAAAGTCTTTTTAGTATATGCTCCAAATCTAAAGGCAAAAGGAACTACATACAAATACTGAACTTCAGTTAGGTTTGTTTTTTCGCAACTGTATACTAGAAATTCTAAATCTACTTATGTGTCCTAGGGTTAAGAAAGTAAGTAAATATCTTGAAGACAATGGGAGCCAGACTCATCGCCACTAAAGAAGGGAACAAACATGGAAAAGGAGGTTATAATCAACTCTTTGGCACTGGGTCAGAATTACAAGTATCAAAATATATGTATAACTCATAGTTATAAACATACAGAGATAGGTGTCTATATAAACACACACACACACACACACACACACACACACACACACATTTCCTAGCTCTGTTTGCTGAAAGGGCCTAGAAGCAATGATACTCCAGTAGCAATGAGCACTCTAACATCTAGATTCTGGTTTCTAAAGACCATTCTGAAAAAAGAAAAGGAACAAAGCTTCTTGGAAAAATGTATGATTTCAGGGTTGGGGCAGGGAAAGTACAAGATAAGCCTTAAACATCTTCCTATGCTAAAAGGAAACTGCTCAAAGATTGACGAAAATTCAAAAAAGAAACAGGAGGAAGCTTGAAGATCCCACTGCCTAAATCTAGGACAATTTGAGCATCGAAATAAATAAAGGTAATAATGGATTCTAGCCCATACAATAAAATAATCCAGGAATCTATGCTGGGGAGGGCAGAGAAGGAGTGGGCAGCGGCTTCTTAGAGAAGAATGCCAACTAATAATTGTACAGGAAATGATGGAATTACAAATTACCATTTGGTAACATCAGTGGACAATAAAACTATTAAGTGAAAATGTGAAAAGAAACAGGACATTTATCTAGTTTCAAGGTTATCTCTCCACAAGATACTTATGAATTACAAAGAGAAAACTGGTAATTTTATATGGGGAAACCTAGCAGGCCCTACCTTCAAGAAATCAATGTTAAATCACCAGTAATGAGGTAAATATGTCTCATGATATGCTACAATGAGGACACATCATTTCTGTGATATTCCTGACCAAAAAAAAAAAAAAACAACCCTAAAATTAATCATAAGAAAGTATTCAATGAACATAAATTGAGGGACATTCTACAAAATAAAGCTACAAATATGACAACTAGATGTAAACTGTGATTATTTTACTATTAAAGGACATTAGTGGGTAATTGGCAAAATTATCTAAGGTCTGTGAATTAGATAATGGTATTGTATCAACACTGATGTTTCGATGTTGATATTTTGTGATTATGTAAGAGAATATCTGTTTTTAGGAAATGGGCACTAAAGAATTTAGGGACAAAGAGGCATCTTGTATAAAACTCTCAAAACAGTTCAGAAAAAAGATACATTGTTATGGTCAGTTAAGATTTGGAAATAAAAATTTAAGAGAAAAAATAAAATTATTGAGATGTCTAACAGTGCTAAGCACTTATCTTTGTCCTATTCATTTCACTGTTCTGAAATACTCATAATTTGGAAATTAGAGAACAAGGAATTTATCTTCTAATCCTACCACTGCCAATTACTTTCTAGGTGTCTTTGACAAATTAAAACTTCCCTCAACCTAAGCTATCTCATCAGAGAAGACAAAATAATAACTACAGCTAAATATAGAGGTACAGGAATGAAATGACAATTAACTGTATTTACCTGTGTGTTTCCCTCCCCTATTTTTAAGGGGAGATAGGAAAGAATGTTTTCTTAACGCCATCACTGGCAGCCTGTCATTCTCAATAACAATCCTCAATGTCTAAAAGCAGTAAATTTAATTGCTGCAATCTTAAAAGAGGATGTTTGGCACTTTACAAAGCAGGTTTCAACAGTGGTTAACAGCTGGTATTCTAGAGTGTAAGTTACTTGCTTTCTAAAGAAAAAATGTTAGGTATCTGCTCATTAGGTTTGCAAAAATTCATTTTTCACAAAAGCCCCAAAAGGAAGCATTATTCTTTGGTTCTTATAAGACAACTTTTAATTTATTATAGATCGTAGCAATAATATATTTTATTTTCCTCATATCTATTGCCCAGTTTTCTTGGAGACCTCACCAGCATATTTCTTTACCTTCTGTTCTTTAAATACAACCTGAAAGATATGCTTTACTTTTTTCTGAAGAAATGTAAATGAAATCCATGATCTTTGTTGCTCCGATATATCAGGCACTCCTCATTGAAATAAGTCTGTGTTTCTTCTAATAAGTTAAATATCCTTAACACATCGAGAAAAATTTCAAGTGAATTGTGTTTATAATTTTTAAATTAGTTCTTTTTAAAATATTATAAATAAGTAGGGCGAAGAAAAGGTTTGGGATTAAAATTAAGCTATGATCTTCCAGTGTTCTCGCAAGCCAGCAATATACCCTTCAGCCTTACAAAGGTCTCACCATACTAATAATGTGAATGTTAGGATACTCATACCTCAGGTATGCAACCCTACTACTCTTACCCCAGAGAGGGAGGAAAAGGGAGAAAAACAACCAAAGAAAATGGGGGGTCTCAGCCATGTGACTTGCATTGCCATCTTGAGTTCTGTCTAAATAGAATTCCCTAAGTACAGAAATTCCCTACCACCTCAAACTGACATAGACAGGCCTTTCAAGTAAAACACAGGTCTGGAACCTTGCTGTTACATTCAGTAAGGTCAAATTCATTAGTCGGAGATTACATTTAGTCCATTTCCAGGCTCAAAGTTCTCACAAAAAGAGATGTGTAACTAGACTTCAGATCTCCAAAGGCTCCAGGAACTATCCCTGGAGTTACAATTGCCTCTGCTTAAATTCTTGGGACTTGAAGATTCTAATTTGCCTAATTTGAGCACTTAAGTTATGCTTACCCTCTGGTCTGCCTCAGACCAGACAGACACCTTATTTAAGCAAGCTGACTTCCATTTATCTAAACACACTGCACCTATTATGTTGTTCTTTAGTTCTGTGGTTTCCTGTTAAATTGTCCAGAAAACAGTAATACTTAAGGTACATGGAGCCAAAAGACATTGCAAATGAGAACACGTTTACAAGAACACTCTCTTAACAATCTCTTCTAATTCCCTGAGATTAAATACTTTCATGTGATAAGGACTCCTGTATTTATTTCTCTAGCCCAAACTTCCCTTCTGTGTTCCAGAGCCATTAATTCATTTGCCTATTCTCCATGCCTACTAAAGTATTAAAAACTTTACATTATACTTACCCCAGATTAAATTGCTGATATCACCTTCCCTCAATCTGCTTTTATTCCTATCAAAAAAAAAAAAGAAACTTCTCTACTTTTCCATACTAAGAAACGTGGATACAATTCTTGACACCTCCTTTCCCCTCACTTACTATAGCTATTATCCCTACTATAACTAATATCCCTATTATTCATGGATTCTGTATGAGTGAATCTGCCTATCTACTAAAATGTACTTGTAACCCCAAAATCAGTACTTGCAGAACTTTCACAATCATAAGCAGACATACACAGGGCTGCAAAAATTTGAGTTGCCTGATGTTCACATTCCCAGCTGGAGTCAAAAAAGGCAACAACACTCTCTTCTCGTTTCAGCTCTCATAGTGTACACAAGCTCAGTCTTTAGTGCCACATTTTTCGCATTTTTGTACGTTTTTTTTTTTTTTGCGGGGGGGCGGTGATTTTGCTATTTAAAAATTCCCCCCAAGAGTAATGCTAAAGTGCTGGCTAGTGTTCTTTCATGCAAGAAGATGGTGATGTGCCTTATGGAGAAAATACATGTTAGATAAGCTTTGTTTAGGCATGAGTTACAGTGCTGTTAGTGATGAGTTTAATGCTAAGGAACAATAATGTATATTAAATCAGGTGTCTTTTAACAGAAACACACATAAAACAAGGTTATATTGATCAGCTGATGAAATGTGACCAGAGGCTCACTGGAACCTAACCATGTATTTCCCTCAGGAATAGTTTAGTATTCACTAATTCAGTGTCCATGGTGATGTTAGAGAACATAACTACTGCAAATAATAAGAATCGACTATGTATCCAAATCCACATCCTACAGATTCTACTTCCAGAACATAAATCCATTAACTTCTCTTCATCGCCTGTGCTGTCATTGTAGGCCATTATCTCTGGCCTCTACTAAGCTTCCTTACTCCCAACTCTTGCAACCCTTCTGATCCTATTCTCTTCAAGGGTCAAAGTGACTCTTAAAGCAAAATAGGCCGCCATGTTAGTCTTCGATTTAAACCATTCAATGATTTCTTAATGCACTTACAATAAAATCCAAAATCCTTCCCAGGCCCATAGGATCACTCTTGCAATCCTGCTGCCCTCTCCTTCACCTTAGCACCATGGCACTCTCATAACACTCCAGACACACTAATTAGTGGTTATTTAAAAGTGAAGGACTTTTCTGCCTCGGGAACTTCAAACACACTGTTTTCTTTGTCTTCTCTCTGATCTTTTCTTGCCTGACCGCTACTCAATCTTCAGGTCTAGGTTTAAATGTAATTCCTTCAGAGAGAAAGCTTTGCAAATCCAAATGGAGATCCTCTATTATATTTACAGCATCCTCTACTTATCTTTAACACCGCCAATTTATCATTTATTTGCTTAATATCTGGTTCTCCACTAGAGCATAAGTTCCATGAGGACAAAACTGTGCCTTTTTAGTTTAAAACTATATTTCTTACATCTGGAACATTCTTGATAACTGAGTCTTGATAAATGAATGAATAAATGAATGAACCTGACTATCCCATTAATCTTTTTAATAATATACTGAAACAGATATAACCTGACTATATGCTTAAAATGTTTGGAGGAAGGAAAATAGATTATTTGGATGTGGCAGTGAGATGTTTCCCTGTAAGTGAACATTAATTATAAGCAAGACACTAAGAATTTCAAGTCATTTCCTGAGTCTCAGCCTCCCGCATCTCCACATAGTATAAAATGTCATGTATTTACTTTAATCATTAGCCAAGACTAAATATGTTACTGGGCAAAGAGTGTTACTCTAGAGACCATACTAAATAAACAGCCAAACTGGCTGGTCTACAATGAAGTTAAGCTTTGCATAGTTCAGATAAAACTAAGTTCTGCAATAATAATTGTATCAATTCTATAAAGTTATTTATCATAGGGTAGAGTGAGGGGAAGGGAAGAAGCTTTTACTTCCTCTAATAGTTTTTTCCATTTAAATAGTAATTCCATTTTTTTCCTTTTTTTGTCATTCACCAAAAATTTCAAATTAGAATTTAGTAATATATTATCTAAGTTTTACATTAACTTTATTTTCCTGGGAATATGGGGGAAATGCATTATTTTAATTATAATTCTTTCACATTCTTCTTATTATAATTCTTTTACATTCTCCCACAATATCCTGAAATTGTCATCCCTTCTCTCAGATGATAAAACTATTGCTTCTGCTATGAAAACAAAGGAAAAATGTCTAATCTCATGTTTACAGCTTTAAAGAAAGAATCAGTTTAACATTATATGGTAAAGAATTTTCAAATATAAATTTAAAATTATGAAATCAATTTTTGTTTCCTTTGTATATAACAAATCAACTCATAAAATTTTCAAGTAACAAATATTTTCTGATATTTAGAAGTTTCTTCATCAAAGCAAAAAAAGCACTGACATCTAACCTGTTTTTTGATGAACTATGTAATATCCTATTTGCCTTTATCCACATACTTTTTTTAAACTTCCAATTTTAATATGTGTACAAAGAAATGTCAGCATGGTCTACAGCCATGCCACCCTGAACAAGCCTGATCCTGTCTGATCTTGGAAGCTATGCCAGGGTAGGGCCTGGTTAGTACTTAGAGGGAGACTACCTAGGAAGACCAGGTTCTGTAGGCATAAAAAATAAAAAATAAGGGATTGTAAGCTGACAAGGTCCTTGCAATCTGTGAGGTCAACCAAGAGTTGCCTCACCAAAAAAAAAAAAAAAAAGGAAAAAGAAAAAGAAATAACAGCATGGAGGATATCTGGAAAATCTTTCACTTCGCTGCTTCACACCATAAAATAGAAAAGATACAAGTAAAGTTCTAGCCTCTATCATTTGCTGCAACTCCTAACTGTTCAATTCACTCTTATTGGCCCAATCATAGTCTGGCCATGTATTTATTCATCTTTTTCCTATTTCAAACTGCTTCAGGTAAATTATCATAAGCCGACTGTCCTCTCAAGATCTAGAACCAACTTTCAACATTTTCACTGGGTATCTTTCCCAAACTGATAGTTGTGCTTTAGTTTCATTAAATCAATTGTCACCACATATTGCTGAATAAGCTGAAGCAATCACAATGTTCTTCCATTTCATTTTGTAGCTATCAATCTGTAACCTCATAAGTTAAAATAATTCTCCTTTATCTTTCACACTTTTATCATTCCAAGAAATTAACTTGTTCATGTATGCCCTCTTAAAAGTAAACTCTTTGTTCCAAGAAATAAAATATTTTGTTAAGAATTGCAGGTATTCAGTTTCTACCAATGTACTTTAAATAAGCACATGATAATCTGCCAACATATTTCTCCATAAAAATTAGGTTCACTTTAAAATCCAGTAGTTTCAAATGCATTTCACTTCTTCCATGTTTTAATTTTTGCCAGTGTTTTTTCCACTTAGAAACTCCTTGTATTTTAAATGCTTCAAATGATTCTCCTTCCTGGCAAATTCTTGTTAGCCATATAATATGAAATGCCAACCACCAAAACTCTGTATGTTATTAATTCTTTACTTTTTCTTCACTGTTCCTGGTCTTTGTGTACTTTGGAGGTAAATGTTTGCAAAAGAGGCTCTGTTATGAGCCTCTACATCATGCTGGTGACAGACACAGCAACCAATTATTGATGATGATGTTGATGATGTTGGTGCAATGATTGCTTTCCCACACTGCTATTATAACACTATTATTTGATTTGTCTGGTGAATTTTTAGAAATTTTTGTGCTTTTGATATAATTTACAAAAAATGTTTCCACAAAACAAACTACAACTGACCATACCTATAACATTGAATAGCTGAAAAATAAGAAATACTATACACCAAGCAATGCAAAGCTGGAAAAGCATCAAAATAGAACAAAAAATCTAGGCAGGCAGATTGGCAGAAGACTAGCCCAACTGCTAAGTTACACCAAAGGCCTCATTACTTTTTTTGCACATTGGTTTTTAAAAATTCTTAACAGTTACAAAAAAATACACGAACCATGATTTGATCTTACAGTTTAAAACACCTAACTTCATCTTATTTCAATCTTGAGTCACACTTTTTTCTACCTGTGGAAATTAGGGAAGAAATAAAGAGAAGAAATGTGTTCCCTTATCCCTGGTCTTCCAACAACCCTATATTTGTCTTAAAAGAAGTTATACCTTAAGAATTTCTTAATTTATTAACTCTTAGGTTGTTATACAGAAGCTGTTTTGGAGTTTTAAACACAGAAACTTGTGCCTTTGGAACACTGCCTTTTAAAGGTACATTAAGGCCTCTCATTTATCTGACATTATCCCTAATGAAGAATCCTCTAATGAAAGCCGAATAATCATTAAAATGAATCTTAAGAAAGATAGATCTGAGATTTTACCCTACTTGCAACCTAATAAGTTAGGCTGCCACAGTACTTCTGCCTATAAGATAAATTTTAAACTCAAATATATTTAAGCTTTCTACCTTCTGGCCTCAAGTTATTTTTCTGTTCTTTCCTCCCTCGCCAACCCATTTTTACAATATTTTTTTCAAACTTGATTATTTGTAATCATGTGTGTTTACTGGTTTATTTTCTGTCTTCTCCACTAAACCTAAGTAGTAAGTTCTAAGCAAGCAGAAACCACATCTATTTCATTCATACCTGTATATTCAGTACCAATTATAAAGTTGTCACAGAGAAATCACTTAATATTTGTTAAATGAAATTTACAAATGTTTAAATGTAATGTTTCTATAAATGTAATCTGTTTCTACCTAAAAGCTTACACACATGCTACTCCTCACTGGTTTCCCACTCTGAACAATTCGCATCTTGAAACCTGTAAGAAGTCTCACTGGGTCCCCATCTCATAAATCTTTCCCTAAGTGATTTTCTACAGGATTTTATTTAATTCTAATAATCTTATGTTATTTCTTCCTATTAAAAAAAAAATGAAGAAACTAAAGCTTAGAGAAATTAAGATGTGTGCAAAGTCATAATTTCAGAGTCTAGGATTAAAATTAGGTCTCATTCCAAAGCCCCTATTCTTAACTCTCTCTTATACTGCATTCTTAGCTAAAATGATTCTCATATGATGTTACTGATTCAAAGCCCAGTGCTGTCACATACTAACAGTGTAATATGAGGAATCTCAGATGCTGTAAAGGTAAAATAGGGGTAATTATAATACTTACCTTAAAACCGTATAAAGAGTAAGTGAGCTAATTAACGAAAAGCACGTAGCAGCACCGTGCCTAAAACTTAACACAGAAAACACTCAAGAGATGTTAACTATTATCATTATATTCCTCTAAAACAGAGTCAGCAATTTTTTTTTTTTTTTTCTGTAAGGGCCAAATGTTAAATAGTTAGGATCTGTGAGCCATTCAGTCTCTGCTGCAACAAAAATATGCACCAAGTTGAATTTAGCCCACAGGCCACAGCTTGCAAACCCCAGCTTTAAAGCAGCGTTCTTCGACCTCTGTACTGCTGATACTTGGGACCAGACAACTGTGGTAAAGGGCTGTTTTCTGCATGGCAGGATGTTTAGCAGCATTCTTGGTCTCTACCCACCAGATGCCACTACCACCCCGCAAGTTAGAACAACCAAAAATATCTTCTGGGGAGCAAAATCACCCTGAGTTAAGAAACACTGCTCTAGAGCAATTAAACATATAAAGATGTAGCTTGAATTATCCAATAAAGAAAATACCTTAAGTGGAAAAATAACAATTTAACACACTACAAAGTATTTATACTCACTTAGCTAAAATTCCCACACTTAGCAATAACTTTATAACTTCTGTGATACACACAGCTGTGGTTGAAAAGTAGAGTTCTTTGTCTGATGTCCTTGTGTATCTTAAAGCTATGGTATAAGCTGCAGCCACCAGGGTCATCACTGTCAAGCAGTATAACTTGAATAATAAACTGACATTTTCTGGAAAATACATGCAACAAAGGTATTACTTAGTAGACAATATTAATGTATATAAAAGTTAATCAATGTTATACCTCTAATGCTTTCCAATTTCAAGCACAATATACTTTTTAAAACCCATGATATTTAAAAATTTATTTCAACACAATACTAATGACATGAACATAAACAAACATATGTTCACAAAACACACCTGACTTTGACTATCAACTGGTTAGGCACTGATTTTGCCTCAAATGCAAGATTATATGGCATACTAACTCTAGTTTGGGATGTTATAAGTTGCATATTTTATATCTCTTTATAATTTATAATAAAAGTGATGCTTAACATAAAACTTCATCATAATAAAGTCTCATTTAATAGCATTATACAGGAAAAATATTTCATAACAAAAAGAGTATTAAGAGCTCCATAAAACTTGAAATGCAAGACACATACAAAATTCATAAACACTCAATTTAAGAACTTCTTGCAAGTATATCGGAGCAGCAGCCATTACCCAGGCACCAGAGCGGGTCCAATATCTTCAATAAAGGAGCAGACACTGGGGTACCAGGTGTCCCTCATCCTGCCTTACTCCCAGCCCTGTTCTGATACTGCCATCATCTAACACTCAAACTAAACTTTCTTCACCCACCTCCCACTTCTCATCCTTAACCTTCTTTCAAATCTTCAGGCTCAGGTTATATAAGAATAAGCAAAATTTTTCTGTAAAAGGCAAACAGTAAATATTTTAGGCTTTTCAGGCCACAAGGTAAAATCAAGAATATCATGAAGGTACTTAGATAACAAGAGAAAAAACACATTTTTGACAAATTCAAAATATGATAATTGAGTATAATGCTTTGTAATACAAGCTCTACTAGTGAGAACAATGGAAGTACTTTGGGGGGTAACATTTTGCTTCACTGGTCTTCAGAGTTAGTGCTCCATCAAATCAGCTGCAAATGATCATCTGTAAAAACCATTCTTAGCTCATGGGCCATACAGAAACAACTTGACAGGCTGGATTTGGCCACTGAGCCATACTTTGACAACCCAGGTTAAGAATCAAAGGGACACAGGGTGACTCTGGGCTGCGACTATAACTACAATATGCACTAAATAGGCTTTTGTTCACTGCTTTTGGGAGCCTAACCACAATTTGAAGATGACTTAAATAAGGAAATAAAACAGGAGTTTCAAACAAATTATCCTTAGATATGTAACGCAGGAACTTACAAGGTTACAGGTTCAACATAAGTATTAACCAGGGGCAATAAAGATTTGTAAATTGTAGGCAAATTTTTTAAATTACATCAGGTCTTGACTAAAAATATAGTAGAACAGAAGAAATAGGGCTTGTGTCTGCCTAAACTTTCTTTCCAAAAGATTTGAAGAGCCAAAAAGCAACGTTCACGTAAAAGGAAGTGAAGGAGATCACTACAATGCTTCCTTTGTTCTAAAACCTTCCCACACAAAGGAAAAATGTATGACATCAAAAATAAATAGCAATAACCTTTAACTACTCAGTAAAGGAGAAAGCACTTTCCATTTAGATAAAGGTGAGCAAACTACATGTCATCTCTCATTTTTATACAGCCTGCAAGGTCAGAATAGTTTTACATTTAAAAAAAACTTTTAAAATAACCTTTTGTGACACATGCAAATTATATGAAATTCAAATTTCAGTGTTCATAAATAAAGCATTATTGGAACACAGCCATGCTCATTTGTTTTCAAATTGTTTATGCCTACTTCTTTGTCCAGCAACAGCAAAATGAAATCCAGTCCTTTACAGAAAAAATTGCCAACCCATGTCCTAGATTATCAACACTTTCATAAATAAAAGAGGTTAGTATTGCTCAACTAAAAACTATTTTAGCTATTATGTAGGTTCCTGATCCTAAATACATAGTGAATGTTTAAACACTAAAACAAATATTTACAGCCTACAAATACATTCTGACCTGTAATTATTACTGTTATCAACTTTGAAAGTACACCTATTTGCAATGTGATTATATAAGAATATACATTATGTTCTTGAAAATAACTACTGATCTAAATGGAAGAGCAATCAAATAAGTTTAGATATTTGTAAAACATATAGGGCTTTGGTATGGAAAATCATTTAAAAAACATAAACTTTAAAAAAGCTTTTAATTTTTTTATGCATTATTTTCTCTAATTTCAGTTTAACATTAGATCAAAAGTTCTTCACTCCATTCACAAATTCTCCAGAATGAAATATCAATTATTAGCACTTTCAATTATTGCAGTGCAATATCAAAAGTCGGTACCATGTAATCACTGTAAATTTTGCTAAGTATTCACATTGTGCCCACAGCCAGTAACTATAAACCTAGCCCATAACTTAACTGCATTGTTGAGTTGGCACACTGGCAAATTAGCTTATCTGTATTGTTTTCTGCTTCACAAAGTTCCCATTAGCTCCTACACATTGTTTCTGTGTGGAAAATGCTCCCCCACCCCCGAAGAAATTCACAGTCTGAAGTTATTTTTTAAGTTACATTTTACTGTATTTTAGAGGGGATATTATTTAACCCGAAAACCTGGAAATTCAGTAAGTTTCATATAAATCTTTTATGAATACCAGGATGCTATGGCAACTGCATTTTTGTTAAGATTATACATTTCTAGTGGGCATGGAGGACTTATAAAATGACCAAGGCGCAACAAGTATGTACCAGCAATAGCCTAAACCCATAGTTACTAGTCTTTCAGATAATGACTTGACTCCTTTAATTCTTAAGTGTCGCTCATCATTAATCTGTTCCCGTTGTTATCAAAACAATTTTTTACTTTACTTTCTGTGTTGCTCCAAAAAAAAAAAAAAAAAAGGCGGGAGACATAAAGCTGGATTTATTCGAAATGAGAGACTGCATAAAAGAAGCATATGAAACTACAAGCAATGCCCCTGGGCAGGGTTTAAATGATAAATGCAGACTCTCCAACCCGGGAAATAATTTAGCACCCATACCAAAGATATTCTTTAAATATCTACTCAACATTTATTCAGAACCAAGTGCTCTATAGGGGAAGGATGAAGAAAGAATTGGGTGTCACCCAACCTCTCCTTGCTACTGATCTATCGTCCTGAAATTCAGCTCTGGTCCTAACTTAACTTATCCTACTCAGCAAAACAAGAGGGCTTGCGGAGTTAAATGGCAATTGGTCATCAAATAGTATTACTCTAAGTCCCTGCGGAGAGGGAGTTGGATCCTACATTCCACCCAAAACATCAAAGTGTTCCTTCTAACCACATACAATATTCTCCTTGGGAGGCCTGCTTTCTCTATCTCGTTATGGTTTCAGTGCCCTTTTAAAGCCCCAATGATGTTTTTACAGGATATTACACAGACCAGACGCTGCTTAGACTCTGCACCCAGAGCATGCCCTTAAGCCTCTAAGAACCTTGGGGCAGGAGGCGCAGAAGAGACCGCAGCCGCGGTGACCCGGACCAGGAAGGATAACAGTCCTGCCTCCCGCTGGTGAAGCGGACCCAGCCGGGACCCGCGACCCGACACTTCTCCTGGTCTGCCGCAGCCCGGGCCTGTCTGAACTCAGTTCCCGCCCACCACCAGCAGCTCGTCGAGGCAGGCGCGGTCCGGA
This sequence comes from Pteropus vampyrus, assembly GCF_000151845.1. Lineage (NCBI taxonomy): Eukaryota > Metazoa > Chordata > Mammalia > Chiroptera > Pteropodidae > Pteropus > Pteropus vampyrus. The sequence goes on from NW_011888914.1 coordinate 4,951,597, forward strand.
GCCGCCGAACTGCCCCCGCGCAGAGTCCGCCGCAGAGAAGACAGCCGCCGTGGCAAGGTGGCTGCCCCCGCTGCTCTGACAAGCGGCGCGCGCGCGCTCAGCCAGGTGCGGCTCAACTAACTCCTGATGCGCGACGCCTCAGCCAACCCCGCAGCCCGCGGGCGCCGAAGACGCTCGGCCGCCGACAGGTGCGGGAAAATGCTGACGTTTGCCCGCCACCGCCCCCCGCGGGCTCCCGTGATCCCGGTGGCCCGCAGCCTCACCTCTGGGGGCAGCCATCGCTCCCCGACAGCCCTGCGCGGAACTGACGCACACCCACTCCGCGCTCCCTGCGCGGGACACGCGGGACCGCCTCCTGTGGTCATAGAGACGAAAACCGCTCGGCCTAGAGCGCCTTGCCGGCCGGCCGACAGCTGGTCTTCCGCCTGGTCCGTCGAGCACTAAGAATAGACTCAGGAATCCGAGCTACGCCCGAAAATAAAATGACCCGGACGGAGGAGAGACCTTTACAGCCGAGTCCTTGCTGACAAGTGCGTAAAACTCGAGGTTCTGTAAACTACAACTCCCGGCCGGCTAAAGAAGCGGAGTCAAGGGAGCGGAGCGTTGCCTTCTGGGAACCGTAGTCCTAACCCGGGGATTTGATGGCAAATAAAGATTTGGCGTTAGACTTAGAGATTCATGCCTGTCAAAGTTGTAGGAGTTCCCAGAATTCGTAAAGTAACGGATACTACTTTCGGCAACGTTGTAACTTCCAGCTCGTTTATTCTCTTCCATTGTTACTCTTATTTAAATTTAATATAATTTATATTACGTAATGTTCAGAAGTCTGTGCCTGTGTCCTTATTGTCATGATTACCATTGATTATATTTATCTCTGGACATTCTAACTACATGATCTTCGCACAACAAAAGGGCTTCAGAAATATTAGATGTGTCAACAGGTATTTACGTCAACCGCTATAATCTCCACTTTCACTACAAGATGTTAATTAGCATTTAGCAATGTTAGAAATAATTTATTGGCAAATGAATGGCTTTCAAGATATGTGGATTGTTTTAAAATATTATAAAGGTACCTCAGCCCTCACAAGAACAGGGGTACAAGATTTTGAGATGCCCATCAGCCTCCACCTTCTGTAGAATAAGCTTTTCCCAAAATGACTTTTTATACGTTTCAGTAGTTAATGTTATATACCACTGTCATCATTATATATACATACAGATTTATCAAGTCTATTAACAGTCTAGGAAAATTTTGCATACCTTATTAGCATCACATTAATATTAGGAGAGATTCCCAGGAGATCACAGTTGACTTTGTAGAGTCAGACATTTGATTAATCTCATTTTGGAATGGTGTTGGACCCTCCCTCTACCTGGTTGTATGTGTGCTCACTAGTGCTAATCACCTCTTCCTGTAATTGGTACAGTTCCCACTTGTGGAATTATTCAGTTCCCTACTGTGTATGTTCTTACACGTATACTTAAACAAAAAACTCATATGTATACTTAAAATTAATTTTTTAAATGAAAATATTCTATCATACATTCCTTCTTTTGTTTTACTAATAGTGCCTTGTATAGTTTTGGAGTATCATTATAGTCTCAACTTAGTTTAATTAACTATAATTACTCTCTTTTGGATGCTCAAAGTACCCCAGTTCGGCCCTTGTAAGCCTGCTCATTTCTTTAGATCTGCACAAGATTTTTGACACATTTTTTATTTCTAGCAACAAGAGATTCCAGGCCAATATGGATTTTTCTGTGGCTTAGTTCCTGAAATCCACTCCACTTCAAGAACTATGGTTCCTTCTGGTGGATAATTAATTGCATTACACACACACACACACACACACACACACACACACACACACACACGCTTACCACTGATCACAACTAGAGTGGTGGGTAAAATGCTGTCAGGCTGTTTTTATAGCATTTCTGGTTCAATTAGCATATCATGCTGCTGAATTCTACTTTTGTTTTAAAATTTCATTACCCACAAAGACTTCCTACTCCACTGGCATGAACCTCGACTAGGTTTTGATGCCTTTTGTCCTAACCTGATCAGCTCAAGACCACCAGGGACAAAATCTATATAGTCAGATAGAGTCAGGATTATTGACCCATTCCAGTGAGAGAAACTGCACACCAGATGAACCAATGGGCTTTCTCAGGAAACAAAGGAAAAGAGAGAGTTATAGAACCTAGAGGAAGAAGGGACTTAGGTAAAGTTGAAAGGAAGCAGTGCTTTGATAGATTCAAAGCAGGGTTATGTGTAATTAGATCAACATCAGATCTGCACATATGTGTCAAGCAGAACAGTCTCAGGATCCTGTTTTTTGGAAACTACAAACTTCCTATAGATGTGGACTGTTGTATTCAGGAGCCTCTTAAATGAAGTCTTTGCACCTAGGTTGGAAATTGAGGCTTCTTTATGTCAAGGTGATTTAAATCCTTCAAGCAAGAGTAGGATGTTTTATTCTTACTGATAGAATTTCAACAGCAAGTTTCCTAATGGTGTATGATTGTAGAGAACAAAATTTTTCAGTGAGTTAGAAAGCAGACACTCAAAAGAGGGGGTTGTTATTAATACTTTTAGACCATATCCTTGGGAGATATATTTCCTGATAACTTTGCAGGTGGCTTTCTGTTCGATAATTATCCCAGCCCAATGAATAGCCAAGCAGATATTTACATTCTTAATTTGAACTAATTTTTCCTTTCCCATTCTGAATTGTCCTAAGTCTTAGAAAATATTGGCTTAATGTGCTTCTTTTATGTACGCCTAGCTTTCTATAGACCCCTAGTTAGTGCAAGAAGCATCAATCTTCAACAATGTGAACCACAAGGTAATTTATCTGATAATTACCTAAGTTTATGATGTCTCAAGCGGCTATTTCTATTGCCATTTGAGACCCTAATGATATTCCTGATAATCAATATCAAGCTGCCATATTTGCTTTGATACCCTGCTTACCTCATCTCCACTTATGCATGAGAGCTACCATAGTCTCAATGAATTGTTTAAAAGGAAACCCAGTACTACATCCATTGGTTACAAAGTAAAAGTGTGAACTTAAAAAGGCCGTGCAGTAAGCAAATACCAAAGAGCTTAAGGAAGTTATAGTTACATTCGAATATGGTAGCTATGTAATAGATTATTGAAAGTGCTAAGGTTTAAAGTATAGTAAACCATGAAGACAAATGTAGACAAATGCAGATACGTCGACGTAATTGTTTCCATGACAGTTTAAACATACTACTCTCATTCAGCTATTAAGAAAAATATCCATTTTAAAATAAAACATTTTTGTTTTAGAATTCTTTCCTATGGTGTAATATTACCAAAGACAATTACCAGAACCATTGCATTTTATAATTGAGAAAATAAAAAATACAAGGAGACAATGTAAAATTTAGTGTCTAGACTAGGAAAGTTAAACAAGAGTAATAATCATCAATATCTAAACATTTCTTATTTGAGCTTACTCTTCTCCTTGCCTCTGCTTCCTTTTTAGTTACATCTCATTTTTCTTTTCCTGCCATATAGTAACTGATATGCAGTCTGTACTTATAGCTACCATTGTCTGCTCAACTTGTTGCAATCTTATTTCCACTCAAGCCAACTCTATTAAAAAGAACTCAGCAGTTTCCTATGCCATCGACCTTTTCTCATTCCTCATCCTTTTTTGTTTAGTCATGAGGCATTTACTGAAATTCATAATGTGCCAAGCATTATTCTAGGCACTGAGAGCTAGAAAATAGAAAGTGAGAAAAATAAGGATGGGAGTGCAGTAGAATGAGGAAATGGAGACTTCTCTTCCCTCGGTAAACACTGACAAAGCCCTTACCATGTAAGTGCTTTACACGTGTTAACTCATTTAATCTCCTTGACAACCCAGTTAGTTGGAAACTATTATTATCCCAATTTTTATGATGAAGAAACTACAGCAAAGAAATATTCAGTAACCTAGACTTTATTTCCGTGACCATAGAGATTCCTTTATGTCTTTTTCCACTCTTCTGACTGCTCCTCTGTATTATTTGCATTTTCTTCCTCATTCCATTCTTGTTCCCTTGGGGTTGACCTCCCAAATTATCTTTTTCCAGGTCAAATTTCAGTCACCTCTGCCTTACTATTTTTGTCATCCCTTAAACTCAGATTTTCTAGTCTGAACACATTATCTTTTTTGATCAACCAGTTCCTCTTCCCAATTATCCTTGGTCTCATAAGACGGAAACACTGAGATCATACTTTGATTTTTTTCCTACCCTTTCCTGGGATGTTATATCATATTTATTAAATCTCACATTTGGTCCTTCATGTCATCCATTACCATATGCCCTAGTTCTTGCAACAGCTTCCTAGCCATCTCCCCAACTCCAGTATGGCTTTCTCACAATTGATCTTCTGTTCAAGAATCTGTAGTGTTGTCTTAATTTCCTACTAAAAGAAGGCAACATATTTCTCTGCCTGGCTTTCAAAGTCCTCCAAAAGCAATACCAATCCTACTTACCTAATTTTATTTCCACCACTTCCTCCCACACACACCCAATAAAATCTCCCTTTTCCTCGGTTTACTCTCTCTTCCTTTCCAATAACTATTTTGCTGCTAAATTACTTATCGACTCCTACCTTGACCATTAAAATAATCACTCAATTTGTTTGTTCTTTGACTCATTCCTTTCTTTTTTATTCATTTATCCAAGATACTATATCAAATCCCAAATATTAAAAAAAATGACTAAAATATAGTTCAAATCTCAAGAAAATCATTTAGAAGGAAAATACAGATGAACACATATATGCCTATTTACTTTATGTTCTATAATAAGAGTATAAATATTGGATATATCTCCTCGAGCAAGAGAAACAAAATAAAATAAATGAATAAATAAATGGGACTACATCAAACTAAAAAGTTGTTGCACAGTGAAGAAAACCATCAACAAAACGAAAAGACAACTTACTAAATGGGAGAAGATATTTGCAAATTATACATTCGATAAAGGTTAATATTCAAAATATATAAAGAACTCAACAACACCAAAAAAAAAAAAAAATTAATCCACTTAAAAAATGGGCAGAGGACCTGAACGGGCATTTCTCCCAAGGAGATATACAGATGGCCAACAGTTGTATGAAAAGATGCTCAACTTCACTTATTATCAGGGAAAAGCAAATTAAAACCACAATGAGATATCACCTCACAGCTACCAGAATGACTGTCATCAATAAATCAACAAATAACAGTGCTGGTAAGGATGTGGAGAAAAATGAACCCTCATACATTGTTGGTAATATTGTAAATTACTGTAGCCACTATGGAAAACAGTATAAAAATTCCTCAAAAAATTAAACATAGAGCTGCCATATGATTCAGCAATTCTGCTTCTGGGTATTTATCGAAAGAAAACAAAAACACTAATTCTAAAAGATATATGCACCCCTATGTTCATTGCATCATTACTAGTAATAGCCAAAATATGGAAGCAACCTAGATGTCCATCAGTAAATGAATGGAAAAAAAAGATGTAGAGTGTGTGTGTGTGTGTGTGTGTGTGTGTGAGATAGAATACTATTCAGCGATAAAAAAGAATGAAATCCTGACAATTGCAACAATGTTGGTGGACCTAGAAGGTATTATGCTAAGTGAAATAAGTCCAACAGAGAAAGACAAATACCATATGATCTCTTATTATGTGGAATCTAAAAAATAATAATAATAAAATAAATGAATAAACAAAACAGAAACTGACCCATAGATATAGAGAACAAGCTGGTGGTTGTTAAAAGGGGAGAAGGTGAGAATGAAACAAACAAACAAATAAGAGTACAAATAAAATTCAGTGAAAATCCAAAGGAATAAGCAATTAATTCTCCCAAAGGTGATAGGGAAAAACCTTCAGCGAAAAGGTAAAATCTAATCAGGCTTTTTGAGGACAAACAGAATTTCATGTAGAGTACATTCCAGGTGACAGTGTGAAAAACAAGAGTAGAGAGTAGTAGTATTAAAAACCAGGACATATTTGAAGAGTTTTGGTTTGATTTGCCTAATATGTATAGTTTATGGAGACAGCATGAAAGGGTTAGAAAATGAAACTGGCAGAGATGTGGATTTATTTTGAAAAGTCTTACAAAATATATGAAGGAGTTTTTACTTTATCCCCTAGGTAATGGAAAAAGAGTCTTGGTAGGTTTTTAAGCAAGGGAAATGTAGGTTACGGGGAGAGGCCAGGTGACAAGATCAGATTTATGTGTTATAAAAATTATGCCAATGAATAAGGTAATAAGTCTAAGTCTTAAACTATGGCAGTGTGGATAAGAATGGGAAGACACGAATCCCAAAGACGATTTAAGCCAAATCAACAGGGCTTGATGACTCAAACATGTAGGAGCTATGAGAGATAGACAATCAAGAAGTTTTTAATTTACAGCACTTGGTAGATAGATGGTGACGACTTTGACCATAGAAGGAAGTGCACAGAGGGAGAAACATGCTTGGCGGAGAAAATGAGTTCAGCCTGCAGCCTGCTGAAATGAGGGTGACCATCCGACACTGGGTCCAGCATGTGGTTGAAAAACTCTAGAGATCAATGGGGCTTGGGTAGATGATGGAGGGTCTGGGAGAGGATGAGTTCACCATTTGATCTAGCTCTTCTTATTCTGATTCTGTTATATTTGCTATGAAACTGTCTAATATTAAATTTAGATTTTGAAACTATATTTGGTATTTTTATTCACTTGGCAATGTTACTCTCATCCTTAACGTTATAATCCCAAATGGTGGCTTACCAATCATTCTTTTTTGTGTTTAGGACTCTTACAGAATCAAATGGGGGTTAACAGAACAGATAAAATCAAATTCCTGAATGTGCAGTTTAGTATTAGATATAACTATTCCACCTCCTTCAAATATAGATCACTCCACTCCCCTAGCCCCCCAACCCCAGGTCTTGCCTCAACATCCAGCCAGCTTATCTTTAGCATCACTTTTAAACTACAGGCATGAAAATCATAAAAACTTAGAAGTAGGCCTTTTTGAAGTTTACCTTTATAAAATCTGTGGAAAATGGATTTTAAAGCATATTCCTATTACGATAACATTCAACCAATAAAGAAAACAAATTATACAAAACCTTAGTGAAAGTCACTTAGGCAGAAAAAAATATGCTAAATATGAGTTACCCCCTAGTTGTTAAAGCAGGTTTAACAGTACTTCCACCTGGGAGTCTTTCTAATCCATGAGATATTAGAAGTATGTAAGACAGTAATAAAACTACAGCTCTAAAATTAGATGTCAGTAATTCACAGAAACCCTAAACACAACTGCCTATGGAGTCAGGCAAATAAGGCAAGGGGAGACCAGTAAGGCTGCAGGAATTGGAACTAGAAGTGCCTGCCCTATTAAAGGGCATAGCTACTACTTACGGGAAGGCTAGCTAAGTGTTGCCAGATATTCTGATTTTTTTAAGGAGTCAGAAAGCCAGATTTATGCAAAATTTCCAGATTTTAAAAAACATCATGTGGACCTTTGTTTTAATTGTCCTGAATTGGTAAGGTTTTATTACACAGTAGTCCCCCCTTTATCCACAGGGGATACATTTCAACACCCCTGAAAACATAATTGTACCGAACTCTATATATACTATGTTTTTCCCCGTGCATATATATACATACCTATGATAGAATTTAATTTACAAATTAGGCATAATAAGAGATTAAAAACAATAACAAATAATAAAATAATTATAACAATATACTATAAGAAAAGTTATGTGAATGTGGTCTCTGTCTTTCTCAAAGTATCTCACTGTACTGTATACATGCTGTATAGATACGCTGAACAAAGGAATGATTCATGTGCCCAGGTGGGATGGGGCAGGATAGCATAAGATTTTCTCATGCTACTCAGAATGGCGAGCAATTTAAAATTTATGAATTGTTTATTTCTGGAATTTTTCATTTAATATTTTCAGATCACTATTGCCCATGGGTCACTGAAAAATGGAAATCAAAACCACAGCCAAGGGGGTACTGCTGTATATCAATTTAATATATGTTAACATTTAATAGCTAATGAAGCTGAAAATATTGTCTAGATTTTAAATTTTTAATGTTTACTACCAAATGTAATTTTAGAAATAAACTTCTATCTCAGTCATAATCTTATATTAATATCTAAATGGCATCATCATGTCAGTCTTAATGCTGCCAAACTTTTTCTAACAAATAAAAGATGCATGGACAGAGTTTTACTTTTCAATTTTAATAGAATAAAAAATGTGTCACAGAAAACAATTTTTAGTTTTTTTGTAGCAGTTTGACAGTGAATGTTAATAAGAATCCAAAAATATTCATACAACCAATGAACGTGCCAGCACCACAAAATTAGCTAAATTTCTTGGATGCAAAAATACTTTTAAATATTTGTCATTATTCATAATTTGGTGATACCTACTATAAGAATATAGTCAAACTAGGTTTCATCAACGGCTCTGGTTAAGTTCACCTTGACCCCCTTGGTGACTTTAGTCTGGCCCCCACGGAGACCGGCGATGTATATCTGGGGCCTGGGCACTCGGGTGCTGCCTTCCCTCAGAGACTGTGTGCCAACATCCTTTGCAGGATATACCTGTGAGCTGTTTTCTCTTCTCATGTGACTAAGATTGGTTTGTACCGAGTGAGTAACTTTGTGATGCAAATTGGCCTATGTAGAAGGAGAGTACACAGGAATTAACATTTCTCTAAAGAACAATATCAAATATTGTCACTTAATATCTGCCTATTTTTTCTCAAACCACAAAAAATTAGTCTTGCAACACAGCATTTTTCTACAAAACATTAGAACATTAGAATGTCTAGAATGTTATAGAAAATAAATATCATTTGCCAAAAAGTAGGAAAATATATTGAATAATGAAAACTGACCCAAAGAAATAACATACAGGTTCAAATTTACAGTGAGCTCAATTATTTGTTAATATAATCTTCTAATACTTTCATTACTATACTTTGAGATTCATACAATTTGGATTTTCCACCATTTTTGGTTTATTTTTATAAGACAAAAATTTAAGATTTCCATTGTCTTATTTAAATGGGCTTTACTCAAGACTTAATATAAAAAACTCTGATGTTATCAGATTATGGCTTACATTATTCTACATTTTGCCTGCTCCTTTTATGCATTACTACTAGTAAGCATAAAGTTAAATAAATTACTCAGGCTGAGAAGCAAGGAGGAGCTTATAAAAAGGAGAATACGCATTACTTCATCATGAGGTTATGATGAAGTAAAAAAAAAAAAAAGCAAACAAACTCTGAAGGCATTAGAGCATGCGAGTTAAGGAAGACCTGGAATTAGAGAAAACATTTCAGAGTTTGAGATGCTGAGGGTGACTGAGAACCAAAACTACTTCCCCTACACACAGCTTATTGTATACACTAATGTGACTTTACTATTTCGTTATCTTCATTAGCTTAATTTTACTATTCCAAGAGATTCTCGCAAAAGCAAATAACTTGATTGTTCATTACAGAACATCCTGAAAGACGCATCAATTCTTCAGTAGTAAGCATTAACACATAGATTAAGCCCTAGGATTCTTTGCATCCCTTGCCTCAAAAATCTATTCTCATCAATGCTGGACTGATTTTTCATAATCTTTACCCAATCCAATTCAAGCCTCCATCCCATCCTCCAACCTGCCCCTGGCACTGAAAGACCTGCCTTCAACCAAACTTCAAATTCTCAATAAATTCCAACCTTGCTGTTCCTCCTCTGAGACACTGCCACTACTGAGGTGGTGGTCGCCCTCACGGCTTTAAGCCAATACACTCAGTTTTGTCTTATCAACAAACTGTATTGGTAATATTTGGGGAGCTGGCATTCGACATGATGCCATTCTAGGGGACAATTAATTAGGTCTAAGGTGGGAATCAGAATGAAGCAGAGGCTGAGGAATGAAAAGAGAGGGTTCAGTCAGTATGAAGTTCAGCCCCACTGAATAGAATACTCCATTCTCTTAACATTTCCAGTCTGGACCTATGCTGTCACCTCTACCCCTCATATCCTATCCAACCATCACACCTTGCTTCTCTTTTGCCTATTTGTATTTTAAAATCAACTTTAATTGTCACCTAAGTCAAGTTAGCAGAATTTTTATTTCACTTCTGTAATACCACTTAGCAAGAGGCACTTAATTATTTTTAGTGCATCAATGCTACTTGATAGTCTATTAGCTCCTGAAGAACAAAGTAGTAGTTATCCAGTATATATCTGATGAGTTCAAGTGAGCTTAGGAGATAATAGAAAAGGATAAGAGGAATGGGAGCCTCAAGAACTACAGGAGAGTAACTGATAGGAATGCTAATGGAACAATGATCTGGAAGATACACCCGGAAGCGGAACCTTCCTCATTCCAGCATATCAAGGGACTTTTTGAAAAGCTGCCACCAGAGAGGGTGGCAAGGGAAATGATGTGGTTACTGAAAAGCCTGTGAGAGACTGAATATACAAACAGACCAAGGTGAGACCTTGTATAACAATAGAACTCTGACCCATAACCTCTACAGCAACCATTCCGGAAAGCCAAACCACAACCTCTGTAGTGGTAGCAATTTTGGTCTAGAGCAGTCAGGACTTAGCCAGCTTCCCTATTTGGATGTCCACCCACCCTCCAATTCGACTAGCCAGAGAAAGCCAAATATACTCACCAAACCAAACACATAAGATGCCTGTATCCGGTTTCCCTATGTCAACAACCTCCAATCAGAGAATACCTGAACCCCTCCCTGTTTTCATATAAAGCTTTCCCACTCCACTCCCTGTCCTTGAGTCTCTGCCAAAGGCAAGTGATGGTGGCTGACTTCCTTACTATAGCAAGCTCTAAATAAATAGCCTCTGTTCTCATTTGGGTAGTCTTATTTATTTCCATACCCGATTAAAGAGATGAATAAAATACACTAAGGAAAAGCTATAGTTATAAAAAGTGCTTGTTTATTTTATATTATAAATAATTGTTTAAAAGGACAAGATACAATAAATGCGGTGAGTGAGGGGAAGAGAGGTGAGAATTTCAAAGGCAGGCTTTAAGGATAAGCACCTATTGTGATTAAGATGACTGAGAATTAGAAGCGCCAGAGATCCTGGTGTCTAGAGAGGACACGTTGACAGTAAGGGGGCAATATCTGTGATGTAACAGAGGTAACATTCTGCTCCTCAACAAAAATCAGAAAAAAAAGAAAGGTATACTTTAAATGATTAGGGGAAGTTGAGAATGCTTTAAATACTAGCACCTCATAGATTAGCAAAATAATTTAAAACTATTATATAGATCGATAGAGAGATAAGATGGAGGGAGGGAGGGAAGGAAGGAGAGAGAGATAGGAGCTATTATTGTTCTAGTTAGTGGCTGATATAATTTGAGTAGTTTCATGCTTCTGTATTTCTATATGTGCTTTAAATTAGAAGAAAATCTTACAATGTAAAGCTGGTAAATTATAATTATGCTAATTATTTTGTTAGCAAAGAACTCTGTATGACTATTTTATAAAGACAATTTAACTTATCAACTCTACGAGTAACAACATTAAAATTTCCCAACCGATAAGTAATTTTAGAAAATATTGTTACAAACCAATTTTATAGCTTTTCTTCTTAATTCCCATTCATTCCACTCATATGATCTCACAATTGTTGGTGGCAATATGTGTGTATCCGTCTGTGTGCTAGTTTCACTCTTTGTAATTGGTTTTATATAATGTTTGTCAACATCTTTCATCTAAAGAAATGGAGTTTTCTCTAATTAATTTTTGTGAAAAAATAAATAGACATTATTTACAGATAACTAAAGTATTTAGCTAAAACTGACAAAATATTAGAAAAACAAGAATTTCTGAACATGAGATAGATTTGTAAACACCAGCAGAGAAAATACACTCATAATTAGTGAGCTAAATGTAATTTATTCTCCTGAGCATTGTAGCTTTGTGCCTGATTTTGTGAATTTAATGTAGGAGGTGGATTTTGGAAGAAGAAAATATAACATCACTCACTGACAAGTCAAATGCTCCCTCTCTGACTTTCATAATTGGTAGCATAAGTGAATATCTTGTTGGAAATGGATAGAAATTTAAAATAGCTATTAAAATTAGGTATAAACTACGTTCATTTAAAGTATCAGAACATCTTTAGCATATACCTTTAACTCAAAGCAGACATACATAGCCAGATTATTATCTAACAGGGTTTTTTTTTAGTTGAATATGTTGATTTTCTGCTGGAACACCAAGAAGCTCACTATTACTCTTCAAATATTAAGTATAAAGTAATTCCACAATAAAGAAGATATGATTAGCTGGATATGGGTTTGCTGGAGAGGATGACAGAGGTTTAAGGAGCTCGGTCACAGTAGAGAGAAGAGGTTAACACGAGAGAGAAGAGGTTAACTTTTTCCCCAAGTCAAGCAACAGATGTGTGAGTGCCTAGCATTTTGCAAAAGATCTAATTTTTACTTTCAAAATGATCTGATGACATAGATAGATAAAAATATGCTGAAAATAAAATTAACAATATTCTACAATACTAATAAATGGCAAGTAAGTAATAATAAGAACTACAGCACTGAAATATGGAGGGAGAAAACCCATTTCTATGGGCACTAAAGGTCACTGAAGAACAGCTATGGATTAAATAGAAAGAAAGGGAAAACAAGACCAGATATATAGGAGGAAATAATTTTTTAACAGAAAACAGTGCACTGTCTACATACAGCACAGCTTTCTGGTTACGTGATTTTAGCCTTTCAAAGTCTTTGAGCTATCTTACAACTCTGTAAGATATAAATGAGCGATAGCAAGACCAAATAATTCTTGTCTATAGACATGCAAATTCATACCTCTTTCAAGGTTTTCTATAGAACTTGACAATATAATTCTCAAATTTATATGAAAAGAGTCAAGTGTAATCTTAGAGAAAGTAGGAGATCTTACTTTACCAGATATGAAGACTTATTTTAAAGTTATACTAAGATATAAGGATAGGAATTTTTTTAAAAAAAATGAATAATTGAACAGAATAGAGCCTAAAAAATTAGCCTGCATATACCAGACAGTAAGGAAAGGAGAGAGTATTGAACATATGGTCTGGGGCAATTTGCTATTCAAATGAAAAATAATTAAAATTGGATCTTTATCAGACACAAAAATCAAATCCAAGTGACTAAAGACTCTAGTGTGAAAGGCAAATTTATGTTTAAAAAAATTTTAAGACAATAATTTTATGACCTAAGGATACATGAGGATTTATTAAACAAGACATAAAACAAGAATGGTAAATTACACATTAAAATGAAAAACTTTTGTTTATCAAAAGACACCACAAAGAGAATCAAAAGATATGCTACACACTGCGAGACATATCTGCAAAACATTATCTAGTGAAGAATTCACATCAAAAACATGTTTTTGAAAAAAACACCTCCCATAGATCACTAAGAAAAGACATGTAATCTACTAGAAAATTGGACAAAAGACATAGTCACTTCACAGAAATACATAGTTTAGGAATATATACATGAAAGACGAAAGACAAAGAATAAAAAACACTAAATCCATAAAGTAGTTACTAATGTGGAGAAAAGAATGAGATTGTTAAGAAGTATATAGGGGGCTCTGAGGTACTTGTTATCAAGGGCTGGATACACAAGTGTTTTTCATTGTTTTTATACAGTGATACATTTTATATATCCTTTGGTTTATATAAATATTATACAATTAAAAATTAAAAGTTATTTATTTAAAATGAGCAGGACATATTTTCCCCATGTAATGTTTTCCTTTTAGCCTTTTAGTTTTATTTCATTAGAATTGATATGTAAGTGCTTTTTAAAAAAGTTATCTTACTTACTGTTTTAAAAGAAGGCAGAGTATAAAATATAACTAAAACCATTAAATTTTATTAAAGCATAATTAGTGAAACTACTAATGGTAAAAAAAAAAGAAAGAAAACTAAGCAAAGAGTACTTTTTATGTATGGGACAACCCAATCTAACAAACGTATAAATTCTCCCACAAATTATTTTATTATTTTAATGCAATTCCAGTTAAAACCCAGGAAGACTTTGGGGGGAAGTTGAAAAATTCATTAAGAAATTTACACGGACATATAAAGATCCATGCATAAGTGTCTAAGACAAGTTTGAAAAAATAAAAGGATAAAGGGCTTGCCCTCTCAGATAAAATATTTACAGAGTAATAGCAATTTTAAAAGTATGGTCTCAACATAGAGATAGACAAATAGGCCAGTGGAACAAAATTAAGAACCTAGAAATAAGCCCATTTGGTATGAAAATTGTTAATATAATGGGAGTAGCATCATATTCAGTGGGAAAACCACAAATTCTTATTAATGATGTTAAGAAAGCTGGCTCATTACATGAAGAAAAATAAAATTAGAATTCTTTATTATCTCCAAATGGACTAAAGATCTAAATGTAAACAGAAAATTAAAACAGGAGAAAATATAAGTGAATAATAAGACAATAAAGAATTTCTAAAACAAGACTTCAAAAAGCACACATTTAAGATAAAAATTAATAGATATGACTACATTAAAATTAAAGATATGTCTTTGATGAAGAACTCAACTGACAAAGCTAACCAAGAGGTAACAGACTAGGCAAAAGATGTTTGCAACTTTTTTAACTGATAAAGAATTAATATTTAGAACAGACAAGGAATTCCTGCCAATCAACAAGTTAAAGACAGAAATAGTACAGAAAAGAAAAAATTGGCAAAAAGTTTTGAATAGTTGATGTAAAGAAAGGGAAATCTGAATGAGTAATAGATGTAAGAAGATATGCTGAACTTCACTATCAGAAAAGAGTACAATAAAACAATGAGATACCATTTTAAATTCATCGCATTGGCAAAAATTATAAACCCAGGTAATAGCAAGTTCTAGCAGGATTATGAGTAAGGAGCAAGCCTCCTAGACTGGAGTTAAATTGGTCCAATTATTTTGAGAGTAACTTCTCAGTTGAGCCAAAAATTGTAAGCCTACAATTTGTTCACATACAGAAGGATACTAAATATACCAATCTCTCTCCACAACAGAAGGAACCTGGAACACTCTGGAGAACTGCCTCATCCAAAAAAAGTGTCACAGCAATAGACTGGTAGCACTTTGTTAGAACAAAAGAGCCAACCGCACTGTCCAGGGTTTGACCACCATGCCGCTCCCCAACCACTTTGTCCTTAGCTTGTTCCCAGTCTTCTTGCCAAAATATTCAGACTACCCTCTGTGCCGCACAGATACCAGCTCGACCACCCTCTTACCAGTCACTGCTTGGGGCCCTGCCAACCTGGTCAGTTGTACCCAAAACCACTTGCTTCATAGTCAAAATGTTGATAAAAATAACAACAACAACAATGATAAAAAACAAACAAACAAAAAACATTTTAAACCACTCTGATTTGTATTTTAGTGAGTTTAAAAGAAAGGAACTGAATGAGAGAGAAAAGACAGAAAGAGCAATTAAAAGCTGAACAAAAATGAGAAACAAAGAGGAAGAAAATGAGAAGAATATACCGCAGTATATGCAGGCAGGGATTTTTATGTTTTGTTCACTGCCAAATCCCCTGTGCGAAGAATAGTGCCTGGCACATAGTAGGTGGCTCAGTAAATATCTGTTGAATGAACTGACAAATAGGCACAGACATACAAAGAAACATGCCTTCTGATCCATTTTGTGGCCTTTCAGACTTGCAATTTAAACACGTTAAATTATTTTACAATTGAGTATAAGTTATCACCTATGTTATCTGTGTCGAGCTCCTTCAATTTTAGATAAGAAAATGCTGTCCTTTCAATTATTTATCTAAATGTAGTCTTTCTGTTTCAGATTTTCCCAGTCTTTATCAATTTGATTCCTAATCTTGTTTTCACTATTTGTGAATTTTTTTAGTTTCCATCTTCAGATGTGAGTCTCTTTCAGTAAACCTGTAAAGGCCTTCATCTGACCCCACGTCTGTCTGGAGTTAGAAACCAATCTACAACAAAATATAATTTTTAAATTAGCTATACTTTTAGATATCACAAATTCTTAAAATACTGATCCTGCTTACCTGAGAATATGGAATGAGGGTTTCAAACTGTTGATGAAGTTCCAGTAGCTGAATTAATTCTGCATTTTTTTTGGCCTTTTCTTTAATTATATCAATGTAATTTTCAGGGTTTTCTGCAAATGAATATGCAGCATCTCTGTTATTGAAAGTGTAATATTTTTCTTTATGTTTCAGAATTCCAATTGCTGGATTTCCTAAAAATTAAGAAAAGGAATTGAATGAGCTATGAAATATTAAGTGATTCTGGGTTTGTAATACAACCAGAGAACCATTTCCTATATACTGCATCTTTAACATATCACTTATGTTTTTATTTTGCTAAAATGTTACAATTAGCAATGTTATACATAATGTTAAATTATATTTTATGTGAAATTCAAATTAAATTAACTACTTTTATATGTTTTTATTTTAAAGTATGATTTTATATAAAGATATTTCACTATCCAGATATAAGGTGCTTAAAAATCTCTTATGAGTAGACACTTAGTCATCTGGCAGGTTTTTCAATTCTCCTTAAACTAAATTACTGCATAAGCACTGTTTTAAAAATAATTCTATAAGAACTACAAAAATGGGACATCTTTTCCAAAATGTAAGTTTCCATGTTAGAAAGTATTTCCCACTGTGAAAAGATACTATGTAAAATATGGATTATTAAATATCCACATAGTTTATGGGAATTATATAAAAACAGTAATACTGTCTTACTTATTTGCTCTTTCTTTATGCAACAAATATCTACTGACCCTGTTCTTGGCACTGAGGATATAGAAGGAAACAAAGTCCCTGCTCTCACCAAATCAACACATAGCCATAGGCCAGAGAGTGATCAGTGCTACAGAAAAATAAATAAATAAAGTAGGTTAAGCACACAGTGAGAGAAAGGAGAATGAGGTTGATATTTTAAACTGGGTTATCAGGGAAGGCTGAATAAAATGAGGTACAAGATATGTATCTGCTAGGGGATAGAGCTTTCCAAGTAGAGGGAATAGCAAGGGCAAATGCTCTGAGGTGAAAAATGGGCTTGGAATGTAGCTAGAAGGCCAGTGGGGCGGGAATAGTGAGCAAGGGAGACAATGGTAGGCCAAAAAGTCAGTCAAGTCATCTGAAAAGGACCACGTCTAGGGAGGGAGGGAGGGACAGAGGGAGTGAAAGAAGAAAGAAGAAAAGGAGAGAAAAAAGGAAAGAGAAGAAAACAACCATCTATATTCCATTGCTTTTTAATTCTTCATGGCTCTTGTTTTCTCCCCAGAATCAATGACCTTCACAGAGGCCTCAGAATACTATTTTCTCAGTTCTCTATAGTAAATAAACCTTTTGTTACCGCCAGTATGAAAAATCCAATACCACAAAAAGTGAGTCAATTTGTCTGTTCTCTAGTCTGCATACACACAATCCCAATAACTCTTTGCAATGAAAAAATAACCAACTGTGAAATATAATAAAAGAAATAAAGGAAATAAGAAAGAAGAAAAGCAAGGAGAAGCTTCATGGTGTAAAGTAAATAAGAAACAAGCTTGTCAAACTGTTTTTATTCTAACTCTCGTCAACTTCTTGTTCTTTCCTAATTCACATCGAATTTTTTGAATAATAACTTAATTCATCTCAATTTCTGATTTACTATTTGTTTTGGAGAAGCTCTAGTAATATCAAGAGAAATTTTACTTGACAAGAAATTGGACATTTCCTTAGTGTTATCTGCCTTATACAGAAATCCTGATCTATGTTAGTGGAATATAACCATAAGTGACAAAGAATATTTTTAAATAAACTTATCAGTCAAATTGGTGTTGCTCTTTCAAGTAACTGAAAATGGCATATTTTAGAAATGTCACATAACATTTCTGAAATCCTTCACTGGGCATATAAGTCAGCCCTCATTTATGTTACTACAACATCCATATTTATGTTACTACAACATCCATATTTCATTATATACACATTCCATCATTTATCGCTTGTATTATAATTTCTTGTTTATGTCAGTCTACTGGATTATACTCTGAGTACTTGAAAGACGAACGTTTCATCTGAATCATCTTTATAGCTTCTTTCATAATTCACCATCAGATCCCATAAATTTTTTTAAAAATGTTTATGTAAGGGACAACAACAGCATTTCATTTAAAGAAAATATTGGGGAAGGTAGAGCAATATTATTTCCAATGATATACCTGGAAGGAGAAGACCATCTGTTGTAGCAAATGTGTAAGGACAAAATCCACGATACTGAATTAATAATTTATCAAAATTTGCCGTTGTTTCTGGGAAAAGCCATTCTTGTTTCCTGAAATCCACCAGATGTACTTTATCTTCTAAAATGAAAAATGAGGACAAGACAAATTATTCAATGAGAAGAGTAAACAACTCAAGGAAGTGAACAGAAGAGACTGGCTGGTATGTGACTAAAACAGAGAAAGATCAACTTTATTCAATGTGGTGTAGTTTTTTATACTAGCTTGCAAGATACTTTAAGACTGTTGCTTCTGGAAACAGTTGAGAATGTTCTGAGCAGAAAGGAAATATATCTTAGTAACAATTTTGATAACAAAGTCTATAATTTGTGTTCCTCACACTTAAAAAGAAATTCTTCCTTGTGTTGGTTGGCTTCCCTATTTACATTTGATAAGGAAATAGACAAAAAAATTTTACACAAATAAAAACATGCATTTATAAAACATTGATCTCCAAGGTTCTTAGCTTTCGTAACCCTACCACACTTCTGTGTCTGGCTCTCTATCCAAACAGCAGAAACCACAAATGACCTGGGGCTACAACTAAAAGTAAATACATACTTTGGAGAAAACAAACCTTTGTTCTTTTTCCTGATACACCTGAAAGCCGTGAACAGTTACGACATGTGGCTATTGTAAGTTGATTCAGAAGAACATTAGGTCTCCCAGTTCACTGGAGCAGTATCTTGGTAAATAGCGCTCTAGTGAATATGAAGTTCTGATGTATGGTGGGAAACAACATGTCTAAATCTAAGCTGCAAGTAAACTATCTTGCTGATATGGTTAAGTTTAATATCTACTGCTGAAGTGACTTTAACTTTTCAATTTCATTTAGTAATTACTGTTTTAATAAAATGAAATCAGTAGGAAAATCTTTAACTGGAAGCATGCTTTTAAGTCTCTTCGATTTCATTTTCAGATTTTATGTATTCTAATGGTTTAACTGAATGGAAACTGCTGCTACATTTTTATTTTCCACTTTTAGAAAAATAGAATTTAAAAAGGAAACTTAGAGAGTAAATTATCTAATTTCATTTTCAGGAAAAACTTTCTTTTTAGGCAACAACTCAAGTCCTAGACTCTTATTTTGGCATTTCTCATGAATTTTAAATTGTCTTTACAATAGGAGAGACCAAAAAAGTAAAAAGAAGTGTGTTAATAAAAACATGCTTTCAAGAATCAATGCAGCTCTTAAAGGGTCTAAAATAAGCTTAATTAATTTTACAAAGATAAAATTTATTGATTTATAAATGTCAACCTGCATCTGAGGCAGGTATGTGGCAAATAGTATTCCAAAGAAATAGAGCTTTATTTGTAACAAATACAGCAAAGTAATATCCTTTTCTACTATAGATCAATAATAAAAATTATTGAAACCACAATAGAAACTCATTAAGCACAGAAAATCATTGTTAACCAAAACACTAACTATAACTTAAACAATGGTTATTGCTGGATAGTAAGATAGGTATTCAGTTTATATTTATTCTGTTTTCCACATTTTTGATAATGAACATTATCTTAAAATCAAGAAAGATGTTTATTTAATGCTTTATCAGAAAGATATAATATGAAGATTTTAAAACAAAACAGTAACTTTATTCCAGAAATAATTTTAAGAGAAAATAATGAATGATTTCTATTACCCATGTGTTCTTTTATTCTACACACATCAGTTTTCACAGTCACTTCTTCAAGAAGATCTTGAATTACTTTCTCAGGAAAGAGTACTTCATGAGTGCCCAGAAATCGCTCAAGGTGAGCAGTTAAACTACTGAGGACACTAATCAAAACACTTTCATCCTGAAAGCTAGTCCACAGATTAGAAAGTGAAATGAAGATGGGCTGAGGAAGAGAAAAAATGTTCAAAATATAACTGTTTAATAAAATTATAAATCACTGTTGCCTTGAAAATAAATATAATTTGTAAAGAAATTAATTATTACTTAAGACAAGTAAAAAGCCTCATGAAGTTAGACTCCAGATAGAAATAGGACTCATAAACTATGAGAAAATAAATTCGTATTTTATTTCAAAGCATTTTATTTTGGTATGATTGTTATAAAGTTAATTTACTCAAAACAAAACAAAACAAAACGAAACAAAACAAAACAAACACCAATACATTTGATTGCCTGGCTCCATTTCCAAACAGCAGACATGACAAATGACCTTGTGGCTACAATTAGAAGCGCAGGCATACTTTGGAGAAAATAAACCTTCCCTCTTTTTTCCTGACAAGCCTGAAAGCAGAAAGATTCATGGGTGCTTCACTTCAGAAAGTCAATGGGAAAATATCTTCTTTTTAAATAAAATGCTAAATATGATTCATTATAATTAGATTTATCTGCCTCAATCATGATTTAAAAGAACATGAGAAGTCTAGCAATATAGCTTAGGGCATGTTTTGTGAGCTGCAAGTTAAAGATTTTAGGTCAGTGAGCTAAAATGATTTTTTATTTTTATTAAAGGTCACTGACTTACAGATCAAACAAATAAAAAAATTAATCAGATCCTACTTATAAGTGAAACAACTTAGCCCTCAGTTTCTTGATTTTTAAACCCAATATTGGGAATGATCATGAAAAATTACCAGAGCCTTAAAATGTTCTATAAAATACTGCATGTGCATTTTATACCTCCTTGGGGCTATCGGATTTTCCATAAGATAGTTCAGATAATCAGAAAAGTCGAAATAAGTGCAGGCCTGGTAATCAAAGTGATTATTATCTGTCTGTTCACAAGTTGCAACAGCATTTTGGTGAAGGCAATTTCTAACCAGCTACTGTGAACACATTTTCAACACTGTACTATGGATTATTTTTGTTGCTATAGCTAATAGCGACATTATGGTTATTATTATATATATCTGCATTTCCTTTAGTAGCAAATGCCCACCAAAAGAATTCACTCATCCAACTTATACTATTACTACAAAATAACTATGAAAAACAAGATCAACTTGTACAAAACTAGCATTATATTCTTAGTAATTAAATAATTATAATTACTTCCCATTCAATTTTATAGGACTCAAAAGTACACTCACCCTTAAACAAGGTCAAAGCTGATGACAAATACTTACAAAGACTTGTGATGTTGGGACTGCTGTCTTCGATTTTACAATCATTTTTAATTGTTCCAGTTGGGCTCCTAACTGCTTTGTCATCATTTCCACTTCTTGAGCACAGGTAATTATATCTGACTGTGAAGGCAACATCGTTCGCATTAATATTTTTATCATTTCACTACAAAAGTCATTGTGTTTTAATCCCTACCTGCTCCCACATCTCCTGAAGGTAAGCTGAGAACAGGAATTCTGTTCTCCATGGTATCCCCAACATCAAGAACAGTACTGGCATATGAACGGTGCTTCAGAAATAATTGTTGGATGAATAAATCTTTTGAAATACAATAGCTATACTTTTTCTCAAATGTATACAGGTATTCTTTGATATTTAATTTAATTGCATTCCTGAGAAGTGGATCCTATGACACAGCTTTGCATAGCTCATTGTTTTCCCATTCATCAATGATAAAATTAATGAGTTATTCCCTAGAAAACAATTTTGATACCAAGATTTTTTAAAATTACATTCAAGAATGTAGAAAATCTTAAAAATCACAGCATTGGAAGAAAATGATATATTTCTGATACAACAGTAATCTGAAAATAAGGTGCTAAATGCTGAATCTGAAATAATTGCTAATATTTATTGTTACTATATGCTAAATACCATATTAAATACTTATGAGTACAAAAAGGGATAATTACAAATAGGAAAACCAAGGTATAGAAAGGTAAGTAAATTGCCGAAGGATGTACAGCTAGTCAAAGGTAGAATCATGGTTCTACCCCAGAGCATGTGAGCTCAGAGCCCAGTTCTTACCCATTATACTGCACTGACTAAGATATGATCAAAAATGGTGATGGTATGTGTTTATCAGTACAGTACAAAAGAGTGACATTTACTCAGAGAAAAAAAGTGCATTTGAATTTTCAGGTAGCTATAGCCTAACTATATGTTATATGAGACTATTTTTAAATAAATATAATTACTTCATAAGAAATATCAAATGTCATTACTGTATTTTAACTAAGAAAATTTTTTATTCACAAGTATAACATGAACTCTCTTTTAATTTTACCTATACTACTCTTTAGACATCTCCTCTCCTCATTCTCCCATATAATATTATCTATCCTATCTAATGGGCCTCTTGTCTACCCCACAGTTTTTCTCTCCCTTGTTCGTTAGTTTTGTTTTAGGAATCAAATACAAAAATTTAGTATTTTTTAGATTTGTGCAACAGCCACAAGAAACAAATCTGCATAAGTTATCCAAAGAAAAAGTTATATTCACCATATAACACTTCTTAAAGCCCATAACTGAAGATACTCTAGACCTTCTCCCCTAAACTATGTTTGTAGGGTCCATTATAGAATAGATATGCGGAACTTCTTGATTTTTCCTGATAATGACCTAGAACAATCACTCTTTACATTTTACCAAAGAGAACTTGTTTATAACCATGTACAGGTTTTAGTTGTATAGTTATTTAGTTGTATAACTAGAAAGATATTCTGTGCTTATGGATTAACATAATTAATATTGTTAAAATGCCCATATTTCCCAAAGTAATCCCAGATTCGATGCAATCTCTTATCAAAATCCCAATGGCATTTTTCATAAATGCAGAACAAACAATCCTAAAACTTGTATGCAATCACACACGCACAAAAAAAAAAAAAAACCCAAAAAGCAATCTTGAGAAAGAACAACAAAGGTGGAGGCATTACTCTTCCTGATTTCAAACTGTATTACAAAGCTATAGTCATCAAAATGGTATGGTACTGGCATAAAAACAGACATATAGATCAATGGAAAAAAATGGAGAGCCCAGAAAGAAACCAAGGTATATATGATCAATTAATTTACAACAAAGGAGGCAAGAACATACAATCTTTTCGATGAATAGTATTGGGAAAACTGGACAACCATATGCAAGAGACTGAAATTGAACTATTATATTACACCATTCACAAAAGTCAACTCAAAAGTGATTAAAAACGTGAACATAGACTTAAACCCATAAAACTTGAGGAAAATATAAGCGGTAAGCTCCTTGATGGTGGTCTTCACAATGATTTTTTTGGCTTTGACACCAAAAGCAAAGGCAACAAAAGCAAAAATAATCAAGTGGGACTATATCGAACTAAAAACTTCTGCACAGCAAAGGAAACATCAACAAAATGAAAAAGCAACCAACCAAAAGGAGAAAATATTTTGAATCGTGTATCTAATAAGAGGTTAAAATTCAAAATATTTAAAGAACTCATACAACTCAATAGCATAAAAAAAAAAAATCCAATTAAAAAACGAGCAGAGGATCTGAATAGACATTTTTCCAAAGAAGACATACAGATGGCCAACAGGTACATGAAAGTGTTTCACATCACTAATCATCAGGGAAATGCAAATCAAAACCACAATGAGATATCACTTCACAAATGTTAAAATGGCTATTATCTAAAAGAAAAGAGATAAGTGTTGAGAACATGGAGAAAAGGAAACACTTGTGCAGTATTGTTGGGGATGTAAATTGGTGCAGCCACTATGAAAAACAGTATGGAGTTTCCTCAAAAAATTAAAAATCGAACTATTATATGATCCAGCAATTCCATTTCTGGGTATGTATCCAAAGAAAATGAAAACACTAACTAGAAAAGATATATGCATCTCCATGTTCATTGCAGCATTATTTACAATAGCCAAGACATGGAAGAAACCTAAGTGTCCATAAGTGGATAAATGAATAAAGAAAATGTGACACACACACACACACACACACACACACACATACACAATGGAATATTATTTAACCATAAAAAAGAAAGAAATCTTGCCATTTATGACACGAATAGACCTTAAAGGTATTATGTTAAGGAAATAAGTCAGACAGCAAAAGGTAAATCTCATATGATCTCACTTATATGTGAAACCAAAGGAAAAAAGAGAGAGAGAGCTCACAGTTACAGAGAAAAGATTGGTAGTTGACATAGGTGGGGGTTGGTGGTTAGGTACAATGGGTGAAGAGGGTCAAATATTAAAAAATGTCTGATTATAAGATAAATAAGTCCTGGGGATGTAATGTAACAACATGGTTATTATAGTTAACAATACTGTATCATATAATTGAAAGTTGCTTAGAGAGTAGATCTTAAAAGTTCTCATCACAAGGAAAAACAACCTACGCATGGTGGAGGATATTAACTAGATTTATTGTGGTGATAATTTTGCAATATATACAAATATCAAATCATGTTATATACCTGAAAGTAATATAACATATGTCAATTATAGCTCAATTTATTTTTTTAATTATAGCGCAATTTTAAAAGCCTGTTTCTCTTAAGAGTATCTTTGATGATACAGTAAAAAGTATTAATTTTATTAAATCTTAATCTTTACACAGCTTTTTACTAATCAGAGTAATAAAATGGAAACATATAAAACATTTCTACTGCATATTAAAATGTATCATTTTCTTGAGGAAAACACATGATTGAATTGTGAGCTGAACTATCCTCCTGTGCTCAATACAACACCATTTTTACCTGAAAGAACAACTGACAAACTGTTTTTTGAGCCTTATTTGGCAGATATTTTCTTGAAAGTGAATGAAATGAGTCTGTCACTTCAGAAAAACAATATTTTTTGTTGCCAGTGATAAAATTTACATTTGAAACATTTGTGTCTGCCACCATGAACCTGACAGCATCCTAACAAATATATTTCTAATTGAGATTTTTGGTGAAAAAATAATAATAATAAAGTTAGTCCTCTAAGAATGTTAGCACTTAAAAAATGCCTTTTCAGCTTTTTCTCTTTAACAAGGCCTCTGAGCAGTTTCCCAGCAAACGCAGAGATGCAGATCTTCGTGAAGACTCTGACAGTGAGGTCGAGTTCAGTGACACCACTGACAACATCGAAGCTAAAATCCGAGACAAGGAAGACATCCCACCTGGCCAGCAGCATCTGATTTTTGCCCGCAAACAGCTAGAGGACGGCTGCACTTTCTCAGACTACAATATCCAGAAAGAGTCCACCCTGCACTTGGTGCTTCGTCTGGGGGCAGCATCATCCAGCCCTCCCTCCGCTAGCTCGCCCAGAAGTACAACTGCGACAAGACGAGCTGCCCCAAGAGTTACTCCCACCTGCATCTTTGTGCTGCCAGCTGCTGTGTGTGTGTATATATATATACATATATATACATATATGTACATATATGTGTGTGTGTGTGTGTGTGTGTGTGTGTATATTTCATGATACAGTAAAAAAAAATGCTTGGGGAAAGCATGTGATCTCAACATGTCTTTCTCCTTCCCCTTCTACCCCCTCCCACCCACCTGCCCCCACTTTTTTAACTTATAAGTACATCATAATTTCTTCCATGGACAGTTTAAAACAAGTCTAAAGCAAACAGAAATTCTACCTGATTTTTTTTACTTGCATCATCAGGAAAAATCAAGAAAGTCCTGTGTTGTATATTCTGTGAATGGGCCCTGCAAACATAGCATGGGGGCAAGAAATCTACAAAAGTCTTGACTTATACATTTTAAGAAATGTTATGTGTGAAACGCAACTTTTATTTGCACAATAACAATAAGTAGCTTTCTCTCTTTGGTGACTGCCTTGTACTTCAAAAGCCCGCAGAGGATAGAATTGTTTCCTCAGCTAAGACAGTCAACAAGACTGTGATCACCCTTCCAGAATATTTGAATTTGTTCACTGCAGCAGATAAAGTCTTGATCAAAAGACAAGAAAATAATTCACTATCTTACCCGGACTATAATTGAATTTTTAAAAATGTTTACATAAACGGATTATTTGTAGCTTTGGTAAAACAAAATTCTCCAAAATCAAAATCAATACTTCAAAAAATCAAAACATCTGTTCAAATAATGTCTTTAAAAATATTCACAGGTTTCATAGATAAAGTCTCAGCTAAACATAAATTCACATATTTTATAACCTAGAGATAATACTGATTAAGCCAATAATCAACTTTAACGGTAATAATCAACTTTAACGGTAACTAAGGTAGATTGGTGAGGGAAGATTGGATAGTTAAAAAAAAAAAAAAAAAAAAAAAAACACTGATTAAGCAGAAAAGAGTCAGAAGGTTAAAAGAACTCATCCTCACCCTAACTGAAGTTAGTACGAAATAGTCACGAAGAGTGCTGACATCAGAAAATTAACTTTCTCAATAATATGAGCAGCAAAGAGTTTGGAAATGAGATATTGTCTAGAAAAATAAGAGCTCTTCAGCTTGTGTGCCTGCCCGAAATGAAATCAGAGCTGTTGTGCTAAAGCCCTAACAATGATGAAGGTAATAATAAACCTCATCAGCGGCAGTGTCTTCACCAACTTACTGAGCTCTTACTCTGTGCTGGGCACTGTTCTATCCTATTTACATAGTAGAGATTCTCAATAACCCCAAATGTGGAAACCAAGGCTCAGAGAAGTTAAACAGCTCCTCAAGGACACAGATTTAGTAAGTGGAAAAGTTAGGATTAGAACCCACGTGGTCTGGTTGCAGAGCCTATACACATCACTTAAACACTGTCCCTCTAGTTCTGAGAGTGAGAACTCCAATGAGAATTGAGGACTTTAAGCTAGCTGGCTGAATATGATTCATGATTGAATGCTGTGAGAAGATACTGTATAATGAACAATGTTCTCTACATCATCCTTACAGTATGTGTGAGTTTCTCAAGGTTCTTTCTTATGATATTCCTTGTAAATGCAGATGATGAAAGAAAATGTGAAGTTTATTCCTATGGATCTGTATGCCCTTCAAGATAAATTGATTGTAAAATTCTCTTAGTATCTGACTAGTTACCTAAGGCTAATAGCCATAAGTCAAATTTAGGGGAACATCCACCCTAAAGATTGATTTGGTTTTGAATAGTTGATTTAGAATCCTCCATTCTGAAGGCAATTAGATAGTAGGTCATTTGTGAGGACCACTCTTAGTTGGTCGCAATGAAGACATGTCATCTGGATATTCATCTTTCCATTCTCTACGGTGGCAATAAAGAAAAGAGACAGATGAGTGCTTCAAAAAGTAATATCAAGTCATTAGCATACCAGCTCAAAAAAAGAGAAAGGACTGGAACACATCCTGTTCTATCCCTCAAGACACTAGTATTCACTCATATAAAAGGTGGTTTCACTGGCCCTCAGTCTCATGGTTATTGGAAAGCAGAGGCTGTGTAAAGGTAAACAGTGACCAGTGGGTTGGACATGTTAAATAACTGAATGGGGGAATCCTGTTACAATGTATACATATATAAAATCATCACATTGTACATTTTAAGTATCTTATACCTTTGTCAATTATACCTCAATAAAGCTGGGGGGGGGGAACCCTAAAAGCAAAAACGGTGACCGGTGAGAACACAGCTTGCTGTCATGACATCACCAATAAGCTATGTTCCCTGGAACTCTAGGGTAGCATGGGTGAAAAGGTCCCCCAATTCTTCCATCTAAACACCTGTTTTATATTTTTAGGATTCTGAGTAAGTTTCAGTCTGAAAGGGCTCTACTACTTTTTTAAAAAATTCAAAATCACCACTTTACCATACTTTTCAACTCTGGGGATAATGTTTAGCTTGTTGATTAGATCTAAAAACATCAGAAATAAAAATCTTTTCTATCAAATTTTACAATATGAATAATTATATAAAAATTAATGAAATGTCAACTACCTGCCAAACAATATTATATAGACATTTGTTCTGAGTGTAAACCCTACAGTAGTATTACATACACATACTACTGCTTAACTACAGCATCTAACAATCATACTACTGAGTATTAAAGAGAATCAACAGGTATAAAATCAATTCCTACCAACACATTTTCATTAGAGTCAAAATCCAACTTCCCAATATCTATATTAGTTTCTGGTCTTACAGATGCAACATAAACTGGGCAGTTATTAAAGTTGGCTTCTTTATCAATGCCCTAATTCTACCTTTTGTTTCAGCCCCCATAATATCTAAAGAGGATGCATTCTATGGAAAAGGCCAGATTTTATGACATTGACTCACCAATATGATCTGAAGGAAGATCTCATACTGTCGCACATTATATAGTGCTTCTTTTAACATGTATGGTTGTAGCTCCATACTCATGAGTGGGTTCTTTGTTACTTTCTCAAGGATGGCTGTGTAGCGGTACGCCTGGTCCTGGGCAATCTGAAGTTGGGAGTCAATGTGCTGAGTGATGGCTGGGATCGCTTCATGTATAATAGCTGGCACTGTTTTTTAATGGTATATGAAGAGAGACATGAAGAAATTTTAAAAGAATTAGGAAGAAAAAGTCTAGAAAGTGGTCATATTTTGAGCATTAAATTGAGTTAATTTTTTCCTCAATTAAATTAATAATAATGAGATATGTGTTTCATGGGTCCCATGCCATGAAAAACAGAATCTCCCACCCAAAAAAGAAAAACCTGTCCAAACTAAAGATACTGTCAGAATGATAACCAAAAGATAGAGCAAATCAGCTTTTGCCACTAAAATACAGAAGAGCCTAAAGAATCGATGGGATTCAGTATTATGTGCTATTGACCAGGTGCCTCTGGAAAAGCCACTCTCTCTCTCCTTCTGTTTATTTTCTTCTCTATTTGAGAAAAAGAAGAAAAGTGTGCAACTTAAAAAATTCATTGGAATACTGAAAAATAACAAAATGGTCTAGTAAGACAGGGAACTTTACAAAAAAATGGTAATTTGACTTTTTACAACAGTTTTTAAAATGCAAAAAGTTACCTTACTGTACTAGATCAGTGATCTGGTAAAAGACCCTAATCCATTATCAGTCGGTCTATACGCACTAAACTCATAAGGAAGTAACTTCTACTGGTAGGTCCTTGATTAAATATTTCATAAGTACTTTCAGGCTTATAAATAATGAGTGCATTAAGTCTATTACAGCATAGTAAATGCTCCAGAATTTATAGATTAGCAGATATCTCCTCTTGGATCTTTTCATTCCATTAACGGCATCGGAAACTGTTTTCTTTTCAAGGTAATTTTTTTTTTAATCACTGAGCTTTATTCCCTTTTGGTTATTTGGAGTAAACGATTCAAAGCCCAGTGAATGGGGGATGTCGGCTTCTGGGCAGTCTCTCTTATATCTTTCACTGATTTACTTTCCCATCTAGCTTCATGATACATAAAATTTAAAGTCTTGCCCAGGCAAAATTAAAAATTACTACACGTTATGAGCAGTAGTTGCAACTAAAGTACAGTCAAAACTGCAAACCTTAAATCTAAGAATGCTGGTGGTATGTTGGCTATTATTTTCCTCACTGTGCAAGTTAAATTTTAGACCTGCATAACCTATAGAATTATCCTAATGATATACCTACAATCATCAATGCCTTCTCCTCCCTTTCCGCAGTCTCGGTTAAATAAACGAATTCCAGTAACAATCATGGAAAGTTCTTTCAGCTGGTGTTCTTTGTCCTTCTTAGAAAGAGTTAGAAATGTCCCAAGCTCAGCCTGAGGAAAAACACTCTGTAGGGCAGCTAAAATCAACCACGAAAAAAAGGACGACAAAATGGCAGAATAAAATGATCAGAAGTCAAATCACAAGTTTCTTTCAGTAGAAAATTAAAAGGTCTGTCTTTATAGAGTTATTTATATGACTTTAAATTTCTGACACCTGATTACATAGGAAAATTTATCATATATCAAAGCTAGGCTACTGAAATAATATCAGTGCCTTGGGTCTATTTTTAATAATTAAGCATCCATCAGTAATTTTTGGCAATGAGCTTTAAAACAAGCTTTCCAATTACTCTGAGTAGCAAAAAAAAAAAAAAAAGCTTTAAAATAAATATGGAAGAAAGCCATAGGAAGGTTAGAGACCTTGTCTGTCCTTTGTCTTGAAGGATGAAAGCGGGAAAGTATTTCCTGAGGATAAAACAATGTCCTTTTCCATCATCCACTTTAGGTGACAGACTCAACTTCTTTCATCAATACGAAATCTCCCTTTCCAGCAGTCCCCATTCCCCAAGCATCCTGGTGCCCTTCATCACACTGCCAATGTTTCTCTAATGAGAAGTAAATATGTCCCTGGATATTTACAGCTCTAAGAAGCTTAACAATATTCATATTCCAGAGGTGCTACTTGAGTTTTAGAGTTGATTTAGGGTGTAAAAGGATTCTGGGTAAGTTTTAACCTCTTATTTGTGCTGATTTTTCTTTTTCTCCAAATGAAAATGAAATTTCAATCTCGAATACTTGTAATTGAGCACATTTTGTAAGATACAATGTTCACATATTTCTACTGATGGAATGCAAATTGTGTATATTTTTTACCTGTTGCCTCTCTGACAATCTTGATATCTGTTGGGGATCCAAGTCCAGAGCGCAGTAATACATAGCTGACCACCTTTCGGTAGAGGCTTTCCAATTCTTCTCTAGCACATGCTCTGTTATCTGTGATTTCTCTGCTAACAGAACTTAATCTAGACTCCAGGACCCGGTGATGTTCTTCGAGAAATTCTTCTAAAATTGGTAAAGGACAATGTTCTGTATATTTGATACTTAGAATTCTCACATAAGAAAGTAGGACCAGAGAAAAAATGGCTTGGGTATGGCAATTCCACTGCATGAAACTAAGTATTTTCTTAAGATGTCATAATAAACAGTGGCCAGCAGGTAACCTCAAGACAAAAATCTAGTGGGAAAAATCTATTACAGCAATTT
Source organism: Pteropus vampyrus (assembly GCF_000151845.1). NCBI lineage: Eukaryota > Metazoa > Chordata > Mammalia > Chiroptera > Pteropodidae > Pteropus > Pteropus vampyrus. The sequence goes on from NW_011888914.1 coordinate 4,982,756, forward strand.
AAATGGTGCTTTAAGACATAAGACTTTAAATAGTTAATCCAAACAGTAATATCAGAGGGCTAAAACCTCCCAATTAAGCAGAAAGTAGACAAGACAAAATATATACATTTTAAATGTATATAGTATAAATATATGTACTGTATATGTACACATATAGCATACATATAGACGTAGTATAAATACTCCTGTTCAATTATGTGTATGTCTAAACACATATAGCATACATATAGATGTAGTATAAATACTCCTGTTCAATTATGTGTATATCTATTTTAGTTCTAGATAAATTTCCTTTGAATAGCATTGCTGATAATATGATGTTGCATCAAAATTGTATCCCTCTCCCCTTTTCCTGTCATATGGTGAGGTCTAAGCTTAATTGTGGCAGGAGCCACAATTTGCCAGCAGCACAATTCTTGCAACTAACTCAACAAGACACCTCATTTTACTATTATAATAATTGATATACCAAGCATGCACAGTTCATACCTATAATCTTACCATAAAAACAGCAGAACTTTTTGCAACTAAAAAAAATCTAAATTATGTCATCAATTGCATTATTTTTGCTTTAAAATTTCATGATTATTAAGGAACAAAACAAGATATGTTATTTCACTTATGAAACATAATTCAAAGTTCAATACATACAGAGAAAAAAGACAATGAAAATTATCAAATGGTTAATAATAACTGCATTACAGTAGGGCAGAGGCAGTGTAGTCTACAGAGGAATTTATTTTCCTTTCTCTCTTGTTTTCCAGTTTGTCTTTGACATATGCATTAAACTATTTACGTAAGGAAATATGTTCTAAACTTAAATTTACCATCATTCATTTCATCTTTGGGTAGTTACATAATTTAAGTAAGCATTATGAGTTAACATAAACAAAGAACAAAAAAATCAGCAAATTAACAAAATTTAACTTCAGTGGACTGAAGTTGTTTTAATTTCTAATTATTATGTATTAGTGGTATAACAACTAAAGCACAATAGACTTGGAAACATAATTATTATGAGGATAATAATTAGAATTTACTTTTGACATTCAGAAAAACCATTGGTGTTTTCTAACATTATTATATTCTTCAAAATTGAAAAAAATTTCAAGATAGACCAAAAATTGTTCCTTGTCAACTAAATGAAGCTATATTACCTTAATACAATATGAATCTTTTTTAAAAGCTTATACGTTACCTCTACTTGTATAATTCATATCAAAGTAGACTTGCATCTTAATGGTGTCCAAGGATGGATTTTTACTGTCCAACAGCCGACTCACACAAAGCTAGGAAAGAATACCCCATGAATACTTAGTTTCTAAAATGATCAGAAGTATTTTCTATTTTTTTATTATTATTTATTATTATTATTTACATCTATAGTGCCTGGTCTCCCTAGGTGGTCTCCCATCCAAGTATTAACCAGGCCCCAACCCTGCTTAGCTTCCCAGATCAGACATAGGGCTTGTTCAGGATGGCATGGCTGTAGACCATGGATCATGGCGCCACTGGGATGCGAACCCAGGGCCTTCTACGTGTAAAGCAGACGTGCTAACCACTACACTATAGAACCACATCCAGAAGTATTTTCTAAAGTTATTTTCAAAGCAATAGTTTTTGATATTTATCCATTGATAACCCCTCTTATTATTTTTGTCTTTGAGGACTTCATGCTTTCTAATTTATCCAACCAACATTATTTATTAAGTAATAAGTATTCCCATGAGTTAACCAATATCACTATACCCAGGCAGCTAATAGTTTAGTTGAAGGCAAGATACTTGAAATTTTGTTTAGTCTATGCTGTCTGAATGTGGGTAAATGTTTTATGAAGCTTTTACTCCAGTCTAGAGCTTTCTAGAGTTGCTTGTTTCTACTTATTTGAGTCTTAAATACTCCTTCTTAGCTGATGCTGGAGGTCACACACATTATATAGAAAGCTGCCGCAGCTATACTCCTCTGCACACAAAATTTCTCTGACTCTGCCTCTTGTTTCAGAATTTCTTCCTCTGGTCTGTTTTCTCCTATTTTTCCCCCCACATGAATGGCTCATCCCCTTTCTCTGCTTTGCCCCTTTAGATTAGATGATCAACCCAAACTTTTATTTTCTTCCTTCCTTTCTCCTGTACTCCCCAATTCCACTCTTTCTTGTCTTACCCCTTTGGCTTTATATCTTTATATGCCCTCATCCCACCTCCTCAGTGCTAACTCTGCCTTCCTGGGAGGAGGAAAAGAAAAATGCAAGAGTGAGGACTAGACATTTCGTCTTTATGGAATCTGTGCACCTGGATTCTTCCAGGTGGAGAATACTGTTTTAAATACAGACTTTACAAAGATCAGCTTGTCCACGTGATTTTAATTGAGAATAAAATGAGACAAACTTTGTCACTTGATAATTAATATCAAGTCATATTACCAGTCATATTACCTGTCATATTAAAAGTATATTGACCTTGATTTTTTTCCAATTCAGTTAAATTAGAGGAAAAAGGAAAAACTCTTCTTAAGCCATGAAAAGGAGAAAAACGTATTTTATGCTTCTCCTTGATTCTCCTCCATGGCTTTCCAATAAAATTTCTGACTATCGATCATTTTCTCTATTGCTAATAATGGGTTTTACACCACATTTAAAATCAGCACAGAGAGACCCAGTTTAGGTTGCCCTGGAGAATCATGGCATCTCTACTGCACAGTCACCCCAACATATTACCAAGCTCAGGCTTCCAAAGCTCTTATTGCTCCATCTAGCATCTGTAAATAGACACGTGCTCCACTATGTGAATTGCTGGCTATGAGAGAAGATGAGGATGACAAAAATTTTCTCTGCCATTTGTTTAAGCACAAAAAATACCCATACACAAGTTGGGAAAGCTGGCTTCGAGTCTTTTGAATAAAGAAAAAAATTAAAATCATTAAGCCTGGGAGAAATAAAAATGTTGAAATTTTAGGCAATACATTTAGGAATATTTATTAAAAAAATAAATAAATATTTAAGCACCTAAATCTAGTGAGTTGAACTTAAAACATATGAAAAAATTAATGAAGTCTAAATTTCCTGCTTTCTCTAATTTAAAACTGGTTTTCAGGCACATTTGATTTCTAACTATGAATTATTTTACTTTGGCTTCAATTTTTCCTTTAGAATTGAAAAACCACAAATTACACTAAATCAATAATTATATGAATTTTAATTTAGTACTATGTAATTTGACAGTATATGACAAGTCAGTTAATAATGTTCCAAGTGTAACATTCGATTAATAACAAAATGTCTCTAAAATACTGTGGCCAACACTGCTACCAGCCAATATCCACACCTCTTCTTCCTTACTAACAATGCCCCAATTTGGTTTAGGGCAAAGATTCTTTCAGCTAAAACAAGAAAAAATAATGTCCCAGGCTAACTGACAATATCATTTTAGTCAATAAACATAAGCAGAGGGGAGGGATTCTAGGAAAGCAATTATTTTCCAAATAGAAAGTGAGAGACCCAACTGGCACACACATTTTGCTCTTTGCCCTTCCCACTTATACCTGCCTCAAGGTGGAATAGCTATCTTGTGACCATGGGATGAAATCCATATGCACGATGGTGACCCAGTAAGGCAGAAAAAACAGCCTATGTACCTTTGGACTCTGTTTTATGAGAAAAAATAAAACACTTATTTCTTTGCACCACCATCTGGTGGGGTTTTGTTTCATGGAGCCAAAGGCAATAATGACTGATACACATATTTTATTTAGAATTGTGAATAAATACTTCAAAATTTGAGAATTGTCAGATAATCACCTTAACAAGTTTCTGCACATCACTTTTTATGAGAGTTCTATCCATGTTAAAGCCATTACTTGGATCCAGGACAACAGCTTTCACCTGAGAGTAGGAAAGAGTCCATTAAGTAATTTTATTTCATATTATTATGAAATTAGTTTAATATGTTTCTATTTTTTCAGCAACTGCCTCTTGATTACTCAGGGGTGAATTATTCAGCTGACTTTCTTACTACCCAACTCATCAGCACCTTCATTAGAGGTTGAAGACAGGAAGCAATAAACATAGAATTTGAATATGGTGTTAGAAAATTATATAGAAAAATAGTTTGAAAGCAATGGCTATATTTTAGATTGGAAAAATGAATATTTTACTGTATTTTTGTTATGTATTGTTAAACCAAAAGCAAAAAAAAGTGAGACCAAGGCAATGAGCAATTTTTACAACAGTGAACAAAAATACATGTTATAAAGACTCTGACACAGGACAACATAATTGATGTTTCTAAAACCCATCAATATCTTCTAAGTCAGTCTCTATAAATCTAGAACTGACATGCTTTATAGACTTTTTAAAAACATTTTTGCTAACTTGTTTGATGGTCTCGAGGTTTTCAACTGAATAACATTTAGGAAAGCTTTACAAAATTTTAAGATGAAAATGGGCACCACTTAACATTTTTTTAATTAAGCAGTAATTCAGAAAAATATTCATTCTTACCATAAAAGCGACCAGAGTTTCAGAAACGATGTCTCCATGGGCTGCACATTCTTGTCCTATTTCTCGAATGATATTCTTTATAACACTTTCTGCCTGAGTGGGAGGCATTCTGGCTAAATAAAACAATAAATGGTATTTTTTAAAATTGTATTTATATATTTTTTCTTCTTTAGATTTCCACTATTTTATTTGTAAAGTCATAATACTATTTATTTACTTTAATACTTATTAGCATCAAAGCCCCCTCTTGTTTTCACTGGTTAGTTTTATACTTATTAAAATTAAGGACTTTGTTGACAGAGAGAGCAACTGGGACTTCAAATGATTGAAACATTTCCTCTTTATTTAAATAATGGCAGTTACTAAAATTACATTATAACATGATATTTTTAAATTTAAAAAAAAAAAAACCTAAACAGTATGGGGCAGGGAAGTAAAATTAATGAGAAACCCTATCCCATCTGTGTAAGTGGGAGAGTACAACTTAAAAAAGAAAATGCTTATTCTATCACATTCACTAAATGACCTTTCGTGATTTTAAGACTCTTGGAAAACAATTCTTGCTAGGATCATCGAAATTCTCTTTCCTGCACATCCAAGTTGGAGTTTTAGGCTCTTAATTAAAAGCATAAAAACAAAACATCAAAACACATTATGAGAGTTATGCATCATGGAAAAAAATGAATTCCTTGGTTATTAATTCCATTTACTATAAACCAGGAAAAGGTAGGTTTTAATGGTTATGGAGTTGCCTGATTTTCCTGAGTTATCAGTAACTGAGCACAGGTGAACTTAGCATGTAGAGAACAACAAAGGCAAACCCAGGTAGATAAAGAAAGCTAACTCCCAGCATTATTAGTGTTCAGGCAAGGTAGCATTTGGTGTTTTTTGTTTTTGTTTTTGCTTTTGTTTTTCAGTAGAACCAGATTGTCTGGGACCCATTGTGACCCGACCATATTCTAGCAGAGACCTTGGCCATTTGCTTCACCTCTCTGTGAGGCGGTATCCTTATCTGAAAAACACAGATACGATTACTACCCTCTTCTCAGAGTCGTCGCTAGGACTAAATGAGTTCTATATATTTCATGGTTAAAATTGTTCATGGCATAAGGTAGGCGCTTAAAATAACAGCTTGTAACAAGACCTCTAAGAATGTTAGCCGCGCATATCTGTGCGCGTCCGTGTCTCTATGCGCGTGCGCGAGCGCTGTCAGGGTCTTTTCGCTGGGTGGCTATTGACTTTCCTCAGCACCCTCCCCCGCCCCACTCTCTGAAGCACTAATTGTCCAAGTTCTGGCCCTTTGTGGTGCGAGCAGCGCCGAGCAAAGGCAGGAAGGAGAAACAGAGGTCTGACCTGCGGACCTGGGCGCCTTCGGATGGAAGCGACCGCGGTGTCCGCTCCGCAGCGGCGCAGCGGGAGGAGTCCTGCCTGACAGTTAAGACTCGACCAGGCCAGACCGGATCCTCCAGCGGCTGGAGCTTTGCCCGCCGCCCCGCGCTCGCCTTTTCGCGGGGTACACGTTCGGCTCAAGGCCGTGAAACCCCAAGTGGGCTGACCTTGGCCGGAATCGAGAATAAGCGTTGTGTTTATTCGATTCCTCTCAGGTCTTTGCCGAGGCCTTCAGGGCAGCTGGTCGCGTAACCATGGAGATGGAACGCTAGAGACTGAAGGGGCGGGGCCAAGGCATGGGCGGGGCCAAGGCATGGGTGGGGCCAACCTTGAGAATCTTTTCCGCAAAGGTGAGCGGGAAGAACTGTAAAAAGCAAACAAACAAAAAACACAAAGGCTCAAACCTCAGGCAGAGAAAGGCAGATTCATTACACTTAAAGGTTAAAGGTGTCAAACGCAAGATTTCTTAAACAGGGCTATTCACTTGCTAGCGTGGGAACCTATAGGTGTTTAAAGAAAGGAGGGTGTTGGGGGAGGGAAGGAGCCAGTTCAGAGAGGACGGTAAAACCGAGCGGTTGTATCGATGAGAAATGGAACTCATATGAAAGTATCTAGTTAAAAAAAAAAAAAATCTAGAAAGGAACACAGTTTAATTTCATGTCCTATTGTCAAAGGTAGTTCGTAAGAGGATGGTCCAATATGCTAGAAGAGAAAACTGCACATTCAAAAAGTACGTGGTAAAGACACATCTGTGCATGGAGTTGGGATATTGAGGTTTTGTACCTTAACAATAATATTCGTTAGGCCCGCCTACTGACATGAAAGTATGAAACAGGATTAAACTGGTATTAGAAGGAGAGCATCAAACAAGTTTTATTTTTAAACAAGGTACTGCCAATAATTTTTCTCAAATTGCAAATAAATATACAGAATATACTTTGCTTAAGGACATTACCAGATTACTAGAAAATAAATCACAAAAATACACAAGTCATAAGATTTTACTTATTTTCCCTTCTAGAAAAATTTCCTGGAATGTGGATGAAGCTTGTGCAAAAATAGATGTTTAGAGTAGCAAGATACATAATAGTAAAACATTAGAATTCTAAACACCTGATATTTAAAGAATGTTGATTAAAGTGAGATATTAGGCAGTATTAAAAATAATGTGAACAAAACCCTTAAATGTATGTCATACTTTTAAAAAGCCAAATATGAATTTCACATACAGTATGACCTCAATTATATTCATATACACACATGTATATTGAAAGTATATAAGTCAGTTTACCAATATCATTAGCAGTGTTTGGATCTAAGTAAGGGTAAGTTATTTATTTATTTATTTATTTATTTATTTATTTATTTATTTATTTGAGTATGGGTAAGTTATTTTTTATATTTTTCTGGTATTTCTAGATTTTCTATAATTAGTATATACTGTCTTATGAGCTATAAAACTAAAGAAAAAATAATAGAGCAAAGGGGCTAGCTATTTGTAGAGCCAAATTTGGAAACTGTAAATATATGACAAAACCACCAAAAGGAAAATGATATAGCAGTGAGATGGTTGTTTTCTTCTTTATACATTAAGATATCTAGTAAAATGTCTTTCATGAACATATATTACTTATACATTAGAACATTAAATATTTTTAAGGTGATAAAAATAATGCCATCATTTAAGTATAATTTTAAACTATGGGCACATCCTGGCACAAATCCTTCCTGTGTGTGTCTGATTCTAATTGCATACCTAACATCAGTTTTCTTCTTTCTACCTAATCCTGATTATATTGTGAATAACAACATTTTCTGCTGAAAGAAAAAAAAGATATTTCAACTCTTCTTCCAGGTAGGAGTGGCCTCTAACATGGTACTGGCCAATGAGTTGTAAGTGGAATCACTGGATGGAGTGTCAAAAAAGCCCTTTCATTTTATGTCTCTCTTTCCCTTTTCTTTGTACTTGAAATGAGAATGTACTGGCTGAAGTTCCAGCAGCCTTACAGTGAACATGAAGATAAGGAAGACACCTTAAGAATGGTAGAACATAAATCTAAGAAGGAGCCTGAGTTCCTGGTAATATCACAGAGCAACCATATCAGTCTTCCTGACTGACTACTCCAGATTTCTCATAACATCAGAGAAAACAAACTTCTATCTTATAAAGCCATTATTATTTAGGTTTCCTACTACATTCAGCCACATTTAATGCCTGGCTTTTACCCACAATAGGTGTGACTTAGGTGCTACATGGACTTATTTGCCCTAATTCTTCCCTCCTCCTTGCATGCACACCCTTGCCATGGACTTGTGTTGAGTAGTATCCTTCCTCACCCTTTGACTTTGAGTTTAGCTCTCTGACTTGCTTTGGCCAATGGGATGTGTGGAAGTGACAGTGTGCCAAGTTCAGAGCTATGGTCTTAAGAGACTCCACCACATTTCTGCTTCCCCTTTTGAGCATGTGTCATTGGCATGAGAGGAACATATCTCACAAGGTCTTTGGTCCCAGAAAAAGGAGAGGCATATGGAGCAGAACTGCCTGAACCAACCTTTCAAGGATATGCAGAGCTATCTAACTAGGACTGATCTAGATCAGCCTAACTCCAGACAACCTGTAAATATGTAATAATAAATAAACATTGTTTTAAACAACTGAGTTTTGGGGTAGCTTATTATACAGAATTATTATGGTAATAGTTTTTCTATAAACCTTTCAATGGTCCAAATTCTCATTTATAAAAGAGAGAACAGCCTCTACCTCATAAAGTTGTGAGAATAAAATGAGATAATCCTTATAAAGCACTTAGCATAAAGTCCAGCATAGATACAGGGACCAATAAATTTTAAATATTATTATTATTACCTTTATTACTATTATCATTGACAAAATCAAGTATGAAAATATATTTCATATTCCCATGACTTATTGAACTTCCAGTCTTTGTAGAACTAATTTTCCTAGTTTTAACATAGCAGCAATTTAAAAATAAACATGTAAGAACTAAAGTATCTCCAGAGAATGATAGGAAAAATCTTGTCAGAAAAAAAAAAAAAATGGAAAGAATTGGATATATTTACCTTGAGAAAAAGACAGCATGAGAATTAGTCCCAGTTTCATTAGAAAGCAAATTTTATGTTGTTTCAGAATACCAGATTACAAATCTACATAGAGCAGTGGGTCTAATTTAACATAAAAGAAATAAATAGAACTGACCAACTATGAAAAAAGTCACACTAGAGAACAGAAGCACCATTTTATTGAATGTTTTTACCTAAAAGCTAAAAGATTACCTTCAAGAATGTTATAGACTTAATTTCTATTTCAAAGAGACTTAAAGACATCAGGGACTATCACACTTTTAAAGAGGGGGAAGAATATATTTCTTTTTCTTGAAGTCTTAAAAACAAATTAGTTGAGCATTTTAGCATGTTTATTTATATTTCTGTTGAATGTTGGACAGTATGAATATATCCTTTTTGAATTAATGAATTTTGTTGTCTCCCTTTAATGAGTATTGAATTTTGTTTTTTTCAGGCAGTTAGATTATTTGTGGGTCAGTGTCATTCCACTGAAAACTGTTTTTAAGCATTACTGTGTCTGGAGTAGTCTTTACTACAGGAATAATATGGCTCTACTGCTAAGTAATGACTGCTTAGAGTGTTTCACTGAGGAAACCCAGTGGAAGCCACTCTGGCTGGTCAGAGCTCAAATGTTTGCCCATCCTCTGTGAGTTCTGGGAATTTAGCTTACAACTCCCTGCTTGTTCTTTGCTGGTCTGTGTGAAATTTTAATCTATGTATGCACAGCCAAGTACTTAGCAAAGACTCAGATTTATGGAGCTCTTATTTTGCACTGCTTTCTCCTTTCCAAAACTCTGCCCTTCAAATTAGTCTCTGGGAATGGTGATCCCTGCCTCCTCACCTAAGTGAGGTCTCTGGACTCTATTTGAGTTTACTTTCTTGTGACCTGGAAATTGCTTCCAGGCAGAAAGTTGGGGCAATCAACCTCTTTCCTTCTTTATCTCAGGTATCACAGTCCTGTGCTGTTTTCCAGTGTCTGAAAATAGTTGCTTTATTCTATATTTTCTTCAGTTTCCTGGTTGTTTGTGGCAGGAAGTTAAATCCAATCATTGTTATTCCATCACTTTGGAAGTGGAACCATAGATAATCCTGGAGAGAGGATAAGAGGAAATGGTCATCTAGGAGAGTAGAAAAGTATGCTTAATATAAATGTTCAATTCAAAACTGGGAAGTATGAATGCTCATCTGATGGTTACAATCATGAATATAAAGCAAAAGCAATCTGCCAAGTTAAGTGACTTCAGAAATTGTCCAGTAGCTCAGGAGCAGCATGAGAAGAGTAGATGGTTGGCCTAGTCTGGAATTGGAGTGTTGTTAGACTAGCTGTTACAATGAGAAGCCGGGGCTTTTAAACCAGCTTTGATCGAGGAAAGCAATTTAGCAGTTCTTTAGATATTGCAACAACCTTACTAAGAAAGTTTCCACTTATTAACAGATATATAATTAACATTTGGAAGAGTACTTTAGAGTTTACAAAGTTATTAAACAGATAAAAGCAAATGAGCTTTTCCTTACAATGGCCTCACAAGAGAGTCAGCTATTGTCATTTCTTTCTACAGATTCAAGATTCAGAGAGCATCAAAGACCAGCCTAAGACTGCACAGCTAAATCACAAAGCCATCTTAGTCCTATTGCTCTAATTGGTATTTAAAATTGGAAAGGAACTCTTTTAAGGGTTTGAGCAAGTTCTGGTCTCTTTCCCCCAGAAAAAATGCATGGAAGTTCCTAATTCTGCATACAATTTCAGAGAATTCACAGAATCCCTGAAGCTCATGCAAGCATCGGTAGACTCCTGATTAATTTAAGGATTTCTAATGTAACTGAACAGTGGTTATATAAATGTTCAGTTTATAATTATTTATTCAATGGTACATATGTTACATTGAACTTTTCTGTATATATTTCATAATAAAAAGTAAATAAAAGACACAATAATGTAGAACTTCTCTACATTTAGTTATGCTTTTTGGCTACAGATCCTGGTTTTCAAAAAAAATCCTCTCAAAAGGTTTTAAAAAATACAAATCCTGTGCTTTCCAGCCTATCTCACTCTCATTCTCCATAGGCTACACAACAGTTAGCTTCCCCTCCCTTTTTTAAACACAGCCATCCTGTTAGTCTTTGTAACATATGTAATATATCAGTTTGGAAACTATGGACGTCATAGAGTCTTGGAATTAGTTGACAATTTCCTTTTCAAATTTAACTTTCCTTCACAAAAAATTCTTAATAATGGAGAGGAAAGTTGAATTTTCAGAAAAGTGAGAAACTGGAATAAGCAAGACAATGCAAGTCACCCTATTCTAGTTTCTCTTAAAATAAACATGAGCTATTTTAAGTCTACTTTCCCATATCCTTTCAGTCACAAAAACCACAGGGTCATTTCTTAATCATCTTCCTTAGACAGATTCTTTTCTAGAGGTTAGTTACATGGGTAGAATAAAGCGAATAGTTGAGTTTCCTGAAACAAAAATAGCATAGTTTTGCAAGTTCTTTAGTCTGACCCTTAAAAATCTACTTTTCTTTATGATTTTTAACCTTCTTTAAAGGTAAGATGACTGATGAGAAAAACAATATATTCTTTGTTTTCCATCTCTTTCTCCATCACACAAATCAGTCAGTGGAAAAACAAAAAACCTTGGGATCAGATTTTCACAACCTAAATTAGGGAGGAAATTGAAACATTTACTGCAGATAACTAAGTACAGAGTCCTGCTCTTTCATATATTACAAAAGAAAATCAAAATTATAAGAACACAAAAGGAGAATATGAAATCCATGAATTTTATTATAGTCATAGTCAAGCCTCCCCCTCTCAAAAAAAGTGGAGATAATAGGGATTCTTTCATAAAATTATTTTTCCTTCAAATGAGGGACAATTTGATACACATAGTCCTAATCAGGAAAACAGGATCTAAAGTGTTTTGTTTTTTTTTTTGATATTATAGCACGTGTGGCAGTGATTCTCAACTCTGGAGAGTGAGGGACAGCATATCAGAAATATCTTGGGAGTCCCCTATGATAAATTCTGAAATGCCATACTTATCTGTTTTGTATATGTGGGAAATGTTACTGCGTAGCTTTTTGAAAAGGTGATTTTTCTCCCTGCTTTTTTTCTTTACCCACGCACTCCACACCCATTTCCCCAATCCTTAACAACCAAGTCTTTATTAATGTCCCTTGCAGCAATTCAATTCTCTCCATTCCCACTTCTCCTAAATTAAAGCAACTACCTTTTCTTGCCTGGATTACTGCAACAGCCAACCAGTTGAGCTCCCTGCCTCCTGCCAAATCTTTGCCTTTACTAAAATGATATTTCCAAAATATAAATCCGAATATGTCTTTCCCCTACTTAAAGCCTTGTAAAAGGCTTCTCAGTGGCCCTGGGGTACAGCCCAAACTCCTTGCTATGGCACATAAGGCCCTTTCTGATCTGATCTCAGCTCACCTAACCAACCTCAGCTCTCACAACTATGTCCCTCCTCCTCCCAGACCACACTCTTTCCATTTTCTGCCCATGCTGAATTACTCACAACCACTGGTCTCCAGACCTTTGCATACAGATTACTCTCTCTATCTGAATGTCCCTTTGCCCTCTTCACCTGGCTAATTCATCCATGTTTTCAGATGCCATATCTCCTATAAAACTTTCTCTGACCTGTCAATATTGGGTTTCGGGTCCTAAATGTTCACTTATATCTAAGTCCAAAACATATTCACCACTCCAAAAGGATGCTCCATACCCATTCAGCAGTCACTCCTCATTCCTCCTCCCACAGTACTTACACCTGACAGAGCTCTCAATACTTGAGGGAAGTCTATTTTTTTAATCTATCTTCCCACTAGACCATAAGCTTCTTGAAAGCAAGGAATGTGTTTTGTGGAATCCTCAGCACCTACAAACAGAGCCTGCAATGTGATAGTCATACCAGACTATTTGGTTTAGGGAGAAAGTATAGAAGTAGGTGAATAAAAGAAAAAAGAAAAAAAAAAAGAGAGAAATTTAAGATGTTTTTAGTGTTTTTTTCCTAAAGAGTTGGGGTGATTTCAAAAGGTAATTACAATTTTGGAGGGAAAGAAAGAGGCATTTAAATGGCAGGTCTTCAGAGAACTTACTCTAACTATACCTTTGGCTCTCCTGCCTAAGGATCCCCTACCGACCCCCATGCACCCCTTTATGAATCCCCCAGAAGAGAGATTGTGCTTTCTTCCCTTCCTTCCATGACTCAAACTAGAGTTGGGCAGTTTCCAAAGGCACCTGGGCTTCAGAAGGTAGGTGCGGAGCTAAGAGGCCCCTTAGGCTAACAAGGCTCCTTAGGAGAGGAGGTGTTAGAGGTGGGCATGGGAATGGGGACTGGGCTTCAGACTGAATTCTATCTTTGTGACTTCTTCCCATTACATCGGGTACTATAGCATGGCT
>NW_011888914.1:4996193-4998914 GCF_000151845.1 Pteropus vampyrus
GGAATGTGTTTTGTGGAATCCTCAGCACCTACAAACAGAGCCTGCAATGTGATAGTCATACCAGACTATTTGGTTTAGGGAGAAAGTATAGAAGTAGGTGAATAAAAGAAAAAAGAAAAAAAAAAAGAGAGAAATTTAAGATGTTTTTAGTGTTTTTTTCCTAAAGAGTTGGGGTGATTTCAAAAGGTAATTACAATTTTGGAGGGAAAGAAAGAGGCATTTAAATGGCAGGTCTTCAGAGAACTTACTCTAACTATACCTTTGGCTCTCCTGCCTAAGGATCCCCTACCGACCCCCATGCACCCCTTTATGAATCCCCCAGAAGAGAGATTGTGCTTTCTTCCCTTCCTTCCATGACTCAAACTAGAGTTGGGCAGTTTCCAAAGGCACCTGGGCTTCAGAAGGTAGGTGCGGAGCTAAGAGGCCCCTTAGGCTAACAAGGCTCCTTAGGAGAGGAGGTGTTAGAGGTGGGCATGGGAATGGGGACTGGGCTTCAGACTGAATTCTATCTTTGTGACTTCTTCCCATTACATCGGGTACTATAGCATGGCTCCCAAGGACAAACTTTAATTTGGTACAGTCTAAACCCTTATTAAAGAAAGAACATTTTTCTCAATTATCAAGGAACCCACCTTGCTCTGTAGTCCATAAGTCCTCACTTTTCTGAGGAGAAAGTTTTTGGATCCTCTTCAAGTTTTGCTGAAATTATAAAAGAGCTGTGTTCCAAATAAAGGCCAAAGATTCAACCAGATTATTTTAATTTGGTTGTCCCTTTGATGGATTGTGCTGGACCAACTCACGATCTACAGGAAAAAATTCATTCCCCCATCACATGAAATGCAAGTTCTTCCTTGACCTGGCTTCTCTATCTCTAGATCTGCACTGTCCAATATGGTAGCCATTAGCCACATGAGGCTAGTCAAATTTAAATTAGTTAAAATTACATGAAATTTAAGTTTTGATTTCCAAATGAAACTTAAGATTCAATTCCTCATTGCACTAGCCACCGTGGCTAGTGACTACTGTATTGAATAGGGAAGATATGGAACATTTCCATCATTGCAGAAAGTTCTATTGGACACTTGTCTTACCCTTGCTGCACCTGAACTCATACTTCCAAATGACTACCTTTGAGGGTTATGTGTCACCCCATTCAGTGAAGTCTTTCTCAACCAAATCTCCCACCCTCATACAATTGGTCGCTTCCCCATTTGGGTCCCCATTGCAATCTTTGCAGACCTCTGGCATAACACCGCCAACATTTCATGTCACCTATTGTTCACGTGTTTCCCTCTATTGCACTGTGAGCTTGGGAGGGAGGGGTGGAAGCAGGGACCTGATCTTATTCATTTTCTTATTCTCAGCTCCTAGACTAATGCCTGATTTACAGTATATGCTAAATAACTATTTTTGTGGATGAATACATATTACAAATAAATATTCGTAAGGTCAAGATTATTTTAGTCATCAGAAACAGAGAACTCCCCAATTTAAATCCTTCACTGATTGGCAAAAGCCATGAAGAAGAAATATATTTTCAGTAAGGTCATCAAAATATTGCATAGCCTCTCCTAAATCACAGTCTCATGCTAAGGTTGTGTTCCATTTAAAATTAATCCACAAGAGGCATGATAGTTTGAGTGGATAATTGAGGTGGTTTGATAGGTGTGATGAAGTGAGGCTGACTGAAGCGATTCTGGCTTCAGCAATTATTAGATAAACACCTACAATATTTAAAGCATCAAAATTTGGCTAGCATTCAAATATTTATTAAGTGCCTAGGTTTAAAAATAGTTATTGGGATATTTTTCATTATAAAAGTAACACATACTCTTTATGGAAATTTTTTTGGAAAAAAAATCCTATCACTTATAATTTCATTAACAAAGATTAATATTGTTAACATGTTTGTGTAATTTTTTATTCTATGTTTATTCATGTTTGTTTTACCTTTTTATCATACCTTAGGATTATCTTTTACACATTACCACACAAATAGATACATGTCTAATTATAAAATCCATATACATTATTTTTAATAGCTGTATAATATGTAATTGAGTGGATATATTATAATTTATTGAAGTATTAATTATTTTGTAGCATCTTTTCAAGTTTTAACCATTATAAATAACACTGGGACAAATACTGTCAAGCATAAAAATTTTGTTGCATGTGACTTCTTCAGGAAAGATTTCCTGATGTGAAATGTCTGAGTCTTTTTTTATGTATGAATAATCCATTTTTTCGGCATCATAAAGCAAATACTCTCATTTTCCCACTGTTCTGCACTGCCAGATGTCATTATTCAAATGTTCTTAATTAAGTGGGCCAATTTTTAGGTTTTCTAGTCCATTCCATTGGCCTGTTTGGTAACTCCTAAGCCAATACTACACTGTTTCAATTAAACCATTTGTATAGTAAGGCTATATGTCTGATAGGCATTGCCCCCTGCCTGATTCTTTAGGAGCTCCTCGGTGTTGTATAATGAACTAAAGAAGGCCCTTGTATATTGGCCCCTGTGTTGTTCCCTTCTTCACTACATGTTGGACTGCTAGCTTAACACCTGCCGATGCCAAACTCAAAAATCTTACATATCCAATTGTATTATACCTCAACTAAGCATATTTTCTAGCCATTTAGAGCCTGGCAGCTTTGCACACCCCAAAACTGAATCTAACACCTGCTAGCCATAGATAAACCACTGTTGCCTGTTTTAGT
>NW_011888914.1:4998964-5004578 GCF_000151845.1 Pteropus vampyrus
CTAAATCACAGTCTCATGCTAAGGTTGTGTTCCATTTAAAATTAATCCACAAGAGGCATGATAGTTTGAGTGGATAATTGAGGTGGTTTGATAGGTGTGATGAAGTGAGGCTGACTGAAGCGATTCTGGCTTCAGCAATTATTAGATAAACACCTACAATATTTAAAGCATCAAAATTTGGCTAGCATTCAAATATTTATTAAGTGCCTAGGTTTAAAAATAGTTATTGGGATATTTTCCATTATAAAAGTAACACATACTCTTTATGGAAATTTTTTTGGAAAAAAAATCCTATCACTTATAATTTCATTAACAAAGATTAATATTGTTAACATGTTTGTGTAATTTTTTATTCTATGTTTATTCATGTTTGTTTTACCTTTTTATCATACCTTAGGATTATCTTTTACACATTACCACACAAATAGATACATGTCTAATTATAAAATCCATATACATTATTTTTAATAGCTGTATAATATGTAATTGAGTGGATATATTATAATTTATTGAAGTATTAATTATTTTGTAGCATCTTTTCAAGTTTTAACCATTATAAATAACACTGGGACAAATACTGTCAAGCATAAAAATTTTGTTGCATGTGACTTCTTCAGGAAAGATTTCCTGATGTGAAATGTCTGAGTCTTTTTTTATGTATGAATAATCCATTTTTTCGGCATCATAAAGCAAATACTCTCATTTTCCCACTGTTCTGCACTGCCAGATGTCATTATTCAAATGTTCTTAATTAAGTGGGCCAATTTTTAGGTTTTCTAGTCCATTCCATTGGCCTGTTTGGTAACTCCTAAGCCAATACTACACTGTTTCAATTAAACCATTTGTATAGTAAGGCTATATGTCTGATAGGCATTGCCCCCTGCCTGATTCTTTAGGAGCTCCTCGGTGTTGTATAATGAACTAAAGAAGGCCCTTGTATATTGGCCCCTGTGTTGTTCCCTTCTTCACTACATGTTGGACTGCTAGCTTAACACCTGCCGATGCCAAACTCAAAAATCTTACATATCCAATTGTATTATACCTCAACTAAGCATATTTTCTAGCCATTTAGAGCCTGGCAGCTTTGCACACCCCAAAACTGAATCTAACACCTGCTAGCCATAGATAAACCACTGTTGCCTGTTTTAGTCAGCTCACACTGCTATAACAAAATACCACAGGATGGGAGGCTTAAATAACAGGCATTTATTTCTCATAGTTCTAGAGACTGGGAAGTCCAAAACCAAGGTGCTGGTATGGTCGGGTCTGGTGAGAGCTGTCTTCCTGGTTTACAGATGGCCACCTTCTCATTGCATCCTCACACTGCAGGGGGTGGGAGGGCTGGGAAAGAGGAAGGGCTGGGGGTAGGGGGAGGTAGACGGCTCTCTGGTGCCTCTAACTGTAAGAATACTAATTCTATGATGGGAGCTCTACCCTCTTTATCTCCTGTAAACCTAATTACCTCCCAAAGGCTCCATCTCCGAATTCATCAACATATAAATGAATCATAATCCCTTCTCTGATTCCACTCTGTCCACCTGCCACCATTCCCAACCACTACCCTAAACTTCCTTCGGTCTCCTCCTTTTCTAGTCTTGGCACTATGCTCTTCCTTATGAATTTTAAGATCATCTTTTCATGTCCCAAAAAACAACCTGTTGTGAATCTACAGATCCAATATTGGAGAGCACTGGCATGTTTAAATCTTTTTATCCTTTCAGTTTTCTTATCACTGAACATTTTCGCCTTCTTTATTGTCTTTCATTAAAGTTTTATAATTTTATTCATAGAAAGCTTGAACATCCCTTGTTATATTCTGATTGTTTAAGGCCAGTACATAAAAACACGTTGATTTTTGTATCCAACAAATTTGCTAACCTCTCTTATTAATTCTACTAATAATTTATCTGTGGATTCTTTCTTTAGGATTTACAAAGTATACCATGATACCATATACCAATAATGACTTTTATTTCTACCTTTCTTATCCATTTACTTCTTTTTAATTAATATATTTTATTTTATTATTTTTAAAAGGTTTAATTTTTTAGAGCTGTTTTATGTTGATAGCAAAATTGAGAGGACGATACAGAAATTTCCCAACTGGACTTTTTTTTTTTTTAGGGCAGTATTAGTTTTACAGAAAAATTGAGCAGAAAGTTCAGAGTTCTTAAATATCCCCTCACCTCACTTCTCAGATTCCCCTATATCTTGCATTAGTGTGGTGCATTTGTTATAATTGATGAGCCCATATTGATACAATATTTAACTAAGGTTCATAGCTTATATTAGGGTTCACTGTGCTATATATTCTACTGGTTTTGACAACATGTATCCACCATTACGAAGTCACACAGAAGAGTTTCACTACTCTAAAACTCCCCTGTGTTCTACCTATTCATCCCTCCCTTCCCCACATCAACCCTCCAAGCTTCTTCCTCTCTACCCCCTCACCCATACTGGTCATTGTTTTCTCCGTCTCCCAAGTTTTACCTTTTACAGCATTTAAATATAGTTGCAATTAAATATAGTTGCAATTAAATATAGTGCAGGCTTTTTAGATTGGCTTCATTTAAAAATGTGCATTTAATGCTCCAATCAAAAGACATAGGATAGCCAAATGGATAGGAAAACAAGACCCATGCATATGCTGCCTACAAGAGACTCACTTCAGATCAAATGACACTCATAGACTGAAAGTAAAGAGATGGATAAAGATATTTCACACAAATGGAAATGAAAAAAAAAAAAAAGCTGGAGTAGCAATACTTATATCAGACAAAAGAGACTTTAAAACAAAGGCTATAGTAAGAGACAAAAAGGGCATTACATAATGATAAAGAGATCAATACATCAAAAGGACATAACCCTAGTAAACATATATGTATCCAACACAGGAGCACCTACATACATAAAGCAATTATTGACTGACATGAAAGGAGAGATCAACAGTAACACACTCATAGTAGGGGACTTTAACTCCCCATTGACATCAATGGACAGATCTTCCAGACAGAAAATCCACAAGGAAACAATGAGACTAAAAGATGCACTAGACCGGATGGACTTAATAGATATTTTCAGAGAATTTCATCCCAAAGCAGCAAAATATACATTCTTCTCAAGTGCACATGGATCATTTTCCAGGATAAACCACATGTTAGGCCACGAAGCAAGTATCAATAAATTTAAAACCTACCATCTTCTCCGATCACAATAGTATAAAACTGGAAATCAAATACAAGAAAAAAAAACTGGAAAATGCACAAACACCTGGAAGCTAAATAACATACTGCTAAACAATCAGTGGGTTAACAATGAGATCAAGGAAGTAATTGAAAGATACCTAGAGACAAATGAAAATGAAAGCACGACAACTCAAAATCAATGGGACACAAAGAAAGCAGTCCTAAGAGGGAAATTCATAACAATACAGGTCTACCTTAAGAAACAAACAAACAAAAATCCCAAATAAACAGTCTAACCTTAAAATTAGGAGAACTAGAAAAAGAACAGCAAAGTATAATATGAGTAGAAGGAAGGAAATAATAAAGATCAAAGCAGAAATAAACAAAATAGAGTCTAGAAAAACAATATAAAAGATTAATAAAACCAAGATCTGGTTCTTTGAAAGGATAAACAAAATTGATAAACCCTTAACCAGATTCATCAAAAAAAAAAAAAAAGAGAGAGAGAGAGAGAGAGAGAAAGGACTCAAATAAATAAAATCAGAAATCAAAGAGGAGAAATAACCATGAGCCCCACAGAAATACAAAAGATCATAAGAAAATACTAGAGCAAATATACACCAATAAATTGGACAATCTGGAAGAAATGGATATATTCCTAGAAATATACAATTTCCAAGACTGAGTTGAGAAAAAACAGAAAATCTGAACAGATCTATTACCACCAACAAAATTGAATCAGTAATCAGATACTTCCAAAAACAAAAGTCTTAGACCAGATGACTTCACAGGAAAATTTTGCCAAACATTCAAAGAAAAATGAATACCTATCCCTCTCAAACTATTCCAAAAAACTCAAGAAGAAGGAAGGCTCCCTAGTTCCTTTTATGATGCCAACATTACCTTTATTCCAAAACCAGACAAAGACATTATAAAAAAAGAAAACTATAGGCTGATATCTCTTATGAACATTGATGCAAAAATCCTCAACAAAATATTAGCAAACTGAATTCAGCAATACATTAAAAATATCATACACTATGATCGAGCTGGATTTATTCCTGGGATGCAAGGTTGGTACAATATCCACAAATCAATTAATGTGATAACAAATTGAAAGATAAAAATCATATGATCATATCAATAGATGCAGAAAAAGCATTTAACAAAATCTAGCACCCATTTATGATAAGAACTCTCAGCAAAATGAGAATAGAGAGAACATGCCTCAACATAATAAAGGCCATATATATGACAAATCTAGAGCTAAAATCTCAATAGAGAAAGGCTAAAAGTGTTTTTCTTAATATCAGGAACAAGAAAAGGATGCCCACTTTCACCACTCTGTTCAACATCATATTGGAAGTCAGCCACAGCAATCAGATAAGAAAGAGAAATAAAAGATATCCAAATTGGAAAGGAAGAAGTAAAACTCTCATTATTTGCAGATTACATATTATATAGAGAGAACCCTAAAGATTCCACCAAAAAACTGTTAGAACTTATCAATGAATTGAGTAAAGTTGTAGGATACAAAATTAATATTCAGAAGTCAGTTGCATTTTTATATAGCAGTGATGAACTTTCAGAAAGAGAAATTAAAAAAATGATCCTATTTATAATCGCATCAAAAATACCTAAGAATCAAATTAACCAAGGAGGTAAAAGACCTGTTCTCAGAAGATTGAAGTCATTGAAAAAAAGAAATTGAAGAAGATACAAATAAATGGAAGAATATACTATACTCATGCATAGAAAGAACTGACATCATTAAAATGGCCATACTACCCAAAGCAATCTACAGCTTCAATGCAATCTCTATCAAAATACCAATGGGATTTTTCAGAGAGCTAGAACAAATAATCCTGAAATTTATATGGAACTATAAAATATCTTGAATAGCCATGGAAATCCTAAGAAAGAAGAATAAAATCGAGAAAAATGGACAGATATATGCAAGAAAATGAAACTGGACCACCTTCTTTCTTACACCATATACAAGAATAGACTCAAAATGGATTAAAGACTTAAATGTAAGACCTGAAACCAAAAAACTTTTAGAAGAAAACATAGGCAGCAATCTCTCTGATATTGCTACTAGTAATTTCTTCTCAGGTATATCTACTCAGGCAAGGGAAGAAAAAGAAAAAATAAACAAATGGGACTACATCGAACTAAAAAGATTTTGCACAGAGAAGGAAACCATCAACAAAACAAAAAGACAACTTACGGTATGGAAGAAGATATTTGCTTATGATACATTGCATAAAGGGTTAATATCCAAAATATATAAAGAACTCATACAACTCAAAAACAACAACAACAACAACAAATCCAATTTAAAAAATGGGCAGAAGACCTGGATAGAGACTTCTCCAAAGAGGAAACACAGATAGCCAACAGACATATGAAAAGATGCTCAAGGT
>NW_011888914.1:5004628-5008087 GCF_000151845.1 Pteropus vampyrus
CCTATCCCTCTCAAACTATTCCAAAAAACTCAAGAAGAAGGAAGGCTCCCTAGTTCCTTTTATGATGCCAACATTACCTTTATTCCAAAACCAGACAAAGACATTATAAAAAAAGAAAACTATAGGCTGATATCTCTTATGAACATTGATGCAAAAATCCTCAACAAAATATTAGCAAACTGAATTCAGCAATACATTAAAAATATCATACACTATGATCGAGCTGGATTTATTCCTGGGATGCAAGGTTGGTACAATATCCACAAATCAATTAATGTGATAACAAATTGAAAGATAAAAATCATATGATCATATCAATAGATGCAGAAAAAGCATTTAACAAAATCTAGCACCCATTTATGATAAGAACTCTCAGCAAAATGAGAATAGAGAGAACATGCCTCAACATAATAAAGGCCATATATATGACAAATCTAGAGCTAAAATCTCAATAGAGAAAGGCTAAAAGTGTTTTTCTTAATATCAGGAACAAGAAAAGGATGCCCACTTTCACCACTCTGTTCAACATCATATTGGAAGTCAGCCACAGCAATCAGATAAGAAAGAGAAATAAAAGATATCCAAATTGGAAAGGAAGAAGTAAAACTCTCATTATTTGCAGATTACATATTATATAGAGAGAACCCTAAAGATTCCACCAAAAAACTGTTAGAACTTATCAATGAATTGAGTAAAGTTGTAGGATACAAAATTAATATTCAGAAGTCAGTTGCATTTTTATATAGCAGTGATGAACTTTCAGAAAGAGAAATTAAAAAAATGATCCTATTTATAATCGCATCAAAAATACCTAAGAATCAAATTAACCAAGGAGGTAAAAGACCTGTTCTCAGAAGATTGAAGTCATTGAAAAAAAGAAATTGAAGAAGATACAAATAAATGGAAGAATATACTATACTCATGCATAGAAAGAACTGACATCATTAAAATGGCCATACTACCCAAAGCAATCTACAGCTTCAATGCAATCTCTATCAAAATACCAATGGGATTTTTCAGAGAGCTAGAACAAATAATCCTGAAATTTATATGGAACTATAAAATATCTTGAATAGCCATGGAAATCCTAAGAAAGAAGAATAAAATCGAGAAAAATGGACAGATATATGCAAGAAAATGAAACTGGACCACCTTCTTTCTTACACCATATACAAGAATAGACTCAAAATGGATTAAAGACTTAAATGTAAGACCTGAAACCAAAAAACTTTTAGAAGAAAACATAGGCAGCAATCTCTCTGATATTGCTACTAGTAATTTCTTCTCAGGTATATCTACTCAGGCAAGGGAAGAAAAAGAAAAAATAAACAAATGGGACTACATCGAACTAAAAAGATTTTGCACAGAGAAGGAAACCATCAACAAAACAAAAAGACAACTTACGGTATGGAAGAAGATATTTGCTTATGATACATTGCATAAAGGGTTAATATCCAAAATATATAAAGAACTCATACAACTCAAAAACAACAACAACAACAACAAATCCAATTTAAAAAATGGGCAGAAGACCTGGATAGAGACTTCTCCAAAGAGGAAACACAGATAGCCAACAGACATATGAAAAGATGCTCAAGGTCACTAATCATCAGAGAAATGCAAATTAAAATCACAATGAGATATCATCTCACACCTGTCAGAATGGCTATCATCAATAAATCAAAGAACAAATGTTGGTGAGGATGTGGAGAAAAGGGAACCCTCATATACTGTTGAGACTGTAAATTTGTACAGCCACTATGGAAAATAGTTTGGAGGTTCCTCAAAAAATTAAAAATGGGTCTACCTTTTGACCCAGCAGTTGCACTTCTGGGTATTTACCCGAAGAAAACCAAAACAATAATTCCTAAAGATGTATGCACTCCTATGTTCATGGTAGCACTATTTACAACAGCCAAGAGATGGAGGCAACCTAAGTGCCCATCAACAGACAACCGGATAAAGAAATTATGGTTCATAGATACAATGGAATATTACTCAGCCATAAAAAATAAAATGAAATCCTATTATTCGCAATAACACGGATAGACGTAGAGGTGACTATGCTGAGCAAAATAAGTCAGAGAAAGATAAATATCATATGATTTCACTGATATGCAAAATCTGAGGAACAAAAAGAACAAATGAATCAAAAACAGACCTATAAATACAGAGGATAATCTGGCGACGGCTGTGGAGGTGGGTGGGGGGAAAGTTGAAGGTTTACAGAAGTACAAATTTGTAGTTGATAGAGGATCACAGGGATGGGGAGCACAGCATAGGGAATGCAATCAGCAGTAATATAATGGCTATGTGCAGAACCAGAGGGAAGGTAAAGTAATCAGGGAGATCATTTCATAAACTATATAAATGTCTAATCGATATACTGTATACCTAAAATTAATAATTAAAAAATAGATATATGTGCATTTAAATTTCTTCTATGTCTTTTTCTGGCTTGATAGCTTGATTTCTTTTTTGCAGTGAATAATATTCCATTGTCTGGATAAACCGCAGTTTTTTTATCTGCTCATCTACCGAAGGACATCTTGGTTGCTTCCAAGTTTCGATAATTATGAATAAACATTTCTGTAGATAATGGGTTTTCAACATCTTTAGTAAGAACTAAGGAGTGCAATTGCTGAATTATATGGTAATTATATGTTTAGTTTTATAAAAAAAAACTGCCAAACTGTCTTACAAGGTGGCTGTACCATTTTATATTCTCACCAGCAATGAATAAGAGTTCCATTTGCTCCACATCTTTACCTGCATTTGGTGTCGTCAGTGTTCTGGATATTGGCCATTCTGGGTGTGTATCTGATCGTTGCTTTAATTTTGTAATTCCCTAATAACACATGATGTTAAGCATTTTTTTCAAATGCTATTTGTATTCTGCATATCTGCTCTAGCCCAGACTTGCTCCATTTGTGGACTTTCTTCAGCAGTATCCAAGAAGAGAAGACTTTAGCAAAGCTTAAGTTAAGTGAAGAAATAGTCTGAAACAATGGGCCAAGCTGACCAGGATACAGCTGAGTTTATCAACCTTGGATTTCGGGAGGTCCACTTGGTGGAAAGAGAAACTAGATAGAGTGAAGGTCCAAGCTGGAGAGGAACTAGAAACTATTCTGATACTGAGTGAGATAAAGCTGAGGCCTGTGGAGTCTAAATCTTAAGGAATGATGAATGGAAAAATTCCTGATGGGCCATCTGGATTTGTGACGTCTGCAGCATGTATGAGTGAGGTACTGTTAAAGCTGAATGGCAATCTCTATGAGAGAATTAGTGGGAACATGTATTGCCAAGTGTCTGATTTTCATCCCCAGAAAGAACAATAATCAGATTGTTATCCTAAAGGCAAGCATAGCTCCTAAGATGGAAGAAATTCCCTCTTCCTGCATTAATGTAATCTTTCATACAAAGATCAATGCAAAGAACTGCTTCTAAATTCAGCCTCGA
>NW_011888914.1:5008137-5011301 GCF_000151845.1 Pteropus vampyrus
ACTAAGGAGTGCAATTGCTGAATTATATGGTAATTATATGTTTAGTTTTATAAAAAAAAACTGCCAAACTGTCTTACAAGGTGGCTGTACCATTTTATATTCTCACCAGCAATGAATAAGAGTTCCATTTGCTCCACATCTTTACCTGCATTTGGTGTCGTCAGTGTTCTGGATATTGGCCATTCTGGGTGTGTATCTGATCGTTGCTTTAATTTTGTAATTCCCTAATAACACATGATGTTAAGCATTTTTTTCAAATGCTATTTGTATTCTGCATATCTGCTCTAGCCCAGACTTGCTCCATTTGTGGACTTTCTTCAGCAGTATCCAAGAAGAGAAGACTTTAGCAAAGCTTAAGTTAAGTGAAGAAATAGTCTGAAACAATGGGCCAAGCTGACCAGGATACAGCTGAGTTTATCAACCTTGGATTTCGGGAGGTCCACTTGGTGGAAAGAGAAACTAGATAGAGTGAAGGTCCAAGCTGGAGAGGAACTAGAAACTATTCTGATACTGAGTGAGATAAAGCTGAGGCCTGTGGAGTCTAAATCTTAAGGAATGATGAATGGAAAAATTCCTGATGGGCCATCTGGATTTGTGACGTCTGCAGCATGTATGAGTGAGGTACTGTTAAAGCTGAATGGCAATCTCTATGAGAGAATTAGTGGGAACATGTATTGCCAAGTGTCTGATTTTCATCCCCAGAAAGAACAATAATCAGATTGTTATCCTAAAGGCAAGCATAGCTCCTAAGATGGAAGAAATTCCCTCTTCCTGCATTAATGTAATCTTTCATACAAAGATCAATGCAAAGAACTGCTTCTAAATTCAGCCTCGACAATACAATATGTGACTACTCAAATTACTTAAACAATTCCTACGTAGACCATAATGCCACCTGCTGTCAAAATATGACTCTACAGCCACACATGCTTCCCCTCCCTCCCTCCCCTCAACTATACAACCACATAGCTTAGTTCTAATAATCTAGACCAAGAATTTTGTACGATTCAAGAAGCTGACATAAAATAACTTTTAGGGGAAAGAAACTCACAATACCCTGTCTCTTTTGCAAGTCAGAAAATATTCATTAAGCATTTATATCTGTTTATTACACATTGCAATTCTCAAAGAGGGTTTGGGTATCTGGGATTAACATGGCAGTCTGTAATAACAAATATTCCTGCCAATTTCCTTCTTAATGTTTCTTTGTAATTCTACTCTTTCCAAGACTTGTCTTTGCCTGTCCCAAGCCTATCGAATCTGCAACCTCAGCTCAAGTCTTCTCTCCTCCATGAAGACTCTGTTACTACTCCAGCCCACAGTGGTCTCCCCAGCTTGGACTTCCACTCTATCCCAGAGGCACCACTCCTATTGGCATTTAATCACACATGCACTGCTTCATGGTGATATTATACCAAGAGCTAGCATTGATTGTATGCCAGAACTGTTGTAAGCACTTTACTTTCATTAACTTATTTAGTTCTCATGTTAGCCCTGTGATGTAATTACTGTTATGATCTCCATTTTGCAAAAGAGAAAACTGAGGCCTAGAGAGGTTAAATAAAATTTTCTCAAAGTCACCAAAGCTAACAATGAGCAGTGGAGCCAGGATTAAACCCAAGCATCTGCCTTTCCAACTCGTTTGGAAGCACCTAGCGGACACGAGCTACGTTGTAAAGTTCTCCTGGGGTTCTCACAGTGTCTAGTCTAGTGCTAGGATCTTAGGGGCTGATGTTCATAGATTTCCTACAGTTTACTAATATTCCATGAAGTCAGAGGACCCAAGGAAGAGGGTTTTATGGTCCCATTAAGTAGGCTGATAATAAAACAAGTCTGGCAAGACACCATAGTCATAATAGGGAACCTGTACTAAGAAGGTGCTATGAGCCTGGCTGGTACTGTGCTAAGTATTTTTACATATTAACATTTAATCATGTTAAAAAGTCACTTCAGAGAGTTACTATTATACATATTTTAAATATGTATCTGAGGAAACAAGCACAGAAAGATGAAGTAACTTGCTTAAAGTCACACCGGCCTATGCCTAATTTATATGCTATCGTCTCTCTTACTGTGTAAAAATGCTTATCTGCAAAGGGATTTATAAATTGCAGGGGAAGATGGCTTTCTCCGTAGAACACCAACTCCTAGTCTTGTAGGAGTGATGCAGGAGAGAGAATCTCCTTAGGAGCAGAGTCCTTTGGGAGGTCTAGTTACTGCTGCCGGCACTGAGCTAGCCTCAGGGGGGCACTGCTCTCATTTAAAAAACTTGGCTTTTATGGGCTTGCTTTAAAAATCCACAGCTATCTTGAAGCAAGGCTGGAATATTTAAATCAGGATTTATCAAAGTTCAGGATAATAAAACAAATAGAGAGTATAACAAAGAGCCCTATAATCTGGTTACAAGATGTAGGCGGCTCTCCAAGGCTGGAACAAAGTGGAGACTCTTGACCTTCCTTCTAGCAAAGGCTCCATTCTTGCATTTACACCAGAGCACTCGCCTGGCACCTTTCCTCCTCAAAGTCAGGCCCTTCGAGGGCTGGATTGAGGAGAGGGTGCGGCTTCCCTGTGGGGTGAGAGAATTCAGAATTCTGTTTCCTGTGCGAGGGCCTGCCCCTTACACAGATGATGGCCATTGGAGATGAGCACTCTCTTGGGGAGTTGCCGCCCCTTCGGCCACTCCCTCTAGGAATAAGACCTGTTCTTAAGCCTAAACAGGACAAGATAAGTCTAAAGGCTATGTAAGATAGTTACGTGTACAGTAGTAGGTGGCCATGAACCAACTCTTTTGGTCAGGGTATCAAGAAATGAAAGGAATTCTCACACCAGGACGCCTGGGAGATTAGAGAAGCCAACAAGACGAATGGACTCCAGCCAGGAGCACATCGAATAATACCATATGCATGTGTGTATGTGCCTACGAGTATGGACTATGAGGTGGTGATATGCATTTTTGTTTCCAGATACTGTAATTTGAGGTGCTAATGATGGGGAGCTCACCGAGAAGTGTTCTTATTCTCATTTTTATTATTTTTAAACATATGAATTGTAAAATGTAATATATTCATATGGTTCAAAATTAAGAGGTTTAAACTGAGATACAATGAAAACTAAGGCTCAACACTTGATCTCCAACCATTCAGTTCTCTACTAAAGAGGCAACC
>NW_011888914.1:5011351-5031562 GCF_000151845.1 Pteropus vampyrus
TCCATTTTGCAAAAGAGAAAACTGAGGCCTAGAGAGGTTAAATAAAATTTTCTCAAAGTCACCAAAGCTAACAATGAGCAGTGGAGCCAGGATTAAACCCAAGCATCTGCCTTTCCAACTCGTTTGGAAGCACCTAGCGGACACGAGCTACGTTGTAAAGTTCTCCTGGGGTTCTCACAGTGTCTAGTCTAGTGCTAGGATCTTAGGGGCTGATGTTCATAGATTTCCTACAGTTTACTAATATTCCATGAAGTCAGAGGACCCAAGGAAGAGGGTTTTATGGTCCCATTAAGTAGGCTGATAATAAAACAAGTCTGGCAAGACACCATAGTCATAATAGGGAACCTGTACTAAGAAGGTGCTATGAGCCTGGCTGGTACTGTGCTAAGTATTTTTACATATTAACATTTAATCATGTTAAAAAGTCACTTCAGAGAGTTACTATTATACATATTTTAAATATGTATCTGAGGAAACAAGCACAGAAAGATGAAGTAACTTGCTTAAAGTCACACCGGCCTATGCCTAATTTATATGCTATCGTCTCTCTTACTGTGTAAAAATGCTTATCTGCAAAGGGATTTATAAATTGCAGGGGAAGATGGCTTTCTCCGTAGAACACCAACTCCTAGTCTTGTAGGAGTGATGCAGGAGAGAGAATCTCCTTAGGAGCAGAGTCCTTTGGGAGGTCTAGTTACTGCTGCCGGCACTGAGCTAGCCTCAGGGGGGCACTGCTCTCATTTAAAAAACTTGGCTTTTATGGGCTTGCTTTAAAAATCCACAGCTATCTTGAAGCAAGGCTGGAATATTTAAATCAGGATTTATCAAAGTTCAGGATAATAAAACAAATAGAGAGTATAACAAAGAGCCCTATAATCTGGTTACAAGATGTAGGCGGCTCTCCAAGGCTGGAACAAAGTGGAGACTCTTGACCTTCCTTCTAGCAAAGGCTCCATTCTTGCATTTACACCAGAGCACTCGCCTGGCACCTTTCCTCCTCAAAGTCAGGCCCTTCGAGGGCTGGATTGAGGAGAGGGTGCGGCTTCCCTGTGGGGTGAGAGAATTCAGAATTCTGTTTCCTGTGCGAGGGCCTGCCCCTTACACAGATGATGGCCATTGGAGATGAGCACTCTCTTGGGGAGTTGCCGCCCCTTCGGCCACTCCCTCTAGGAATAAGACCTGTTCTTAAGCCTAAACAGGACAAGATAAGTCTAAAGGCTATGTAAGATAGTTACGTGTACAGTAGTAGGTGGCCATGAACCAACTCTTTTGGTCAGGGTATCAAGAAATGAAAGGAATTCTCACACCAGGACGCCTGGGAGATTAGAGAAGCCAACAAGACGAATGGACTCCAGCCAGGAGCACATCGAATAATACCATATGCATGTGTGTATGTGCCTACGAGTATGGACTATGAGGTGGTGATATGCATTTTTGTTTCCAGATACTGTAATTTGAGGTGCTAATGATGGGGAGCTCACCGAGAAGTGTTCTTATTCTCATTTTTATTATTTTTAAACATATGAATTGTAAAATGTAATATATTCATATGGTTCAAAATTAAGAGGTTTAAACTGAGATACAATGAAAACTAAGGCTCAACACTTGATCTCCAACCATTCAGTTCTCTACTAAAGAGGCAACCAAGATGACCAGTTTTTGTGCATCTGTCTGGAAAAAAGGTACCTTACACATATTACAAACAAATGGATATATATGTGTGTGTGTGTGTGTGTGTGTGTGTGTGTGTGTGTGTGTGTGTGTGTGTGTGTGTGTATACATATATATATATTCTTTTTCTCTTTGTTTATAAAAATAATAATATATTCATACTCACGGCTCTAAATACCAGCTACAGATGACATTGATTAGACAGTCATTTGGATGTCTGATACATATTTGAAATTCAACATGTTCAAACTAAATTCCTGATCTTTCCCTTCAAACGACCTCCACCAGCAGCCTTCCCATTCAGTTCAACCCCAGCCTTCAGGTTGCTCGGTCATCCTTGACTCTTCTCTTTCTTTCACACTCCACGTCCAGTCTGTTAGGAGAGCTTGTTGAGTACTTTGAAAATGTTTCCAAAATCTGATCACTGCTCACCACCGCCTCTGCTGTCACCCAGGTCACAGCCACCAGCATCTCTCATCTGGATCACTGCCATCTATGGCCTCGCAGTGCTTTCTGCTTTTATCCTTATCTCCCACAGAGCACTAGAGGGATCCTTTTCAACTGTTAAGTCATAAAACGCCACACTGAGCCTCCAAACCCCACAATGGTTCTCTGTTCACTCAGAATAAAAGTCAAGTCTTTGATCCCATTATCTTCCTTATCTTTTCCGACGACCCTTCCCAGCTCACTATTCTTAGCCTCACAGGCCTCTCTGATGTTCCCAGCACTCAGCAGACACACGTTCCTGCCTTGGAACCTTTACTCTAGCTCCCTCTGCCTGGAACTGCCTTCTCTCAGATATACTCTTTCCACTAACTCCCTCACCTCCTTCAAGTCTTTGTTCAAATCTCCCTTTAAAAGGCCCAGCCTGTGTCTAGCGTGATGCCTGACATATAGCAGATGCTCAAACGTATTTGTTAAATTTGTGAATGAATTAATAGATTATACTATGCATATCATTTGCACCTTGACTTTTCACTTAACAATATATTAATTGATTCAACAAATATATCTTGGAAATCGTGGAAATAGTTTATCAGCACATACATTTTTTCCTCACTTTTTCATAGAAGCTTATTATTTCACTGGAATTACATCATTAGGAAGATATCATAATTTACATAGCCAGTTCTATTTAGATGGTTTCTAATCACTTGTTTTTACAACATACTTTAAAACAATCTGATCTACATATAATTTTGCATCTATAAGATATCTGTAGAATAAACTCTTAGAAGTGGAATTGCTGGATCGAAGGGTATTAATATTAAAAAATATTGCCAAATTGAATTACATACATCTCTCCAGCAATGTATGAGAGGCGTTTGTTTTATCACACTTTCACCAATATAGTTTTATAATTTTATTATCTTTGCTAGTCTGATAGGTAGAAAATGAATTCTTGATGTAATTTTAATTTGCATTCTTATTTTGAGCGATTGGAACATTTTTTCATAAGTAAATGATGTTTGATGCTTTTTCTACTTATATTCTTGATCTATTTTTCTATAGGGTTGTTGATCTATTTCTTATTGATTCCTAGGAGTTCTTTTTATAGTAGGGAAATTAGCCTTTTGTCTGTGATAGAAAATGCAAATAGTTTTCTCTGTTTTGTGGTTTGTCTTTTGACCTTGCTTATGATTTTTGACCCAGCAGAATTAAAAAGAAATCTACAAAGTTGAATTCATCATTTTTAGTAATACTTTATCTCCTGGATTTTGTGTCAAACACAGGTCTTCCTCAATCTGATTTATTTAAGTATTCTCCAATGGCTTCTTCTTTTGCAGTTTCATTTTTACTCTTAAACCTTTGATATACCCAGAAGATATTTTGACGTATTGTGAGACAGAATTCAATAATTTCTGTCCTCGATGGCTACCTCCTTGCCCCCAAACCATTAGTTGAATAAGTCATCCCTCTTTCACTACTTCAAAATGCCATTTTTGCTATATGCTAAGTTAATAAGTGACATTAAGAAGATTCAAAACCAGATATTCCATAATTTGGGACAGCATCCCTAAGTTTGCCTTACACCTTTACATTTAATTTTAAAATTCTATTCTGTCCCATTGATTCTAGTGTCTATTCATGTCCCAGAACTACTGTTTCAGCTTCTAATGGCATATAATGAAAAGGCTATTGCCCATTATTACATTGATTGTCAGAATTTCCCTAAATATTCCTGCTGCTTATTTTTCCACCTGAAATTTAAAATCAGCTGTCTATTACCTCTCAATTAATGCCAAGAACAAGACCAACAGCTGCAGCCACATTAACCCTGGGGTATTTCTATGGGTTCCCATTACATTCATAGTCCCCAGCTCCATTCTTAGGTGCTGCCTGTTGCATATTAAAATCACTAAAAAAATAAAGTCTTTTCCTGTTTTGTCTCTGACCTAATTCTTTCTGGACTTCTGATTGCATGGGCAAGCATAGTTTCTTCTCCATGACTGCCTTGGGCTATTGTTCTGGGCTCTGAGACAAGCAATCTTGATATTCCTCTATCCATTATTTTTTCTTATCAGTTCATGCTATAGCATAATTTAAAGTGGTTTGTTCAAAATCATAATCATAAGGGGCTTAACCATAATACGACTTTTATTAACTTCTTTTAGACAGAAGTCTTATAATCCTGAAATAACCTTGCAGTCATTCCAATTCAAACTGTATGTTGTGATTCTGCCTTTTCAATTTGTAAGCATACTTTCCACTTGAGCTGTTAGATTCACACACACGACTGGTTTCTATGCAACCACTCACGTGAAGTACATAGTCTGTCTTGCAGCTTTCCATTCCTTAGCGAAGTGCTTAACATCTGTAGTCAACAAACATACCCCACAGAGTAAAGGAGAAAAAAAAGTTGAGTTAAAGAATTTTTACATAAATGTCAGCAGGCATTTCATAAAATTAAAAAATTTGAAAGCTGAAAGTTCTACCCATCATTGACTAAATACAGTTAAAAATCTACAAGCTATAGATAAACCATAACCTACACGCACACACACAAACACATAAAAAGACTGAATAAATAAAATATAATGAAATTAGTACATTCTAAAATTTAGAATAAATGACTCTAGGATCTGCATGAGAAATGCAGAACCCTATGTCTTGTGGCCTCTTTTTTGTAGGGATGAAAAATAACAACTAACATTTGGAGTACTTTCTTTGTCTCAGGTACCATGTTAAGCATTGTACTGAGTCTTCACCAAGACCCCATGATCCAGGTGCAATTATTATCTTCATTTTATAGATGAAAAAATCTGAGGCTTAATAAGCAATTTGTGTAAAGCCAGCCAGTTGCCAGCTGGTAGACCAGGATTTACATCTAGGAAGCCAGAATCCAGATCACAATGCTGCTACAATGTACAAATGAGAAGCTAGAATGGGAGTATTTGCAGGGTTTCTTACTACATGGGTAATTATGATTTTTTCAAATCAGCTTTATAGAAGTCTAATATATGTAAAAAAAAATTCACCAATTTTGTATACAATTAGGTGCATCTTGAAAAATATATATTCAGTAGTGCTATCATCACCAAAATTATAGAACATTTCCATCACCCCTTAAATTTCACCTATATCTCTTCATAGTTGATTCCTTTGTCCCCATACTCCCTGGCTCTTGGCTTTTGGGACTTTCATCACCTGCTCAATCCTTCTCTCTTTCTAGCCTTGGCATTTCCACTCTGCCCTATGAATCTCTGTGGAGCCATAATTCTTTCTACCTTCTTGCCCTCTTTTTTCCCAATGCACAATATTTTTCTAAATAAAATATTAAGTATATAATACAAAGGGTTCTTAGATATGGCGAAGACCATGGTAATGGCGTGCAAATGAATGCCTGTTGTTAACAGATCTAAGGAGCCCATGAAGTCAATGAATACAAAAGGGCATCTTTTATTTTCAGTTAATTATTTCGATAATCACCTGTTTTATTTTGTTCCCCTCTTATTTGGAAATAAAAGACATAAAATTATTTTTATTAATTATCTATAAATTAGAGGATAAAATGCAAAACACAATGAGTCATATTTCTAGGCATTTTCTCAATAGATTGTGCATATTGTTATATTGTAAGGCCAACATGGGTTACATAATCAAGATCGGATATACACTTCAGGGAAACTTAGTTACCAAACACCATTTGTTTGTCAAGAAGTCTTTCCAAGGTATTAGTCTCCTTATGGTGATGACCATGGGAAACAGATAAGAGAGCTTGAGATGAGACAGGAGGAGTGACTTGGACATACCCCATTGACAGTGGCGTTTTCCCTGAGCAGCTCATGTAAATCCCTTAGCAACAGAACAATGGGGTTTACTCCTACAACTCTTCAATTATTTGGGGCTCCCTGGCCAGAGTCCACTGAGTGTATCTGTGCGACAGGACGAAATGAAGCCAGACCATGATCGTCATGAGCTCCCTGGAATGGGTGACTGCGGTCACTGCACAGGCTTTTGTTTCTTCCTGAGGCCTTTCCCAAAGAGGCTAGAATTCTCTTTGTCTTCCAAAGAACCTAGAGGTAGTATTTTGTCAGGTGGGAATCTATAGGCCTGAACCGACAAGAAAAATAATAACTATCTTCTTTTGGCCACCTGACAACCTTGAAAAAACAAAACCATGTGTGGACCAGGAAAATTTACCCTTGAGATTGTAGAATCCACTTTGCTGAAAACAAAATTTGAATCGAGCCATTCCTTCACTGACGTGGACATCACTCAGGACTAAGCAAGAATATTAGTTAGAGTAGGAGGCAAGTGATAGTAAGTATTAACACCTCCCAGTATAGCATAATGTAAATTAGGAAATGGAACCATGAGCCCATTGTTGCTACTTCTGCTCTAAACAGTATTTTAACAAATAAACTCACTATGTTTCTATCCACTTAGCTGACTTCTCTAAGAGTAAGGACAACCACCTGTTCCATGTACCAAGAATCTGAGCATCTAACACAATGCCTGATATACAGTAGCTTGCTTCCTGATGCATGTTGAATAAACAAAATCAATAATTATTATCCCTCTTTGAATTCTAGATATGTAGATCCCCTAGAATACATTGTATATGTATTCTCCATTGGAGATATGTAGATTTCTAATTAAAATCTACAACTCCATGGATAATTACATTTTGTCATTAAATGATATTCCTTCAAATGGGTAAATGACACCAAGGGTGCTCCTTGGGAACACTCAGTTCGCGTGAGGAGATAAGAAACACTTGTCCAGTATAGAGTGATATGCCAAGGATATTACTTGGCCTTGGAGTTTGTTTTCGGTCCCCAGCACTCAGCAGAGAGAATCCTCTGTGGCCTTAAAGTCCGGTGATGGGAAATAGTCACCCAAAGCAGGTAAGATTGAAACAGTGCTGTGGGAAATAGGAAATATCACATATGGTTAAAATTAAGGAAAGGCAGACTGATAGATTTGGATCTTTGTAAAGTTTAATACCTAATATTAATTACAATACTTAATATTAATTACAACTGCTATGTAAACAGGGATACTTTTAACTTTATTCAACTCAATACTAAAGTGTTCATATTTGGAACTAAGTAAAATATAACTACATTTATTTTTCAATCCTGCAGTTTGGAATCAGATAGCAATGGGTTGAATGCATCTGCACTTTTCAAATGGAGTGACCTTATGCACAATACCTAACCTCAGAAATGCCAGAATGTCTGTCTGGTTGCTGTGAGGCAGAAGCTGAATAATGCAGGTGAAGCACTCGCATGCTGCTTGGCTTATGGCAACTGGACAACAAATGGCAACGCTTTCTTCTTTCCTTTTCTGAGTGATCTCAGCCAAGCAGAAAGAAGAATTTATTAGAGGCAGCAAAATGTCAAACTCTTCTGATCTGTAAGTGGACCTAAGTTTAGCCAAATAGTGTCTACATTGTGTCAGCGTAGATAAGGCCCTCAAAGCTAGAATATACAAGCTTTAAATAGGTCAAATGGAATCAAAGTTGGAGAAAGAAAACCTCAGAGTGACTTCTGTGTAACATGAAAATCCAATGATCACTAAATAGCTTTGTGAGTAGGATGGGTGGGTGAGAAGGAGGGGGTCTCCTTGATCTCTCCTAATGGTACTATGCATCTGTTTCTCAGACCACAGATATTTTCTGTAAAAAGAAGTTTCTTTTCTTCGGGAAATGACATCCAGAAAATTAAACTGCAGTAATCTCTAAGGGTCTTTTGATTGAATTCCCAGATAGCCTCCAGGAATCAAATATAGCTTCCTAAATACCAGAAACCACGGGAACTCCTATTGTACAGATAGCATCACAGACAAATAAGAAAAACACATTCTTTAAGCTCTCTTTAGAGTAACTCTCCAAAATGTTTACAATTTCAATAACTTATATGGGCTTAATATCTAAGGTCTATAATAGCCTCTCTAGGCATTATACTCAAAGTAAATGGTATCGAGAAAATTATTAAGTATTCTCAAGTCAAGTTAGGCAAAAATCAGGTTCACCTGGGAGAACCATCATTTTGAAAATTGCCTGATTTAGTCATAATCAAGTTTCCCTAGAAATTTTTGGAGTAAGGGTCCCATTGAGATTTCAAATGCATACTCACTTTCAGTTTTCACTTGACTTTGGAATCCTTACCCTTGAGCTACGGGCAATTAATCTCTCTCCAAAACCCTGAGAGGGCCTCTGTCTTTTTTGACATTATATTAGTGGGAGGAACTACGGTTTATGATCCTCTATAAATTCATCCCTGAGCTTGGCATCAGGGGAGCTCACTGATGTCCAGTTCTGCTCCCCTTCATTTTTGGCTCCCCATCCTTGTCCACTGGAAGAGGTTGGATTCTCCACAGCAACTCAGAATTGCCCTGCTATAATTCCAATGTACTTGGAAGCAGTGCACCCACTCAATGCTTACTGAGGGGCTGAATTAGGCTGATGATCAAATCCAGGTGAAGGATTTGGGTAGGAATAAAGATGATGTTTCCTCAATTTGGCCTTAGGAGAGATAAGGCTGAGTGAAAACAAGAGAATCGAAAGATACACACACACACACACCCCGCGCCGTGGTGAGTGTTGGCTCCAGGCTGTGAGTGGCAAATGGGGGCCTGGGATAAGGTCTGTCCTGATAGGGTCCCCTGTGACCACCCCTATGACATTAGCATTTTAGGGGAGTAGGTGAGAGTCCTCTGGTGGGCAATGAGCCCTCCTGGGAGTCAACCTGGGATCAGGACAGTATTAAGATGTCTAACTTCCCTTCTCAGAAGCACTTACATTATTTTTAAAACCCTAAGGATGCTATTGGTTGGAATTGGGGTGGGAGCAGGGGCTCGAGTATGAACAAGAAAAATACTAAAACCATAAGTCATTTAATTTCTTCCAATGTGGTTGAAGACTGAGAAGTTATGTTCCTTTTTCCAACCCCAAAACAAATTGCCTGTTTTCATGTTACTCAGCAGGTCACTGATGCCAAAGGAGACATGCTTGACTGTGACCATGAAGTAACCCCTTCAGAAGATGGTTTCCTTCTGTCCTCTATTGAATGTGCTCAGATATTAATCTCATGGATGATTCTAATAACTCAGATACCACAATCCTAGGTACAACTTCCTTTCACTTCTAGAAGAGACAAAAAACGATACATGACATAGACAGGCCACATTCTTCCAGCACTCATCAACAGAACCTACAAAGACACACGCTCGCAGAGTCAACAGACTGGCCACCAAGGCCTTTATGTTCAGGATGAACAAAATAATGACTAAGCGTTTAGGCTGCAGACTCACTCTCTGGATTTGAAACTGGCTTTGCCCCTTATTAGCTGTATGACTTTGAAAAAGTAACCTGTTTGTACCCGTTAATGGTTCTTCCCTTTCACAAATTGCTGTAAAAATGATGAGTCCACTTGTGTACATGCTCCCGGCACATGCTAGCAATCTCCATTGTTGGCTGCTGCTATTATTTATTCATTTCTAAAAAACCTTAGGGCATCTGTCTATGCCTCATAATATTTTGAACTCTGGCTCTGTCACCAGTCGTGTGCCCTGGGGCAAGTTATGCAACCTCCCCGAGTCTCAGTTTCTCTCCCTATAAATTGGGGTCAATAATAATTACTTTCAAAAGTTGTCGTGAGGATTAAGTATTAATGTTCTTAAAGTGCTTCACACATGTAAATACCTTAGTACATAGTTTTTATCATCTATAAACAACAGGGTAACAACTGCTACCTTGCCTCACAGATTGTTGTGAGAATGTACTTGAAAAAGCAGTGTAAAGCACTATATAAAAGTTACTTCGAACCTCTAGGCAATTGATTAGTATGGGTTGCAACAGTTCTGTAGTATCAGAGAGCTAAACACAGAAACGTGTAGTCCACTAGGCAATTATAAACAAATTGCTGCTCTTCCCATTAAAAATCCCCAGACTGGTCGGTGAAAACAAATCCACCTAAGTCTTGCTCAAGAACAGCACTTTTAAATTTACTAGAAACTGCTTTCCAAGTTATTAATTTTAAAGCCACCAATATAGATTGGCGATGAATAATTTAAGAATGTTACATTACAGTGAATAGATTTTGAGAGTCGTTACGGCTTTCATTTTAATTTAGTAAATACTGACACATTTGGTCCTGAGCATTGTGGTACTTGAGTTTTCTGGATTCTGACCCAAAGGAGATGAGTTCAAAGCACTCCTGGGCTTGGGTATAAATACAAGAAGACTCCCCACCTCCTAGGCAAAAAGTCTGTCCTCCAAAGACATGTTTTACAACTGGCAAATATAAGTGAGTCCTTTCTGAATTATTTTATATAGAGTTCTCAGAATTTAAATTTTATCCTACTGAATTTGAGGAAAATATTTTTCCTCCCCTGCTATTGCAGTTCACCAAATTATGATCTCTATACTGGAAGTTAGCATACCTCTCCACAACTGAATGATCTAAAAATATACCCCTTTACTTGTTTTTGACCGCAACAAATACTAAATAGTTATGTCTGATGTAAACATGAGTAAAGCCAGATGCAGAAGTTTGTTTCTTCCAAGAAAGCTTTTTCCCTCCTAATCAGTTTTGATCCTCTCACTTTCATCTCTCCTCAATTAGACTGGGAACTTACTGTAGCCAGGAACGTGCTTTTGAATATTTAGGTTTTCCATCAAAAAGCTCACAGTCCAATAGCACCCTACACATAACCAGGGAGCAATAAATGGTTTTCGAGTAAATTTATTTAGCCTTTAAAACAATGTCTTTTGTAGTGAAATTTCAGCTGAAGACTTCTAATCAAGAGTTGTTTTGGTCTCCTGAATAAGACTGGAAGGTGTTTTCTTTCTTTCTGGCAGAATAAAATCTGCATGTCCTGGTGAAAGCTTAGGAAATGTATAATTGATGTATTTTTGAAATGCCATTCTTGTTTCTTGTAATTCCTCCTCCAGGAAATCTTTCCAATTTGTCATAATTCCCAGTTGTTTTGCTATGGACAGCAGTTCCCCCTGAGTGTTAACTAGTTTATCCATCACATTTCCAAGCACGACCTGATGAGTTTTCTCTGCTTCTTCAAGCACTCCCTGAACCTCTTCCTGCTTCTGCCTCTGGGCCATGGAGTAGTAGATGTTCATCTCATGTTCTTTTTCCTTTATCAATTGGCTCTTACTCTTCCCCCGACCCTTAGTCACTTCCATACCGGCATTCACAAGTTCCTCCACAGCCTTGCTACAAAGAATAACATGAGTTTGTAAGTGAGACAGATCAGCCACTGGAAACAAAAAAACTTCGTCTTTCACCACAGATGTATGAGAATTTACTGCACTGTTCAGCTGAGCCACCAGCCTGAGACAGGCTGGCAGAGATGAGCTTTTGGATTGCATTAGCTGTTAACAATCAAAAACATTTCTCAGAGCAGGGAGATTGTCCATCAACTTCCCTGCTGTGGGCTAGGGAGAGGACACTAGTCTAGCGTCTGTCAGTAACTTTAGGAACCTGAGTCCACCTTGGCCAGAAAAATATGAAGGTAGTATGCTTAAAAATGAAAAAAATAGAGTCAGAGTTCCGAACCTCTAGAGAAAGCATCTCTGTATATCGATCCAGCTACTTACCTTTAGCCAGAGGGGAAAAAACTGTACTCACAGGTTAGGTTTAGCTAGGTTAGTCAGTTAGGTTTAGGGCCTCTTAGCTCTCTTTCTATTTTTGGGAGGCTGTTGAAATGGTGCTAGATGTATTGCACACAGGTTTAAAGAAAAATATCAGTAGCTGTTCCCCTCCCTTCTACCTACTGAGTGTTTCACTTTCCTCAATGTATGTTGCTCAGAACACACTTTTCAACCTCCTTTCTATGTCTACCAACTAAAATCCTGGATCTTAAGAGGAAGAACCAACACTTTATTTTTCCATAGGCAATTCCTAAATTATGAAGGGATCTGTTTCCAAAATTTATTTGTACATCAAGTGGTTAGAGCAATGTTGAACAGAGCAGATCGTTTGCCTGCTGAGCCGACAGTAAGCCATTAATCCATTTTCACTTGAACTACAGGACTGTTAGCACTATTTTAATCCATTATAATCATTGTATTTATAAGGCAAAAGCATTCTGACTTTCCACTTGAGACACTTGTCTGGCGGGAGGCTCAGCGACACCTCCGAACTAGAGCTGCAGGCACTCTACAGGTGGGTGGCGGGCATTTGCAGAGGCCAACCTTTGGCAGCACATTTATATCTCAGAGTTATTAATATTCTCAACCTTCCTTTGGCTCTGCCTCATTTATACTACACACTCTCTCCCACTTCATGTGTTTGCTCATGCTGTTCTCACTTTTCAGTCTTTCACAAATGTGACCTCCTATCTTCTAAGGCCCAATCCAAGACTAACTCCCTCCAAGAAACCTACCTCACCACGCAGCCCGCACTCTCTTTGATTGATCTTTCCAGGACTTTGAACTCTCGCAGCACCTATGTGTTCCTTGTACGAGTCCGTCTAGCCCTGCTCAGATGGAGCAGCCATGCTTAAGTTACTTCACATAATGTTGAGAAAATACCCTTATTTCTTTGTGCCAGAGCTCAGGGCTGCATCCACAGAAGGCATTTCATAAGCTCTGGTAAAGTGAGCAGAGTAGCGTAATGGAAGGTCACAATCTTTGACCTTATAAACCAAGGTTCACACTGGACCCTGTCACTTCCTCTCCACATGACCTTTGGCAGGTTGCTTAGCCTTTCTAAGGCTCAGGGTCTTCACGTGAGGATTTGGAGGATGACAGAACCCAGCAGGAAAGGGCACGGGAATTCACTGAGAAGCATACAAAGGGCCTTGCATGTGCTGGGTGCTGAATAAAGGTAGCTGTCATTAGGAATTATAGCCATGACCACAAAAATTCCTGAGCAGTCACTTCATTCATGCCTTTGCCCTGGGCTAGAAAATACTTAGAACCTTTCCAAACAAAGATGTTTATTTCTTTTTCTAAAATTCTAAGGGTACAGAGTCTCCTAGATAATCTGTTTAGAACCTAATCATCTCAATCCACAAAAACATTTCCTGTGCATTTAACAATTTGTCACAATATGTAAGAGTTCTGAAGCCTTAATTCTCAAGTGAAAGTTCTACAGTGGGATTCTAAACAGTGGTCCTTCTCTATATTTTAGTTTCTGAAAATGTTCTAAAGAACACTGGAATCTAGCAATGTCTAGAAATAAGATCTGGTGTTTTGCAGACTGGGTTTAGCAGATTGGAACAAATTTGAACCTTTGTTTAATAAATATTTAAAGAATGCCTACTATGTGCCAGGGTCTCTTCCAGGCATTTGGAACACATCAATGAACAAAATGTACATTCTAGTTAAATAGACTCAAACAAAAGGCATGGATGGCAGTACCCTAATCTTAGTCAACTGATTCAACAGGAGGAGGTCATTGAAATTTTCATTCAAACCTCACAGAGGAAAGGGCTGAAGTGGGGTGAAAGCAATGGAGTGGGGGAAGGAGCAGAAGCTGCAGGTCTGTAAGGAGTGGGACCCAAAGGCTCCTACAGGGGAGGCAGAGTTCCTGCAGACGGAAGGTGGGGAAGGGCAGGGTGAAGGCACTGCCTTCCACTGCATTGGACCACACTCGTTTTGGAGTTACCACCTTCTCTAACTTTCTCTCAAAATCTCCTTTCGCCTTCTTCTTCTATCTCCACAATGATTTATTACCTATGCAAGAAAGGAGGTCCCACTGAAAAGGCCACAGCTGCAACCCTCATTCTTATTTATCTGCAAAAAAAGAATCCTATAGGATTTTACCTTTGGCCTTCTTCTAAACAGTTCTAATGAGGAAGATTTTATCTGTTCATTACATACAAGTAGATGTATTTGTTAATCAAGGAGCAAAGTAAAAGAGATAAGTCCTAGACTAGTAGGCCAAACACAAGAGGTTTTATTCTTGTTCTGCTGCTACAGTTAAGTGATCTTGGGTAGGTCACTTAACATGTGGAAATTGTAGTTTTCTCTTGGTGCTGATAATCACTAGGGATCCTGACTGCTGTCTTGTTAAAATTAGCCAATTCTATCAAATGTTCATTACATACATAAAAATGGTTACTTTGGTATTCTTAAATATATATATGATTTATGTAAAAATTATTTGTGATTGCGCACATATATAAGGTTGCATGTATATCGAAGGGCATGGAAAGATGCAGACCCTATTATTTAAAATGACTGTCACTGGCAGAAGGTGGAGGGGGGTGGTTAGGGAAGCCGTGGGTCAAGACTAGCAAATTTTGCTTTATATATTTTCATAATGTCAATTTCACTTACAACACATGTTACTTGTGTGATAAGAAAAAAGACCAGAAAGTAACACATCCACAATAATGTATGATATAGGCTAAAGAACACAAAGATTGACTTTTATGTGTTTGTGAAGAAATAGTTCTCGATTCCTCCCCTCACCCTCTTAAAACTGGAGATACAGAATGAAAAACAATATTTAGGACCGTAGTTATCTCTTGAGAGGAAAGAGAGGAAGGAAACATGATTGAGGAAGAACATATGGCTGTTTTAGAAGTGTTACCAATTTTCAGTCCCTTTAGATGGGTGGTAGGTCCTTGAGTACTCATGCTATTGTTTTTCTTTAAATCGCCCCCCCACTCTATAATATATTATATACTGTTCTCTATATTTGATATATTCCATAATAAGAATGTAAAAACACAAAAACTTGGAAATACCACCTATGTGCCTCAACCTTATCCTTTCTCCAAGTCGATCTTGAAAGAGTAAGACTGCTGATTTGCAAACGCGTTCTCTGGAATACCTTTTCTGGGCCTGAATTGCTTCTTGGGCTATGCGTCTCTCTTCAGCCCTGGCTTTCTCCACAGCCTGGATCTTCTCCTTGTGGCACTCTATCATGATCCTCTGGATCCTATGGACCATGCGTTGCTCCGCAGCCAAGTTTTCTCTCCTTAGTTCGTCTTCCATGTCTTGATGTATCTCTAGCTTGGTTTTAGCTGTCATTTCCTTAAGCAACAGTAAAACTAGGTTTAGATGTTACAGCTTTGATGTTTAAAAATGCACACTAAGAGGTTATTCAAATCATAGTTCATCAACCTGATGAAATGTGTACCTGTGAACGCTGATGGTTTAAAAAAATAGTGGGTATAATATGGAAAATTTTCATTTATACAATGCAAAGTAAAACCAGAAACATGCAAACAATATAGCATAAATATTTATGTAGATAACTTTAGAAGGGAATATGCAGAAAGAGAAAACAGCTGAATTACAGGTATTTCTCCCTTGATTGTCCAAATATTCTGTCATACTATCTTTATACATTACAAATACATACTACGGTTCTACTTTCAGAAGTAAATCCCGGGAAATGGCAGAAATAGAGACTATGCCTCCTGAATGTCTCCTAGGTAAGTGGGAACCTAAAGCTTAGGCAGCAACAGTCACACATTTCTGCAGTCACAGGAACCTGCCTGCCAGTCCCCATTGTCATTCGAGCATTGCAGTTCATTGGGGTTGAGGGGCCCTTTCTTATTCACCAAGAAGAAAGGAACAAGTGTTCCACTGCTCCTGGGCGGAAGGATATGTGGATGCCCTTGGTCAAGTAAAGAGAGGAGGCACTAGTCAAATCAGGACTCCAGGAACACAGACCCTCTTACAGAAAACCCTGCCACCATTTTGGAAATGCCTACTAAATCCTCAGTGTGCCGGGCACTCTGGTGAGCCCAGATACTACAACCACAAGAAGGCTGGCATCCTCACTGTCCAGGCAGGGGACCAATGAACGACTTAACCAGACAAGGAGTGTTTTCGTAGAAATACAT
This sequence comes from Pteropus vampyrus, assembly GCF_000151845.1. Taxonomy (NCBI): domain Eukaryota; kingdom Metazoa; phylum Chordata; class Mammalia; order Chiroptera; family Pteropodidae; genus Pteropus; species Pteropus vampyrus. The sequence continues at coordinate 5,027,294 of NW_011888914.1, forward strand.
GCAAGAAAGAAGTAGCAGTGAATTCTGTCTAGGAGTTTCAAAACTTTCACCTAAAGGTAATTTTTCATCTTTATTTTAGGTATAATGAGAGAACATAAAGAAATTATTTTACATAGTGAGTCAGTGGAAGAACTAGGAATAGAAACCAGGATTCTCGATGCTAATTTCTCATTTCACTGCTGTCTCTGATGCTAGGGTTTAAGAGATTAATTTATCCTCCTTCCAGAAATCCTGTAGTCTTATAAAATAGTAGAGTGAGCTCTCTAAGTTTCAAAGAAACTGAAATCACTTTAGCTTTTTAGAAAATAATGTTCCAACAATTAAAATATTTATTAAACAGACCTGCTTTTTTAAAAGAAAGTTTTCAACTTCTTACTTTTGCTACTCCAAGGGTGAAAGATTTTTTTTTTAACATTTTATTTATTTGTTTAACATTTTATTTATTTTCCCCCTCCCCCTCAACTGATTTTTTAAAAAATTAAAAATACAGCAGAAATCAACTTCAAGAATCTCTTCAGAGTGGTCCCAGTTCATACAGTTAGAAGAAAATCATTTTTAGGAAAATAGCAGCTGTTTAGATATGCTAGCTGGGTTTTCCATATTGAAAGCTTTGCCTCTTAAGGCACTAGAACTTTCTGATTTAAAAAAAAAAAAAAATTTTTTTTTTGAATGGAAATATTTCTAAATGTCTTTAACATTTACCTTACTTCATAAAAATATAGTGAACACACTTTAACATTTCTTGATGATCAGACTAGTAGATAAAGATGAACAATTGCACTGGGCTAAATACTTCATACTGCACTTAATAATTGTTCAGGTTCATGAGGCTATTTGTCTCTGCTATCTATGACCCCAGGCTGCTTTGCTTTTTGAGATCTGATATGGTTTTAAAATTTTTCTTGTTCTTCACATGCCATTGGCCTGAGGACTCCCTGTTCTGTTGTCAGTGAGCTCCTTTTTGTTATTTCTACTTTCCAGCATTTAATCTATTTTGGATTTGTAAAACCACACTTGTTTGGTTCAGGGTGTCAAGTAAGTGTAAATAAGATTTGAGTGGAGAACAGGGAGGTTCTGCGATATGTAATAACCTGAGTCTCTATCTTGTAGCCAGAGGCCTTTATTTAACTTCATAGGGGATATTTTAAATTATTTCTGGGTTTTCCAATATATTTTCAGTAATTGAGATTGCTGAGTGGTTGAGCCTTAGATAGATGAGATAATATCATAATACATTTCTACTTGAATCATAGAATTTTAAAATGACATCCTAGCCCTTTATTTTGGCTGGGTTCTGAATTAGGATTCAGAGAATTAAACCCAGCCCCTCTTTTATGTAATGGTTTAGTAAAACCAAAATCATTTCACTGTCTCACATATCATGTGGAATACATATTTAAAGCTACAAAAATAATTCAATGACTTATTGTTTGGCAGTATTCTTACTCAATGGAAAAGTCTTCTGTTTATTTTTACTAAAATGCATTTTGAGTGAGTCAGCCCACATTGTGAGATATAAGAAATGGCCTCGCAAAATCCACCAAATTTACTGTACAGTTTGACAGACACTTATAATACAACATCTCCTTCAGAAGTTTCTCTCAGGTATCACAGGTAGGAATCTGGGCCTGAGTACATGACTTTTTACCTTATGGATGTGGCGATTCATAGCATTTTCCTCTTTGTACTGACTACCAGAAAGCTCAAAGCCCAATTAGTGATAATTGCACAAGACCTCATGGCATACATACATTTTTAAGTTTTAAATTCACCCAACTTCATTATAATATCTTCTCTAATTCTTCTTTTATTTTCCATTAGCTCCCATTCTCATTTACTTTCTAATGTTATTGTATTTAATAAGAGAATATATAAAAACACCTTTTCAAAATACTACCTCCACTGGATAATACCTTGAAATTTTATTTAACATCGAGCATGAGATTTATCCCAAATCCTTAGCATATTAGAGCAATGCCTGGTAGTTCCTACAGAAAAGAATTTAATGGTATTTAATTAGAACGTGGTTTTCTGCTCTATTTATTGGTAATCTCAAATTTTAATATGTGTGAGAATCACAAAGGCTGCTGATTCAAAACATGGCCAGTGTCTTTGTAGGTCAGGTGGGGCCTAGGAATCTGCATGTTATGCTCCCAGGTGAGAAGATTCTAAGACAGTGGTTCGTGGACACCCCCTTAGAAACAGTAATGATGCCTATGAAGATTAAAATAACCCTAGGCATCCCACTTAAGACAAAGCACTCCTTCCTTATATAAAGAAGTCACTGAGACAGCAGTGTAAATGTAAATTCCCAAACCTTAGACAAATACTTTAGCAAGGTGGACCTCTCTCTATAACTTTTTCCTTTTAAATTTTCTTAGGACTTCTATTTTAGTATTAAGTGCATCAACTGTACCAGAAGGCTATATGGGGTACAATCAAATTACTTAAGGAAGGACTAAGAGGTAAGCTCCTTGAAACAGGTATCACATTTAATTATCTTTGTATCTTCACAACCTAATGCCAGGAGTGATACTCAAAATGTGTATCCTCTGGCTGCAGCATTGGGGTAGGGGCCTAGAGCCCCCTACCAAATTTAAAGTGCTTCCTTTTTAAATTGCTGGTTTAGGGAAGGTCCAGGGGCCTGGTGTGGTATAACCAGGGTGATCAAGGAATTAGGGGGCTTGGGGAGTGATTATCAACTGATAGAGAAGTATTTCAAAGCTTTAAGAACCAATATGGCCATACTGGTACAATTCAGCTGAACAGCAGGCCTGCCCAGACATGCTATAAATGCTTTTCACATTTTGAACTGAACTAGGGGATAGGCAGTGAACCACCCCAGCCAACCCTTCAGAGACCCTGCCCCTGGAGCCAAGCAAGGAGGGTCCCAGTACTCCTTAGGAACAGTGGAATGTAACTCCCTCTTCTGCCAGCAAGTTTTCTGAGGACAAAGACACTCCATTTAATCTCACCTAGTACAGATCTGATATATGGTAATTGTTCACTGCTGAGGCAATGAATAAATGGGCCCATTATCCCAAGCTGTTTATTAGTTATGTTCTTATTAAATTAGGCCAAACTTGGGGCCAGACTTCTGCCACTTCCCCTCCAGCCTCTGCCCATGAATCATCACATCTGCATTGTGTCCTGTCCTGTACCTCTGGTGGCCAACTTGTGAAAATAGTCCTCTGTCCTTTTCCTTCGAGCAGATTTTGTAGCCGAAGTACTGAACTAAATAATGAGTCCCTGGGCCTCTGCATGGAACATTTGCTAATTATCTAAAGTCCTGTGCTTGAACAAGTTACAGTTTAGCAAGAACTCCCCTCTCATTTTACGACCTCTGGTCTTGTGAGCCATACTTGAGAAACGACTCAGGGGTCCCTTTTAGCACTGTAGCAAATGCAAATTTAGGTAAAAGGATGCAATCAGAGAGCCCAGATGAAAGAAAACAGCCTATTTCTTCACTTAACTCCCATTTGAGCACTTATCGAGTCAAGGCCCTGTGCCGAGAGTGGTAATAAAACAGGCATGCCCTTATGGAGGCTGCAGTCATGTGGGCATCAGATACTCAACAAGAGATCACAGTGTGTTTAATTATAACAGTGATGTGTGGTGACTGCTGTGAAAGAGGACATGGTGTCAAGGACAGTGTATGAGTGGCACTGCAGAGCTGGTTAGGTACAGCTTCCCTTAGTGTAGTGATGTTTGAGCTAAATCTGATGGAGTGCAGGATGAACGTTCTGGCAGACACCAAGGTGGGAAGGCGTATGGTGCATTCAGGTCCAAGGAGCCAAAGAAGAGCAGCGAGAGGAGGAAAGAGAGCAAGTGGCAAGAGATGTGGTGGGTCAGGCAGGCAGGGGTGGTTTCTTCAGGCCTTGAAACCCCAAAAAGGTTTGGGTTCACTACGTGAAAGGCCACAGGATTCTCCTGCACCCATTCATCACTGCTGCCATTGAGTGTTCAGCATCTCTTCTGTGACAATCCCGGGCCTCCCAACCAACCTCCACAAACACTCATCTAGATTTTACACAGTTGTTTTTTCTCTTATTCCCTTGAGCTTTCTACTAAAGTACTTTTAAAAAGACAGCAAACAAGCCACTATAAAAACCTGTAAGTGTTTTTGATGTTGCTCTTCCAGAATCTGAATTTTAATTTTGTATTCGTCATTTGCTTCTTCAAGTGCTTTCTCCACTGCTTGTTTTTGGCGTTTATCAGCCTTTGAAAGAAAGAGTCCATTTATTTATTAACATGTTTACTGAAAATTAG
>NW_011888914.1:5031612-5033619 GCF_000151845.1 Pteropus vampyrus
TGTTTAATTATAACAGTGATGTGTGGTGACTGCTGTGAAAGAGGACATGGTGTCAAGGACAGTGTATGAGTGGCACTGCAGAGCTGGTTAGGTACAGCTTCCCTTAGTGTAGTGATGTTTGAGCTAAATCTGATGAAGTGCAGGATGAACGTTCTGGCAGACACCAAGGTGGGAAGGCGTATGGTGCATTCAGGTCCAAGGAGCCAAAGAAGAGCAGCGAGAGGAGGAAAGAGAGCAAGTGGCAAGAGATGTGGTGGGTCAGGCAGGCAGGGGTGGTTTCTTCAGGCCTTGAAACCCCAAAAAGGTTTGGGTTCACTACGTGAAAGGCCACAGGATTCTCCTGCACCCATTCATCACTGCTGCCATTGAGTGTTCAGCATCTCTTCTGTGACAATCCCGGGCCTCCCAACCAACCTCCACAAACACTCATCTAGATTTTACACAGTTGTTTTTTCTCTTATTCCCTTGAGCTTTCTACTAAAGTACTTTTAAAAAGACAGCAAACAAGCCACTATAAAAACCTGTAAGTGTTTTTGATGTTGCTCTTCCAGAATCTGAATTTTAATTTTGTATTCGTCATTTGCTTCTTCAAGTGCTTTCTCCACTGCTTGTTTTTGGCGTTTATCAGCCTTTGAAAGAAAGAGTCCATTTATTTATTAACATGTTTACTGAAAATTAGCAAACACCCTGAGGCTCCTAAATACTTGCTCCATTCCCATCTCAAACTTCCCATAGCAAACCAGCTGCCTCAGCCAGATGCCCTAACACATCCTAACCCTTGGCTAGCATCTTGTTTCAGGAATTGCTAAAGAGCTTTAGTGTAGGCTGCTTGGTTTTCTTTGCTACTTTATTTTTCGATCGATTGTCAAAGTTATGTGCACTTATCACAGAAAATCTGGAAAAGTGGAAAGATGCTCATCGCAGAAAAGCAGAGAGGTGGAAAGATGTACAAAGAGAGAAATTATTGAGAAGGGAGGCTGAGTACTATCCTAAATCTCCTGCATCAGGTCTTGAGAAAGTTTATTTGAAAAGAATGCTCAGAACATTAGCTTATTTATATTCAAACTGTAGATTACTCACAAAAGCATTCCCTTATATTAGGGTATATAATTAATGATTCGGAATCGATTTAAATTTTATTATTATTAAGATAGATGACTACTAATATATATTTTACCCTTTGTAATGACTTTCAAAGAATCTTCATACCAAGATTTTGCAGTTGCTAATATTGGACAATTCCAACACTCTTTGCTTGTCATGCTCTCAAGGAAGATTAATTCTCTTTAGGAAATCGTTTATGTCATTCTATGACTGGAAGAAGTGGGGCTGGAGGAGGGAGATTTTGCTTCAGTTAAGTGTCTGGGATCTATGAGCCCCAATACATTCGAATGGTGCCTAAAACCCCTCAGTGGTCATATGGACATGGTATCAAGGACTTTAGAGAGAAGGGGAGCACAGAGACAGGTAATAAGGATAGTAGCTATAATGAAGCACTTGGAAAAAACAGGCACTTAGGCGTGTTACACACTGCACAAATGAATGGTCTACACATTAGATATTAAGCAATAATAAAGTTATCAACAAGGATGTCTTCTTTTAAGTTTTAACCCAATGGGAATCAAGAAAGTAGAATTCATCCACATGTAGGGGTAACTTAGAAGAAAGCTCCTGATGATGACTGCCTCTTTCTAACTACCTACTGTGTGCCAGACATACTATTTCACTGAACTCTCTCAACCATCCTATAGAGTGGGTATTATGGTTCCTCTTTCACATTTGAAGGAGCCAAGACTACATAGCCAAAGAATTTGCCCAAGGTCCCACAGGTACCCAGGATTCAAAATCAATTTTGCCTGACTATATTGCTTCAAACAAATCCCAAAAGTGAAAGAACTGTAAAGATGCATTTAGGTTGATTTCCACTTTCTTTTACCTGAGCCCACACTTTAGCTTCTGCTTTGGCAATTCGTTCTTTGAGTAGAGCCTCTTGAAATTCCTCTTCTT
>NW_011888914.1:5033669-5038801 GCF_000151845.1 Pteropus vampyrus
AGGATAGTAGCTATAATGAAGCACTTGGAAAAAACAGGCACTTAGGCGTGTTACACACTGCACAAATGAATGGTCTACACATTAGATATTAAGCAATAATAAAGTTATCAACAAGGATGTCTTCTTTTAAGTTTTAACCCAATGGGAATCAAGAAAGTAGAATTCATCCACATGTAGGGGTAACTTAGAAGAAAGCTCCTGATGATGACTGCCTCTTTCTAACTACCTACTGTGTGCCAGACATACTATTTCACTGAACTCTCTCAACCATCCTATAGAGTGGGTATTATGGTTCCTCTTTCACATTTGAAGGAGCCAAGACTACATAGCCAAAGAATTTGCCCAAGGTCCCACAGGTACCCAGGATTCAAAATCAATTTTGCCTGACTATATTGCTTCAAACAAATCCCAAAAGTGAAAGAACTGTAAAGATGCATTTAGGTTGATTTCCACTTTCTTTTACCTGAGCCCACACTTTAGCTTCTGCTTTGGCAATTCGTTCTTTGAGTAGAGCCTCTTGAAATTCCTCTTCTTGATTCAGAATATCTGCCCCGATGTCTACGTATTTGAAGAGAAACAATCACAAGCATCCACAGACTGTTTCTTGGCTTCCCTTTTCACTATGATCTAGTTATTCATTAGAGTTATCTAAGAGATATATATCCTTTTAGGAGATATCAATCTTTTCTTTAAAGATACCAATAAAATTGATAATTTACTAATTGATTAGGAAGGAACACAGTATGTTAAGCCTTGATAGAATCTATTCCTTTCACCGCAACCATTCCTCATAGTGGGCAACTGGAGAAAGTAAGTAGCAGAAAGGAACACATTTTGTACCTCCAAAGTAGAAGGGTGAGTGAATATTCAAGACATTAGCACATCATCCAGCATCCTTCTCCCTGCTCCGATCTGGATGCTGATATTCTCTCCACCAACAAAGTGGTAGTAGAATGCCTTCTTTAACAGGTTTACATGCCTTTTGCATACTGCAGTGTATTGCTCATGGGGCCTAGCTTGGTAATAAGCACAGATAAGACATTGGGCACACATGTGTTTGTCTGCCCGACTTCTCTCCCTCTGGTAACAGGACCCATTTCTCTCAAGAACTTTCCTCACTTCAGGTTGTTCTGGTAAAACTGCCAATCACAGCAGCCTATCCACTTGACCCATCACATTATCCCTATCCTTCAGGCCCCAATAATTGGCTCAGAATTAGGCACATGCTCAAGCCCAGCCAACCAGGCTTTTCTCTAGGACTTTATATTAGATTGTAAGAACATAGCTTTTTTGCCTCTGAGGTTTCTAAACTAGAGGAAATAGAGGTTTAGAGCTGTTTGAAACCATTTCTACTCCTTTCCCAGCTGCTGGAGAATGCCGGGCTGCAGTAGTAAACAATTAGGCCAACTCACTAAGAGAGCAAGAGTGGACAGACTGCAAGCCCTGATTACAGATTCCCTGTGGGTTTCTCTAGTCTGAGTTGTGTTTGTCACCTGCAACTGAAAACACATGTTTGGTGACATTGATTTAAGAGTCTTCACTACTAGATTACCAGGGAGTCTAAGAACAAAGCGCAGTGAATACTATGGCAGAGATGGACATACACTGCACAGGCTCAGTGTTCACTATGAAATACCTGGAGAGAAATGTGACTAAGCATGGACCATCAATGTGTTGGATGTCACAAAATGTGATGCAAGTATGGGCTGCTATTACTCTTTTTTATGCTTAAATCCCATTATTTTAGTTGTTCTAAACCCTGATTGTACAACAGGATCCCTGCATAGCTTTTTAAAAATACACAGGCTGAAAAAAAAAGAATTATTAATACAAAAAACTTGGATTGAGCTCACGGGCATTATGCTGAGTGAAAAATGCCCATTTCAGAGAGTTTTACAGTGTACGATTCCATTTGTATAATAGTCTCAAAGGGATAATATTATAGTGATGGTAGAACAGATTAGTGGTGGCCAGGGGTTTTGATTAGGGGTTGTTAAGAGGTAACACGAGGGAGTTTCTTTGTGGTGATGGGACAATTTTATGTCCTGATTATGGTGATAGTTACCTGATACATTTCATAAAACTATACACCAAGGGGGAAAAAAGTGCATGTAAAGTCTGTAGGTTTTGACAATACACTAGTGTTTGTGTAAGATATCAGTTAAGAGAAGCTGGCTGAGGGGTACACGGGTCTCTATTTTTAAAACTTGAGAGTCAACCTATTTCCAAATAAAAAGCTATTAAAATATGTAAAAAATATAAAAAAATAAAAACGCATGCTGAGGCCTGATTCTGAAGGTTCTAGTTTAGTGGGTCTGTGTTGGATGAGTAGTCCATGTTTGGATATTAGTAGTAAAACAAATTATTTAAAAGTTCTATATGACGCTGCTAAGGTTAAGAACTAGTACTCTATACAATACTCATTAGCATTTACATAGACATTTATTTTAACATGCCTTTGAATTTACTTATAAAGAATTTTGACTCTTTTAAAATAATCAATGAAAAATATAGATCATTGAATATAAAAGACTAATTTCTAACTAGATTTAATTTATCCACTTAATGTTTGGATTCAGATATCCTGGAAGGTATAAGGAATCAATCAATAAAAGCTTCTCTAAAAATGAATATCCACTGTCCTGGTTGTAAAAAGTTAAACTGTTTTAGAGATTATAATTAAAAATTAATACTAAACATCTACTAAAAGTTAAAATCAGTTTTGGTATTGATATTTTTAGAGGATAATTCCGATTTGATAATTCCAATACACTTTTTTTTTTAATATTTTTTTTCAAAACACTCTCCATTCTCTAGCGTTTACATTTTCATCACTAGTTTATCATATTAATGGAAGAGAGGATCATGGAAGTTATTTTGAGAGTCCTTAGGAAAACACTTCTAAGGCTCAAAGTCAGACTGAAAACTGATGGGGATAAGGAGAGAAGGAAACCTGTAATTACAATTTCTTTTGCTTATTATAAGTGTATAGGTAGTAAATATTCTTGTGCTATCTGTATGTATCTACTTTTATGTCACCAGCTACTAATAAAGGTTATACTTTCTTTCCCCATTAAGATGTTAATCAGAGGTATTTTCTCTCTTGTGTATGGAAGGTGCCCAAGTGTGGGCAAGGACAAGAAGAACTAACATTTACTATTATGTTCCAGGCTTTATAACAGGCACAAATATTTCTTTAAAGCCTCATAACAAACCTGCAAGATATGTATTAATATCTCTATTTACACATAAGGTAACAGACTGAGAGGCTAAGTATCCTGTCAGAGGCACATAACTAGTAAGTGGAGAAGCTGGATTTCAACTCATGTTCTTCTCATGACAAGACACCCCTGTAGGACAAGCAACTTTGACCAGGAAAGCTGATAAAAGTCTATATAATAGGAAGAATGACATACAATGCTATGAAACATTAGAACAAAAGAAAAGAGCAAAGTCACTTACCCAGTATATCTTTGTGAGTGTAAAAGCGTGTCTTAAATGGCTTGTATTCATGGATCCGTTTGAACGTTTCCCCTAGAGGGGCTGGTGGAATTATTTTATTACAAACAGCACAGCAAACAAAGTTTGTGTAATTCGGATTTCTGATCATAACTGAATTTAAGATGCCTTTTACTATGTACAGTTAAAATACTCTTTGGATGAGAAAAAGTAGTTTTAAGAAAAGCTAAAAGTTTAAGAAAGATGGAAGAGAGAGGTTCAAGGTTTTAGGACAATGCTAGAGGCTAGTAAGGATTAAATGATTCCACATGATTAGGTAGTGATTATGTGCCTAATGTTAAAGACCATTACTCAAAGCCTCTGCCATGTAAGGCATGGGCACTGGATTTGGGAATATTTAAGCAGTTGCTCCCTCCTAGACTCCAGCATTAAATTGTTAACTTAGCAACTGTTGCTAGGTAAGACAAGCTTTGCTCATAAAAGCAACTAGAAATAATGACAAAAGGGAGCATGGCCCAGCAGTTCATTTCCCAGCTACTTTCTGTATTAGTTTCCTATTGCTGCTGTACCAAATTATCACATATTTAGTGACTTAAAACAACACAAATTTATTCTCTTGCAGTTCTGGAGGTCAGAAATCCAAAATGAGTCTCATGTGGGTAAGGTATCAGCAGGGCTAGCTCCTTCTGGAGGCTCTAGGGGAGAATCCGTTTCCTTGCCTTTTCCAGCCTCTATAGGCCATCCACACATCCCCTAGCTCATGATCTCACATCATAGAGCCTTTTCTCTACCTGCTTACGTGGTGATATCGCTTCTTCCTCTATCTTCTGCCTCCCTCTTATGAGGACCTTTGTGATTATATCAGGCCCGTCCAGATAATAAAGGACAATTTCCCCATCTCAAAATCCTTAATCACAGCTACAATGTTCCTTTTTTATATAAGGTACCATATGCACAAGTTCCAGGAGTTAGAATCAAAACATCTTTGGAGGTGAGGTGGAGAATGGGAACATTATTCAGCCTACCACACTTGCTTTTAAATGGTTTATTTAAAGAATTGATTTCTTTTACAGCAGCAAAGGAGGGAGTTTAATTTTTTCCAAGTTAACTGATAAATGTGGTTTTGGTGCAATGGCAATAACATAGAAAAATATCACAGTATTTTAAAGGAAAAATTACTTTAAGTCAGCACTCAAAATTATTAAGCCTGGTTTTTAAAAATTACATAGTTAACTAATTTGTTGTTCTTGTTTTAAAATGGGAAGTCCTGCATCCTAAGAACCCCCTTGGTGTTTGACAAACTGCGACAGGTTGGTCATTCTATCTATAAACCAATAAATAATTACACTGCTTGCTTCAGAAAATTCTTGAAAATCAGTTTATCAACTGAATAGCTTACTCCTCTGGGCAGATAATTCCCTGGGCAAAAAGGTCACTTGCTGTTTATGAACAGTCTACTTATCAAGACTTGCTTCAAGACCTAATCTATATTATGTTACTGAGCTTTGCCCAATCTCAGCCAGATTCCTGCATTAAAAGACTTTCCTTTAAGTACCTGAATGCATACTCCAAAATGTTGTCAATATCTTGCCCTGAAGATGCCCTTTTTAGACACAAATGACTTTGTCAAAGTGGCATTTTTCTCATTCTCATACAGAATGAATGAAAACATC
>NW_011888914.1:5040671-5043140 GCF_000151845.1 Pteropus vampyrus
TGAATTTAAGATGCCTTTTACTATGTACAGTTAAAATACTCTTTGGATGAGAAAAAGTAGTTTTAAGAAAAGCTAAAAGTTTAAGAAAGATGGAAGAGAGAGGTTCAAGGTTTTAGGACAATGCTAGAGGCTAGTAAGGATTAAATGATTCCACATGATTAGGTAGTGATTATGTGCCTAATGTTAAAGACCATTACTCAAAGCCTCTGCCATGTAAGGCATGGGCACTGGATTTGGGAATATTTAAGCAGTTGCTCCCTCCTAGACTCCAGCATTAAATTGTTAACTTAGCAACTGTTGCTAGGTAAGACAAGCTTTGCTCATAAAAGCAACTAGAAATAATGACAAAAGGGAGCATGGCCCAGCAGTTCATTTCCCAGCTACTTTCTGTATTAGTTTCCTATTGCTGCTGTACCAAATTATCACATATTTAGTGACTTAAAACAACACAAATTTATTCTCTTGCAGTTCTGGAGGTCAGAAATCCAAAATGAGTCTCATGTGGGTAAGGTATCAGCAGGGCTAGCTCCTTCTGGAGGCTCTAGGGGAGAATCCGTTTCCTTGCCTTTTCCAGCCTCTATAGGCCATCCACACATCCCCTAGCTCATGATCTCACATCATAGAGCCTTTTCTCTACCTGCTTACGTGGTGATATCGCTTCTTCCTCTATCTTCTGCCTCCCTCTTATGAGGACCTTTGTGATTATATCAGGCCCGTCCAGATAATAAAGGACAATTTCCCCATCTCAAAATCCTTAATCACAGCTACAATGTTCCTTTTTTATATAAGGTACCATATGCACAAGTTCCAGGAGTTAGAATCAAAACATCTTTGGAGGTGAGGTGGAGAATGGGAACATTATTCAGCCTACCACACTTGCTTTTAAATGGTTTATTTAAAGAATTGATTTCTTTTACAGCAGCAAAGGAGGGAGTTTAATTTTTTCCAAGTTAACTGATAAATGTGGTTTTGGTGCAATGGCAATAACATAGAAAAATATCACAGTATTTCAAAGGAAAAATTACTTTAAGTCAGCACTCAAAATTATTAAGCCTGGTTTTTAAAAATTACATAGTTAACTAATTTGTTGTTCTTGTTTTAAAATGGGAAGTCCTGCATCCTAAGAACCCCCTTGGTGTTTGACAAACTGCGACAGGTTGGTCATTCTATCTATAAACCAATAAATAATTACACTGCTTGCTTCAGAAAATTCTTGAAAATCAGTTTATCAACTGAATAGCTTACTCCTCTGGGCAGATAATTCCCTGGGCAAAAAGGTCACTTGCTGTTTATGAACAGTCTACTTATCAAGACTTGCTTCAAGACCTAATCTATATTATGTTACTGAGCTTTGCCCAATCTCAGCCAGATTCCTGCATTAAAAGACTTTCCTTTAAGTACCTGAATGCATACTCCAAAATGTTGTCAATATCTTGCCCTGAAGATGCCCTTTTTAGACACAAATGACTTTGTCAAAGTGGCATTTTTCTCATTCTCATACAGAATGAATGAAAACATCAACATGACCAGCTAGGCGGTTTTGGACACTCTACACACACAAAGACTATGCAATTGTGCTATCTGTAACTTGTACCCATCCTATAAAAGTATCATAGTTAGGTAGTTGTTCCTAAAATTCAATGTAATTCTTCTCTCACACTATTTTTCACAGCGATGTACCTCACTGAATCTACTGCTACCGTGGTTCTTTTGGATATCACATGGCTTATGGCTGTATTCTGTATAATTCCTGCTGCCCTTCTGTGCAGAGAAAATCTCTTGATAGTTCACCTAACTAATACCTCCCCCTCCAAATATCAACTTATTTTGTTGAATATTAGAATTCTAAAAGATGACAATGTGACATTAAGCACATAAATTAAAAACAGAAGAATTCTAGTTCTTTAACAATCAAAGTCCGCAGGGAAACCAAAGCAAAAGAGAATACTTTCAATTAAAAGGCATTTTGTACTACCTAAGCACATTCTAAACTACACAGACAGGGAAAAAAAAAAAAAAAAAATTTAGGGCTCAGTAGTAAAGATTTAATTTAGTTGCATGTAGATAACTCAATTAGCTAAGTTCTTTAATATCTACAAATCAGACATAATTGCATTTTCATATATCTTGCAAAGCTACAAAAAGTACTGGAAATTAAAAACTTACATTATGATGACAAACTCTGCCTGTATAGTAGTTATTATTACTTGGTGATAATAAATGGAGCAAAATTTCAGAGATGAGATTACTGAGCCCCAATTACAATGATTTGGAGAATGGGGTAAATATTTAGAAATGAAAGAGGTCCAGAACCTTTGTCAGAAAGAGTTAAATTGTATACGGTAAACCCAGGACAGTAAGGAGACTTTCTTATCTATTAAGTAGTTCTAGTTTTTAAATAACAATAAGAATATTTGGTCTTATGTTTACATCATCAAAACATTAATTTACAAAAACTAAAATAGATAA
>NW_011888914.1:5047245-5050691 GCF_000151845.1 Pteropus vampyrus
GTGAATGTTTTTCTCTTCTAGGTACTATTAAACAAAAGCTTACTGTTATCATTCCTGCCACCTAATGCTGGGGTGGGGGGAGAGGGGTTGCAAGGGAAATGATAGGGAAAGAAACCTTCCAAAGAAAGGCTGAAAGTAGGGATAACAAAACTGGGGGGTGGGGGGGAAGGGATGCTGCAACCCTATCATGCAGTAAATGTTATGAAACAAGAGTCAAACGTTCACATTTAAACACTTATTGGGGTTTTGTTTATACAAGTACTGGTCTTTTATAGACTTTATAAAGCAATATTTTTGCAACTTTATTAGTTATAGAGAAGATTAACCATTGTTTTGCAAAAGTCTTTGTTATAGTGGTCACTAAATATTTATTTATACCACTTAATTGGGTAAACACCTCGTCAGGAACATCTGCTTGAAGGGAAAAGATTCTCAACACTTTCTACACTTGCAAGGACTTCTGAAATGTTCACTGTTGGCTGTGCCAGCACTCGTTCCCCTTGGGTGTTATGGTTATCATTGTCGTCATTGTCATCATCATCACTTTCTGATTCCATTTTGACATAAGTTAGCACTCTGGCGGCAATTTTAGGATTTCCGAACACTAGAAAATAGTTAAATTGCTCTCTGTAACCATAAAGACCTCAAAATCAAACTGTTTTGGGAGACCAGTGACAACAGCAGCAACTGAGTATCAGACTAGTTCAAATACCACGTTTGGTTTGCAGTCTTCTAGATAGATCTCAAGGTATTCCACAGGAATCATGCCTGTTTTCTGCCAACATTTTTACTACTGTGGATGGCTCTACAGACCACCAGTTCTCAGCAACCATGCCAATGGCTTGCTTAGCTTTATTTCTCAGTTTTCCTTTTATCAGCTAAATCTAGAAAGATCTGTTTTGGCAGTGCACTTTACTGCACAAATTATACCCTAATAGGATGGCTACAGAATGGTTGTGCAGTTTAATGGGAAAAACTCAACACATGCATAGGAGAGTGCTGTGGGCAGAGCAACTATCAGCAAGAGGATATGGTTTTGCTCCTTTCATTCTGTTACCAACCTTTCTCAGCCTTCATTAAATAAATCTCTCATCCTTTGGGCATGTGTATGGGCTTAATAATCACAGGGGAGTAAAGGAACATTTATGAAGCCCTGAGAATTAACTGACTTGCCAATGAGAAGTGGTCTCATATTTTCCATCCAGGATGCATTACATCAGAATAGAGCAATCATCAGTCTCTGTTTACCTCCTTTGTGAAATCCTCCTAGGGCACGAAGTGTATGAAGCAACTTGTAAAACACTGTTTTTATCAGCATTTAAAATATCATTTAAGCTGCAACTAGTAAATTTTTTTTAAATTTCTTCTGCATGCAAGTTACTAATTTTCTATACTGGAACAGTGCTTTTTCACTATAGACAATGTCTGAAAAACATCTTAACATGCCAGAAATGTGTTCAGCCAGTACATTTGCTTTAAACTCATCAGGCCCAAGGTTGGCAAAAAATCCAATGCTTTTTGTGGAACAAGTGGTCCACTTACACGCTCATTTCTAGCACAAACTTCTTGATACCAGACAAAAATAGCTTTAAAACATACTTTACATTCACTTCTGTTTTAAGTCCCAGAGTCCCTTTAACTTGCACTTCAATTTTGGCTCTATCTTTTCAAAAACATCAACAGTGTAGACTGTAACTAGTCTCTCTCTCAACAGTGATGCTCAATTCCTGTTATTTCTTCTTTCTTGTGGCTACAATCTATTGCTTCTAATGTCTTCATTTTCTTCTATGAAAACTGCTGGCATGTCATCTTTCCCCCACTTAGCCATGAGAGTAGGATAAATTGTATGTACGCATGTATGCAGAATTTAGGTAACAAATGTTAGTCACCAGATGGCTTAGGCTAGGTGCCAATGATTTTTCTCCTTATACACAAATGTATTTGACTGTAATGTGGGGAAAAAGAAAAGTCAAAAAGATGTAATTATTAAAGTGAAGGAAGTATTACAGTCTGTAAATAGGCCATGCCTATAAAAAAAATGTGAAGCAGGAAATAGTTAACACAATAGCCACATTGTTACGACTGAATCATAGCCTCAGAGTATTCCACTAATTGAAACTGGAGCATTAGATAAAAATACTAGGAAGGCCTGAAGAAGCACATATACAAAGATAAAATTCATGCTCATCAGAAACTGACAAAAACAGCATTTTCCTTTAATTATTGAGAAACAGCTGCACATAATTAAAACAAAGCTATCTAGTCGGATATGGTTTAAAATTGTTTACTGGGAGGAAAAACAAAGTAATAAGGGAGGGACGTATAGCCAGCATATATTGTAGAGCACAGAAGGGTCCTCCAACCACAGTTACCACATCCACTTTGTGTCGATAATGTGTCAAGAACTGAGAATTAACTCAAGCCTCATCTGAAGTCCAAAATTATATATATGTATACATGATTATGTTTATAAACAATACATGCACATACACATGTCTGTATATATAGAGACTAGTTACAGCCAACAGAAATTTCACTATTTTAAAATTAAAGGGATGCAGTCATGCTGAATGTCATGAAATTCCACGTACATCTATAAAAACTATGTATGAAGAGTGTTCTAATGAATTGTAATGACTTGATTTTAATTGTAAAATTCTTTGGTCTCCTCTTTTCCTTAGTAAAACCTACATATCTGGTATAATAAATCAAGGAAATAATCAAGGAAGTAGATATTATACTACCTCCAGATATCCACATCCACCTTAATAATGCATTGTACATGTTAAACTTTACCAGCAATGACAATTAGAGTACCTGGGCTGAAACCACTGCAAATGTTCATTGAAACGACATTTACAAATTAAGGAATTACCTACAACACTGTGTTTTTAAAAGATTTAATATATCACAATTTTCCTTGTTTATGACTTTCATTCTTTTATAAGACAGCTCAATTTTATTGTTGCTTCTCTTTTTATGAGCCAGTCACTGAAGATGTTACAATAGTAGTCCCAAAATTGCATGAATTTGTATGTACCATCTACTGAATAAAGAAATTTTAACAAACTTCTATTCTTTAATAATAAATATCGATTACTGAGGCCAAGTAATATTTCTTTATTTTTCCATCACCCATTTCTTTTTCCCTTAACAACTTATGAGAATAAACTGTTGTTTATAACTTTTTTTTAAATAGAGAGAATTTTGTCTAAGGCCATGCTACCCTGAACAAGCCCAATTCTGTCTGATCTTGGAAGCTAAGCAGGGTCAGGCCTGGTTAGTACTTGGATGAGACACCACCTAGGAAGACCAGGTGCTATAGGTGAAAAAAATAAAATAAAAAAATAAGGGATTGTAAGCTGACAAGGTCCTTGCAATCTGTGAGGTCAACCAAGGGTTGCCGTGCCTAAAAAATAATAAAATAAATAAAATAAAATAAAATA
>NW_011888914.1:5051301-5053826 GCF_000151845.1 Pteropus vampyrus
TCCTCAAATTCCAACTGTGCTAATTATAAGCTGTATGTCTTTAGTAAGTGGCAACCTCTCTGGGCCTCAGTTTCCACCTTTATAAAACGGGTAATATTTTTTGCATAGAATTATCGTGCGGATTAAATAACATTTTTTATAGGCTATAACAAATATTCAATAAATGGTAACTATTGTCATCGTCATCATCTACTCTAATCCCCTTTTCTAGACAAATAGAAACAGACCCAAAGAGGCTGTGTCTTTGCCAATGGAAGAATGAGATAATCCAGGTCTCTCAATTTCCAGTCCATTCTTATTCCACCACTTCACTCTGCCTTACTCTTGAATTGATGACTCTGCATTTACAAGTTATTAAAAGATTTGGAAACAAAGTTGTAATCACCTAAACGTTTTTTAAAAAATGTTATGTGTATTGGTTTTAATGTAAAAAACAGTATTTGAAAAGTATCTTTCCGTCTATTTAATTTACTGTACCTGAAGAAAGGAGAAAGGTCTTGACAACGGCTGTTGCATACAATCTGAGAACTGTAAGGAATTATTTGGGGCCACGCCCCTCCCCATACTATGGTACCAACACTACCGCTGACTAGTACTCAAAGAAAGATGCATTCTAAGCCTCCAGAAAAAGAAGCTGCATTCAAATGAGTTCCTGACCTTGTGGTGCAGGGGGAAACGCATGACTGTTAATAGCTACAAAAAGAGGCATGGCAGTTGAAAATTACAAACCCATTTTCCCTAACTAGGAGAGTTTGGCGACCTTCTAAACCCACCAGAGTGCGGGACTCCTGGAACAAGAGGTCCGACAGTGGGCCCTGTGGGGGCAGAGATCTCCGAGACTTGGCTCAGGGAGCCCTCGGAGTGGCGAGGATTCGGGGTGCTGGACAGAACGCCGTGGAGTCCTACGCACCTGGGAGTGAACCCTCAGGGCAGCCAGGACCGCTAAGGCCTCGGAGACGAGCGCAAGGGGGGTCGACCACCCTGTCCCCGCCACCCACCACCCTGTCCCCGCCACCCACCACCCTGTCCCCGCCACCCACCACCCTGTCCCCGCCACCGGGAGCCTCCGCCGCTCACCTGCCGTCGGGGCGCCTTGTCCCCTCGCCCCGGACGCTCCGCCTCGTCTCCGACTGCGGGAGAGAGCGGCCCGACTCGCGGGCTACAGCTTTCCGCCGCGGCGACCTCTATAGCCCGGAGGCTGCAACGCAGGAAAGCGGGGCTTCGGAGACGCCCTTCCAGTACCTCTCAGGTTCCTGCGCCCGCCCCGGGGGATTGGCTGGCTGGCGTTTGCAGGGTTTTTGTTTGTTTGTTTGTTTTCTTAATTTACCTTTTCAGCTTCTCGGGTTCAATTAACCTTCCATTTTCTTGCGTGTGTGTTTTAGATACATAAAAGGAGATATAACCTAGAAATATATCAATTTGTTTAATGTAAGGGGAAAGATTTCTGATTTGGGAAAGAAGGCTTAAATCTGGTCTCCTATCCCCATTTTAGGGGCACAGGCATTCAAATATACAGTTAATACTCTGTCATTCTATTAGTGCCTTGAGATGCTAAGACACAAACTATGTGAGTAGCTATGGTTGTGATAAGAATAGGTATGTGAAACTAATGAAAAAAATAAAAATAAAGACAAAAAAAATAGATATGTGAAACTAATAAATAAATAAATAAAACATAGAAATGAATTTCGGTTTGCACATACTTCCATGATGTTGAAGTTTGTTGGAATAAAAGTTATATTAAAACAAACAGAATAGCAGGTGCCCAGATCTCGGCATGGATTTATGTAGCTTTGGCAAATGGATTTTGAATCTAAAAGCTGTTCTCTCAAGCCAAATTAACTTTATATTTGACTTGAGGTTTAATTTTTTTTAAGTTCGTGGATAGACATCAGGTATTACTAGACGATCCTCTGACAAAAAAGTTAGACTTTAAAAAGCTGTGAGATGAAAAGGTGTTCACTGTTACTAATCGTCAGGGAAATGTATATCAAAACCTCAATGATATCCACCTCACACCAGGTAGAATGGCTAGAATCAAAAAGACAGTCTTTCGCAAAGTAAAAGTTTTGAATTTGATGAAGGCCAAATTATCCATTTTTCTTTATTTTTTGGCTTGTGCTTTGGGTATTATTTCTAAGAACTCGTTGTCTGTGCCTAATTTAGGAAGAATTTCTTCTATGTTCTAAAAGCTTTATAGTAACATGTTTTACATTTAATTCCATAATCCATTTAGAGTCAACTTTTGGATAAAAAACAAGGTTTAAGTTGAAAAAAAAATTTCGTTTTGCCGTTCATTCATATGCTTGTTTTTCATTTGGGCATCCTCTTTTGCAAAAATATCTGTTCTTTTGCTTGTTTTTATTTTGGGTTTTCTAACTTGTTCTTACTGATTTGCATGAGCCCTATAAAGATACTGGATATGAGTCTCTTTTCAAATGTATTGCAAATATCTTCCGCCAAACTTTGATAGTCTTTTCACTCTCTGAACAGTATCTTAAGGAATAGTTCTTAATTTTAATGAA
>NW_011888914.1:5053876-5177981 GCF_000151845.1 Pteropus vampyrus
ACCACCCTGTCCCCGCCACCCACCACCCTGTCCCCGCCACCGGGAGCCTCCGCCGCTCACCTGCCGTCGGGGCGCCTTGTCCCCTCGCCCCGGACGCTCCGCCTCGTCTCCGACTGCGGGAGAGAGCGGCCCGACTCGCGGGCTACAGCTTTCCGCCGCGGCGACCTCTATAGCCCGGAGGCTGCAACGCAGGAAAGCGGGGCTTCGGAGACGCCCTTCCAGTACCTCTCAGGTTCCTGCGCCCGCCCCGGGGGATTGGCTGGCTGGCGTTTGCAGGGTTTTTGTTTGTTTGTTTGTTTTCTTAATTTACCTTTTCAGCTTCTCGGGTTCAATTAACCTTCCATTTTCTTGCGTGTGTGTTTTAGATACATAAAAGGAGATATAACCTAGAAATATATCAATTTGTTTAATGTAAGGGGAAAGATTTCTGATTTGGGAAAGAAGGCTTAAATCTGGTCTCCTATCCCCATTTTAGGGGCACAGGCATTCAAATATACAGTTAATACTCTGTCATTCTATTAGTGCCTTGAGATGCTAAGACACAAACTATGTGAGTAGCTATGGTTGTGATAAGAATAGGTATGTGAAACTAATGAAAAAAATAAAAATAAAGACAAAAAAAATAGATATGTGAAACTAATAAATAAATAAATAAAACATAGAAATGAATTTCGGTTTGCACATACTTCCATGATGTTGAAGTTTGTTGGAATAAAAGTTATATTAAAACAAACAGAATAGCAGGTGCCCAGATCTCGGCATGGATTTATGTAGCTTTGGCAAATGGATTTTGAATCTAAAAGCTGTTCTCTCAAGCCAAATTAACTTTATATTTGACTTGAGGTTTAATTTTTTTTAAGTTCGTGGATAGACATCAGGTATTACTAGACGATCCTCTGACAAAAAAGTTAGACTTTAAAAAGCTGTGAGATGAAAAGGTGTTCACTGTTACTAATCGTCAGGGAAATGTATATCAAAACCTCAATGATATCCACCTCACACCAGGTAGAATGGCTAGAATCAAAAAGACAGTCTTTCGCAAAGTAAAAGTTTTGAATTTGATGAAGGCCAAATTATCCATTTTTCTTTATTTTTTGGCTTGTGCTTTGGGTATTATTTCTAAGAACTCGTTGTCTGTGCCTAATTTAGGAAGAATTTCTTCTATGTTCTAAAAGCTTTATAGTAACATGTTTTACATTTAATTCCATAATCCATTTAGAGTCAACTTTTGGATAAAAAACAAGGTTTAAGTTGAAAAAAAAATTTCGTTTTGCCGTTCATTCATATGCTTGTTTTTCATTTGGGCATCCTCTTTTGCAAAAATATCTGTTCTTTTGCTTGTTTTTATTTTGGGTTTTCTAACTTGTTCTTACTGATTTGCATGAGCCCTATAAAGATACTGGATATGAGTCTCTTTTCAAATGTATTGCAAATATCTTCCGCCAAACTTTGATAGTCTTTTCACTCTCTGAACAGTATCTTAAGGAATAGTTCTTAATTTTAATGAAATTTACTTATCGATTCCTTGAAAATTGAAATTCACTTTACTAACCCTTATGATTAGTATCTTTTGTATCATGTTTAAGAAATCTTTTTCTACTTCAAGGTCATAAAAATATTCTCCTTTGCTATCTTCTAGAATCCAAGAATCTTTATTGTTTGCTCTTTCTTCTTTAGATCTATAACCCTTCAGAGCTATATTTTATGTATTGTGTGAGGTGAGGAAGGAATTAAAAATCATTTTTTTCCATATGGATTTCCAATTGACCAGTTCTGTTTATTGGAAAAAAACTATCTTTTCCCCCATTGCACTGCAGTTATCACCACTGTAAAAAATTAAGGACTGTGGGTCTGTCTGGACTTTCGGGAATTGGCTTATCTAACTATGGGAGTTGGTAAAGCAGGCTCTGTAAGGCTGTCATCTCCTTGTCTGATGTCAGAGCTTGAAGTCCAGGGCAGGCAATCAGGAAGGGAATCACGAAGCAGGCTGCAACTCACAATCCCAAGTTGGAAATCTATAAGGAGGGACTGAAACTTTTGCTCTTGTTACCTCTGACCTTGGTAACGGGTATCCTGCAGAAGCCCTCAGTTGTAAGAGCTAAACACACACCTAGGAGTCAAGGAAGTTGAAGGAGGATCCTAGAGAACGTAGAGTGCAGATCCAGCGGCTGCTTCACAGCAACAACGTGCATCTGCTACAGTAGCTCTTGCTTCCCTTTTACCTTCCCAATCTCCCAATTACCTCCCTTGTTGCCCACCCTAACCAAGAACATACAAGAAAGGGAATTCTAGGAAATGTAGTTCAACCTAAACAAATGGATACCTTACAAAGCCAACACAAAGTTATTTACAATGTCTTTGTCTTTCCTTTGAGGAGATGGAAATGTGTTTTTTATAAGATTATTTTCACTGGGTATAGAATTTTGTTTTCACTTCTTTCAGCGCTTTCATAAGTCATTGGATTATTTTCTAGAGTCTCTTGTTAGTGTTAATTGATCGCAATCAATCTCATTTTGTTCTTTGAAAGTAATGCATCTTTTCTTCTGTTTGCTCTTATAGTCTTTGTCTTTGGGTTTCAGTAGTCTTACTATGATCTAAATATGTTTTTCTTTGTATTTAATCCTCCTTGAGATTCATAAAGCTTCTCAATTTGTCTTGATAACTTTCATATGATATAGGAGATTCTCGGCTAATATTAAATATTATTTCTCATTTTCTCACCTCTCCTTTTTAGGATATTCATATGTTAAAACTTTTCTCCGTATTCCAAATGTCTTTTTTTTTTTTTTGTATTTTTCATCCCGTTTCTGTGTTTCAATCTGAGTATTTTCTACTGACTTGTTTTCCAGATTGCTAAATGGCTTTTTGGCTAATGTAAGATAAAAAAGACAGAAAACTTAATTGTCTGCATATTATTCTGTTGCCTCTTCATATGACAATAACTTTGTTAAATTTTCTCTGGAGAATGAATAAAATAATCCAATCACTTCTCTCGCGTAGTTGTTCAATTTTTTTTATTATTAATAACTTAGAATACTTTTCTGATTATTTCCTGGTAATAGCATATAAATCAGAGATTATAGTCAATTTGGAGAAAGCCTCCATTAAGTTTCTTTTTATTTGGAGGAATTTTTCAAACTAAAATCTGCCTTGATATATTTCAAATCTCATTTCTCCTCCATAACTCATATCCTTTCTATGCTGGGTTTCTTTGGACACATTCAAATTGCAATGAGACCTCAAACTCTGCACTTTTTGTTATGGCAATAGGTGAGTGAGTCTTTATGTTTCATATTATTAATCTCCAGGTTACACTGACAAATTTACAGAGGTTATATACAAAACCGGATTTTGTTGTCAGTAATTACATTTCCACCTAAATTTGGACTATTAAAGCAATATTCCTTTGGGGGTGGGCATGCACATAATTAAGAACTTTATTTGG
Organism: Pteropus vampyrus; assembly: GCF_000151845.1. Classification (NCBI taxonomy): domain Eukaryota; kingdom Metazoa; phylum Chordata; class Mammalia; order Chiroptera; family Pteropodidae; genus Pteropus; species Pteropus vampyrus. The sequence goes on from NW_011888914.1 coordinate 5,057,322, forward strand.
CAAAAGTTAGTGGAGAATAAATTTGTTGCTTTTTCTTCAATTTCTGCATTAATATCTACACACACACACACACACGCACAAAGTCATTCATGTTATTATTTTTAAAGCAAGGCAAATTCAAAGAAGAAGGGGAGAAAGATAAAAACCTAGGCTAATCTGTTACACAAGTGTAATGACTGTTATATTGTATATCCTGTGAAAATATCAGTTGGATCTAAATGTTTTCCGATACTGTGTACTTGTTTTTGAGTAAAGAAGGTGCGCAAAATGTTAACGAGTCAAATATAGTCTTTTATTTGTTGAGTTGACAACAAAAATTAACTAGAGCTAGAGGCACATGCATCTATCAGCTCTGAGCCTTGTCAAACCCTGAAAGGTTTGAGAAAGTGGAGGCTAACCTGAAATAGATAATGTTTCTTTTTCTTACGAAAACAATATCTCAAACATTTCTTAGATATGGAAAATCCTTAGAAAATATTTGAAGCTTTAAGCACAAATATTGAAAATACAAGCCTTTTCAATGACCTGGGAGGAGACGTGGTATGTGGATGGGGCCCAGAGCTATGGCTCTGCTGACAGCCAGCTGTGGTGTAGGGCTCTGTCACAACACCGGGTCCTGCAAGGGCTGATTCAAACAGGGGTTAAGGGTAAATGGGGTAAAGAGGGTCATATATACAGTAACAGAAGGAAAATAGACTTTGGGTGGTGAGTACACAATGGTATACAATTATAAAGTTATAATGTTGTACATATGAAATTTATATGATATCATTAACAATGTTACCTCAATTTAATTTTTAAAAGAGTGGTCAAAATCAAAGGACAATGCTTACATTTTCATTTGAAAAATGTCGAAAACTCATTTTTAGATGTAGAAATGGTGCTACAATATGAACTTTCATACACTCCTCTGATATTCTGTACCCAGGAAGCATTTTTCCTCAGTCCTTTTCTGCATCAGAAGATGGATGAATCACCTGTGGCACCAGAATAAGCAGCAGCACTTCAAGGCACAGAGCCTTTAAATTCATTCTTACCAAAACATGAAACCTCAGAAGCACTTGATATCACAAACATCAGTCATTATTAAGTAATATGTATTGTGTTTCTGGAGTTGTTTTAGATGCTACAAATCTCCTACCGGCTCCTGGTATAATTGAGAATTACTGTTAGAAGGAGACAGGGACTTCTTTCTTCATGTAAGTATCTTGTGTTCACAAATTGTACTGAAAAGCAATTGTTCTGAGATGTGGAAGCAAGTTGTTCCCATATGTGCTTTCCTGCCCAGCACAAAAGGTAATTTTTTGTTTCTTTGTTTTTCAAGTTGGTACATATTACTCTCATTTCTGGTGCCATTTCTTTTCTTTTTTTTTTTTTTTTTGACAGGAAATCTCACAAGTCGTGGTCTGTGTTGCTTTCAGTAAACAAAGATAATGACAGATACCCTTGATTGACCAGTTATCATTTCAGTTAAGAACATTATAAGAACACTAAAGTAACAAATGCCTTTCCCATTTCACAGACAAGGAAATGGAGGCTAGAGGGCTTAAGCATCTTGAGCAAGCCCAAAAGTTAAGAAATAGGTCCAAGATTTCAACTCTGGTTTCTCTGAACTCAAAGTCTATGGGATCTATACTGTTGAAAAAAAAATCTTGAAATAGAATTAACGTTAAATTCTGATAACTCTTTTGGACCTTTCCTCTGCAGGCTAAACACTTCCAGTTGCTCCAATCCTTCTTTATATGATATGTTCAGAGACACTCTCTTCACCTTTGATCACTGTCTTCTAGATCTACATGAGTTTGTCTAAGGTCTTACTGAGGACAAAACAAAACACAGAGCTCCAATTGCACCTAAGATGAGCAGAAAAGACTCCTGACCTCCCTTGGAAGACATTATGCTGAAAAACAAAACAAGGCTAACTTTAGAGCACAGTGCTATGTGCATAATGGCTCCCAGTGTACAGTGGTGCTAAAACTTCAATCATTGCAGCCAGCTATATTAACTCTTGGAACCTTAGTCATGTTCTCATATGGCATCTGCATTCAACACAACTCTGTGGTCTTTCTTAACAGAGTGATCACCAAGATAGGTCTTCCTACAGTCCCCAGCCTTGTGCAGTTTATTCAAGGGGACACATTGGACATTTGAAAGCTCTGGCTTGTACTGCTTCAGTCTGCTCTGGGCTCTGCCTCTTGCTGACATTCTACAGGGCCAAATTCTCACACCAAAGAGAAAGCAATCAAAATCCAAATCTTAAAGGAACAGAGAAAAACAAGGTTTATGGTATTCATTCCACTCTTTTTACAGTTATCTTCTCTTATTTCCTCTCACCCGTAGCTTTCTGACTTCAAAATGATGTAATTTATACTATAATATGCCTCTCTTTTTCTAATGTTTATTATGTTTGTTTTTTTCCAAACAAAAAAATGGAAGTGGAAGAATTAAATCTTTGTTAAAAGCACAGAAAGAGTCATAAATGTAACTGAGACTGTGTAGGCTTCAGCAGAGGCATTTTGTCCAGAACATACCCATGTTTCTGCCTCTCATTCCATAAAGATCCAAGCCATATCCCCTCTCTTCTATAGAGCCTCTCCTGATTGCCCCAGCCCCTGGCAATTTCTCTCTCCCCTAGCTTCTGTGCAAGTTGCTAAAAGATCCTTGAGGACTGAGACCTTTGTCTAAAAAATTATGCCTCTGCCACACTGGATTATTGAATGCTACTTTGTTTGGGTTATCGCTAATATTATTGTAAAGCTGGGATCCACTTAGCACTTAGCACAGTAAGGCCAACCTGAAGGTCGCCCTAACGACAAACTACCTCAGTCCAACTGTTCCTGGCACAAGGTGTCTCAGTACAAACAGGCAATGTTTTAAGACCATGGATAAAGTTTGGTAAGTGTTAATTATAAACAAAAGAGTGTAAATTGGAAGGGATGATCAATTCCAGAGAAAGGCTTTGGGATTTTATCATGATAGTAATCCTTTAGAAATTGGGTCACTTATTCTGGGATCCTGGGGTCTCTATAAAAACCAAACCAAACAAGGTTTGCTTTATAGGGTATGAAGAAGGTTCATCTAGTTATATAATTAATAATGTAAATCGATGATTTTTCAAAGTAAACTGCATATGTCTTTGAATTTTGGATTGATTATATATGAATACATGGAATAATTTTAAAGATCACAAAGGTCAAGAGAAGTATGAGAGAACCTGCACTGAAATCCACATGGTCTGCGAAGGTGGCTATCACAGTGCAAAGGAAAGAGCTTGGAGACTTGGGTTTCATCTCCAGTTTTTTTCTACACTTTCTCTACTGGCTCTGGGACCTGAGACAGGCCACTCTCTTTGGGTCTGTTTTCTTGTTTCTAAAATAAAAGCATTAAATTTCATGACATCTAATATGATTTCCAACTGTAAACTTCTGTTTCTAAGCTATTCTCATTCTGAGACATGATTTCATTTTCATTTCTACATATCTTTAATTTTAGTTGAACTCACACCTGGAAATGGTGCCATAAAAAGATAAAGTACTCGCCCTCTTTCTTTCTTTCTCTATGTTATATACATAGAAAATGTTTGTTATTAATGCTTCTTGGGTTTGGGAAAGTGATTTTTACTATGCCTTTTTACTTTCTGTATTTCTAAGAACAGGACATATGAATTGAAGTTAAAATAAGCTCATCAAAGCTGACTTACATTGTTCTTTTGCCTATCTTTTTTTTTTTTGTAGCGAGGCTTTGATAAATGACCTTGGAAAATCAATTAAAGAGATGAAACACTCTCATTGTTTCAGCTTCTTTGTGTAGACGATGACAAGATTCTCTAAAAAGGGATGTTCAATGAACTGTATGTATGTGAGTGGCTTTGAATTCGTTTTTCCAGTCTCAGTTTTCTTTTAATATATATATTGTAAACAACAGCGACACATGAATTCTCCTCTAAGTTATGAGCCAAAACAAAATGATCAGGTTACACCTGTTTGGCTTACGCTACCTTGGAAACCACTTGACTCCATTTTCCTGAGTGTAAAGCATTACTTTCTGCTCAGGGAAATAATATAATCAACCTTTTTTTTTTTTTTTTTTTTTAATGGAATGAGCAACTGCCTGGATCTCTTCTTAATCTCCACATCTGTGTCAAGAGGTAAGTTAAGCTTATTTCTCTTATGATAGATTTGGTTATTTAGTGGGAAAATGGCATTTCTTGTAATTGGGTAGTCATTACTTCTTTCCAAAATGTTTCAGTGACATAGAAGTAATCCTAATTATTCTAAACCTAGAAATATTGCTATTTAGTTTTATGCCACATCACTGGTGCCCTTTCTGGATAAGCTGCCTCTAAGTAATGTTGCTCATGTGTTATTTTGGAATGTTATTGACTTGAAACCTTTTGGAGGATCTGGCCATATTAGAATGCCTGACCTGAGCACAGAGAGCAGGCTATGAATGAGTGGGATAATGGGGACACAGAGAAATAGCCCAGGACCTCTTAGTGGCCCTTTATGTGTGACTTAAGGACAACCTTTGCACTGTTCCTAAGAGGAGATCCTCTAAAAATGACAATACATTTACTCATTCAGAAAATTAAAATTCATACAGGCAAGTAGTATATATGTACATGTGTCTGCCTGTATGGGTACTATTCTACTCAGCATTGCTCATGGAATCTGTGCTGACAATTTATTATTATTATTTTTTTTAGCATACTGTTATTTACATGCATAAAACCTAAAATTAGATGTAAAATAATTTTACTCCTATAAGTTAATACTTGAACTTATGGTTCTTATGCAACTATATTTACAAAAGAAAAATCAAATATCACAAAACCAATAACATGAAAGGTAATTAAAGTTTAGTGGACAAAAGATGTTGTTTTGCTAAAGTTAAATTGCTACTCATTAAGAGAATAAGACACAGACCGCAGAAGCCCAGATTCTTTGCATTTGGTCTTGTCGGTAGACGAGATGTTGGGGATATCTCCTACCTGCTTTTCTTGCAGGGATGAAGCAGGATGGTCTATATCTTAGGTCCAGCCCGGAGTTAAGAAGAAGAAGGGACCTCATATAACAGGAATGCTGAATTTAATGGAGAATGGAGTGACACTTAATTCAGGTAGAGATAAAGAAGCTGGGTACAGGAGAATGACTGAGGTTCCCGAGAGGCTCCCATTCATTACTGAACTTTGCACTGTTATTTAGGCACTGGGTGTGCAATAGTGGACAATCAAGGTATCTGCTTAGATTGCCAGATAAAATATATCTAAATGCCCATTAAATTTTAATTTCAGATAAACAATACTTTTTTAGTATAAGTAATCACAAATATTGGATGGCACACTTATATTAGAAAACTATTCATTGTTTATCTGAAATTCAAATTAAACTGGATATCCTACTTTTTATTTGCTCAATCTGGCAACCCTAGTCCCTTCTCTCATGGATCACATAGTATATACAGATACTGATCATATAAATATGTGACTATAAGTTATAAATGGCATGAAAGAAGAGGCCAATATTATAAACAAGAATACCAAAGAAAAACAAATTTAGATTGGTGGGGTCAGGGAAAGCCTCTCTGGTTCAGGGAAAGGGGACAAGATCACCAGAGAGAGGAGAAACAAAATGGATGTAGTTTAAGGAGGAAGTGAAAGAAGAGAAGCATGCCTGGAATTCAGTGAGCTTCGGAGATGTGCATGATGAAGCTGGACACACAGGCAAGGGCACCGCTATGCAGGGTTTTGTCGTCCAGGTAAGTACTTTGGTCTTTTTTTCCTACCGTAAACACAATGAGAAGCCATGTTAGGGTTTTAAGCAGAGAAATGAAACAAGAAATACAACTTCTGTTTTAAATGTTAATCTGGTTATGGAATGAAAAATGGGTTGGAGAAGGCCAAGAATGAAAAAAGAGGAGACAGATAAGAAGCTATTATAGTGTACCAGGCAGAAGATGAGGATGGCTTGGATTAGGGTGCTGGTAGTGCAGATGAAAAGAGTGAAAAGTTTTGAGATACATTTCAAAGAAAGAAATTTCGCCTTGAATATGGATTAGATGTGGGTTTTAGGGCAGAGAGAAGGTAAAGAACAACTGCAATATACAGATGAAGTATTATAGAACTGTACACTTGAAACCTGTATAATTTTATTAACCAAGGTTGCCTCAATAATTTTAATAAAAAAATATATATAACATAAAATTTGCCATTTTAATCACTTTTAAGTGTAGAATTCAATGGTATTAATTATATTATCAGTAATGTACAACCATCACCACTATCAATTTCCAAAAGTTTTTCAACCCCCAAAGAAATTCTGTAACCATTAAGCAATAATCCCCCAGTTTTCCTTCTTTCCAGTCCCTGGTCATGTCTAATCAACTTTCTATCTCTATGAATTTGTAAGATACCTCATATAAGTGGAATCACACAATATTTATCCTTTTGTGTCTTACTTTTTTACTTACCATGTGTTCAAGGTTTATCCTTGCTGTAGCATGTATCAGAACTTCATTCCTTTTTGTGACTGAATAATATTCCATTGTATGTATATACCATATTTTGTTTATCCATTCATCTGTTGATGTAACGAGTTCTTTCCACCTGTTGGCTATTGAGAATGCTGTAATGAACACTGGCATACAAATATCTGAGTCCCTGTTCACAATTTTTTTTTTTTTGTATGTATCTAGAAGTAGAATTACGGGTCAATGGTAATTCTGTTTAGCTTTTTGAGGAACTGACAAACTGTTTTCCACAGTCTCTGCATCATTTCGCACTCCTACTAGCTTTGTGCAAAGGTTCCAATTTCTCCATATCCTTGCCAACACTTATTATTTTACTTTTAACAAATTATACTCATCCTAGTGAATGTGAAGTGGTATCTCATTGTAGTTTTGATTTGCATTTCACTAATGACTAAAGATGTTGAGATCTTTTGACATGTGAATTGGCCATTTGTATATCTTCTTTGGAGAAATGTTCATTAAAGTCTTTTGCAAATTTTAAAAATTGAGTTGCCTTTTGTTGTTGAGCTTTTAGGAGCTTTTAAAAATGTATTCTGGATATTAAGTCCTTACCAGTATATGACTTACAAATATTTTTTCTCACTTTGTAGGTTGTCTTTTTTACTTTCCTGATAATGTTCTTCAATGAACAAAAGCTTTTAATTTTGATAAAGTCCAATTTCTTTTTCTTTTATTGCTCATGCTTTTGGTGTCATATCTAAGAATCCATTACCAAATCCAAGGTCATGAAGATTTACCTCTATGTGTTCATCTAAGTTTTATAGTTTAGCTCTTAGATTTAGGTCATTAATCCATTTTGAGTTAATTTTTTAAAATGGTGTGAGGTAGGGATCCAATTTCTTTTACATGTGAAAATCTAGTTGTCCCAGCACCTCCTCTCACCCCACTTTTAATTTAGATAAAATGTTTTGGGGGAAATTTGCAACTTTTCAAAATTATTCCTGATATTGAGAATATTAAATACTTACTTTCTAAAAATATTTGATTAACTGAATTTTCTAAATTGGATTCCTGTGCAGTTAACTGCTACTACTAAAGAGAAAGAAAAGAATCATAGAAGAATTGGTTCCTTAGAATCGGTAAGTGGAAACTCATTAAAAATTGGGAGTAATCCTTAATGATTTAAGAAAATGGAAAAATTAAAAGCCTTATTAAAAATAAGACAATCTGAATTATTAAGAGATAGAAATTTTGAGCTAATAACATCATTGGTTTTCAAATGCTTAAAAGGCTATTATACAGAGATTCCTAACTATTTTCCACCTTCACAGGAACAGAGCTAGAGAAAAAAATATACATATTGGACTTGTAAATGGAAAGACTTCACTTTTACACAAAGAAATAATTGTTAATGACAAAACAGGAAGATAATAATGCTTACTGAGCACCCGTCATGTGTCAAAGTCTGTTTTGAGTCCCATCAAGTAGGTACTCTTATCATCAGAAAACTTGGACTTGATTGAACCCAAGGAGTCCAATATTGTGTCCAGGCTCTTATCCACCAGGCTAAACCACCTCTTAAAAGTGAACTAACATTAGAACTCCCCTCCCTCCTGAGAAAAACCATTGCCTCTTCAGCAGCAGAGAATTTCAAAACAGGATGGACATTTACCAGTCAAATGAAATTCAGAATCCTGACACATTTGACGACATCGGTCTCTTGATTCTATTCAAACACCAGTCACTTTCTTACTGCTTTTCTTTTTAGCAGAACAGTTCTTATCCACTCTTATCTTTCTCCCTTCCCTAAAATGCCCAATAGAGTACTTTCAAATGTTTTGTAATATTACATGAATGTCCTCGAGTAATATGGACAAATGTCCAATGACACATGTCATAAGGAAACATAATACCTTTCTTCTCTCTTTGTAATCTCTGGGGCTTTGTTTTCATAATTCATGGACACATTAACCTTTCCGATGGATTTGAGAATCCTTTTTATTTAATACAATTTTGTGTTCTGATACCAAGGACATTGAAGTATTTATATTCTCTGCTGAATAGAGCACTGTGTACACGCATCTTTGTTTTCTTGGAAAACATCTCTTAACCTTCATACATCTCCACAGGGCGCTAGCATGTGGGCTGGATACATACTGTTCCCTCTGTAAGAGATAATATGACATGCTCCAACAGGTGTGCTGTTATAATATCCTAATTTCCTTAATTCCCCTCACTCATCATTTCCATGATACTCTTTTGGCTGAGTATATGAGGAAAGTAAAAATTAATTTTTATAATAGGAAACAGAACCCGTAAGTGGCAAGGTTTCACCTAAGAAATCAAAAAGTATTTTAGTGGCAGACCTGGAGCTCCAGCCCATATCCAATTATAGTAGAAAGTTAACAACAGTGGTTTTTAACTGAAGAGATTTTGCCTTCCTTTTCCAGGGTACATTTGGAAATGTCTGGAGACATTTTCAGTTGTCGCAAATGGGGGCGGGAGGTGGTGCTACTGGCATCTAGCTGATAGAGGCCAGGAATGCTGCTAAACATCTTACAATGCAGAACATAGCTGCTGTAACACAGAATTATCCAGCCCCAAATGTCAGTGGTGCCACTGTTGAAAAACTGTTTTAGAGTTATGGAAATTGGATTTGAACCCTGCTCTGCATCTTACTTTGTGACTTTGGGAAAGTGGCATCATTTTTCAGTCTGCTTTCTCATCTGAACAAACAAACCTGCCACCATAAACAAAGAAAAAAACCAAAACCAACCAACCCACACTTTCTTGGGTGGTTGTGAGAGACCAACTTAAAAGCACTGAACACAGAGTGCTGAACATATTATGGAAGTTTCTCCAAAGTGAAGTCTCTCCAACAAACAAAAACCAGGGTCCAGCCCACGGAGTTCAGTTATAAACAGGATAGAAACGGAGACTGCCAGAACGACAATGCCACTGGAATGAAAAAGAAGGCACCCTAGCTCCCTATCAGCTTTTATAGGGAAAAGAGCAAAAGAGATGGAGAGAGGCGCAAGAGAATTAAGCAGCATGGAAGACGTACTAAGAGGGTAAAGGAGGAGATAATGAGACTGGAAATAGCAGTGGGAGAACTGTATAGGTGAGGGATTTCAGCAGTGAGGTGGAGGTACATTTGAGAGACATTTAGGAGGAATCAGAACTTGGTGAACAATTTAGAAAGGGTCATGAGAGAGCAGTCTTAGGATGAACACAAGATTTCTGACTTGGGTGCTTGGGTGTTGGTGATGACATTCAGCTAGATAAGGAAATCAAAGGGTAGGGCAAATGGACGAGATCAAGAAAGGGATGTCGAGCTAGAATGATCGTTTTTGAGGCAAGAGGAGACCAACCTCTCCCTCCAAACCTGGCAAAGAAGGTAACTAGGACATGGATGTAAATAGGTCTGAAGGGATGAGGGAGCATGAGTTTGAAGAAGTTCATATTGTAGAACCTCATGTTTCACTATCGTATTGTAGGCAAACTCAGTTGCTATTATGGGATATGGAACATAAAAGGAGATAGAGACAGGGAACAACCTTTAAGGATGTGTGGAAATATGAGCAGGACATAGACAAAGAAAGTGAATAGAGACTATGACTTCAAAGCTGGCACGTGAGGGATATCTCAAGGTACCAAGGTCATATCTAATTCTAGGATTCATATCTAACTAGATCGGCAACAGAACCCATCCATCCTTAGAAGCAATAAACTAGGATTTGTTTAAAAATGAGAGTGTGTATGAGGATGACCAACCAAATTCTAAATTAAACTGGGCATGGGATCAGTTATATCTGTGGGCCAGTTGTGTCATCTCCCATATCCTATGGGATTCTTAGAGAAACCTCAAAATCCAAAGTTGTAATAATGCAGAAATTTGAGTTTATCTTCCATAACCCCATAATCAAGACAGTAGAAGTAAATGATCAATGGAACAGAAATAAATGAATCATGATGAAACTGTTTTCTTTTGCAGAATCTTTCCTTCTTTGGCACCTAGGCTATGAGTTGGATATGCCTCAGAGACCTCCTAAGTGGAGTAAATAAATACTCAACTGGGATTGGGAGGATTTGGCTGGCCGTTGTGTTTATCTTCCGTTTGCTGGTCTACATGGTGGCAGCAGAGCATGTGTGGAAAAATGAAAAGAAAGGATTTGAGTGCAACATTAGACAGCCTAGTTGTGAAAATACGTGTTTTGACTACTTCTTCCCCATCTCCCAGGTCAGACTTTGGGCCTTACAACTGATCGTGGTCTCCATGCCTTCACTTCTGGTGGTTCTACATGTAGCTTATCATGAGGGTAGAGAGAAAAGACACAGAAAGAAACTCTATCTCAGCCTAGGAATGATGGATGGGGGCTTGTGGTACACTTACCTTATCAGCCTCATTGTTAAAACTGGTTTTGAAATTGGCTTCCTGGTTTTATTTTACAAGATGTATGATGGCTTTAGTGTTCCCTACCTTATAAAGTGTGATTTGAAGCCTTGTCCCAACACTGTGGACTCTTTCATCTCCAAACCCACCAAGAAAACTACCTTCATCCTCCTGATGGTGATTACCTCATGCCTGTGCATTGTGATGAATTTCACTGAACTGAGCCTTTTGGTTCTCAAGTACTTTATTAAGTGCTATCTCCAAAAATACTCTAAAAGGCACAAGTCCTCAGTGTGTGAGCATCACCATTTCAGATATGATGAATGTGGTGAGATAGGGACCCTTCCACTACTCCAGAATCATCATTCGGAAATGGCCATTAGCACATCCCAGCGAGGTGAAACAAGACTACTTTGTGATACACAAGAGAGTTAAACAAGGAAAACCTACACCCCTTCTAAGCAAGACCTAGGCTAGGCTGGGGGAAAAAAAAGGGTGTTAACTTAATGTAATGTGGGAAGAATTTTTAAATTTTTCAGTATGTGCTCAGTTGTGTACATTAGACAGGGGTCTCATTGTTTTGTTGTAGGGTTCATGTGGGTACATAAATTGTGTTTAAATAGCTAATTGCAAATTAGTTTGAAGAAATCCAACTAACAGCATTAAGTGCTTAGATCTGTCAAGTGGAAAATATAAAAAGTGACACTTCTAACAAATGTGATGGCCTCGAAGACGCTGGCGATCTTTCCAAAGTAGCAGCCAAGGCTCCACTCACTCAGCTCGACTCAGTCTTTGTGGAGGATTGTGGTGACGGTCGGGGAGCAGCTAACCAGGGGCACACAGAAGTGTATTCAGTGAGAAGGCCTAGCCTGGGGAAAAGACTGCAGAGCCCAGGACTCTGCAGTTTAGGTGTCCCTTGATATAAGTGGACGAGGGGAGAGGGAAGAAAGTCATCTTTTAGTGATATCCAAGTTAAATAAATATTATAGGAGGATATCTCACTTAAGCCTGAACTAAAGACATCTGAGTCACTCTATGATGGAAGGCATCTGAGTCACTCTTTGATGGAAGACATCTGAGTCACTCTATGATGGAAGGCAGGTCCCACAGAAAGCAGCACATTGATAGGGAGCGGGGAAGGACCCAGAAAAAGAATATGTCTAGTTGATAATTACTTAACACTTCTCTTTAACCACAGAACTGTGAAATACTTTATAAATTCATTATTATTAGACCTTCTAATAATCAGGAATTCACAATGTATCATGTCAGTTTGCCTACAATTTACTAAAACATCTCCTCTTGCTCTAGAATAGATAATTGTGTACTGTGCTATTACTTTCCTATTTAAAAAAAAATCAGAGATATATTCCTTTGGATTTTATATTCTAACATATTTACATTTCTCCAGAATAAAAATGAAGTGTTTTTGTGGTGTTATTTGGCAGTCATTGATACCTTTATTCATTTGCACTGGGTATGCTTATTCTGTGAAACAAATTTGTTTTGACAGTTTTAAAATGGGATTTGCACCCTGCTTGGTAAAGATAGCTCAGAAATCATTCTCTGCTGGGAATTTTTTAATGAAAAGCCAGTACATTAAAATATAATTTTAACTAAAACCAATTATGTCATGTCTTCATGGTCTGCCCTCTTTAGCAAAAAATGTTTTACAACTATTCATGTATAATGGTTATTTGTGTCATTATGTAGTTTACAGACCATGTCACTAACAGTGGTCATAATCTGTCCTAAAGCCTGTATCCTAGATAACAGAGAGGAGGGTGACCTTTGTGATTTTCCCCTTCCTTCAATTTATACTGCAGATCACTGCTAGATTCATGAGCTTACATCCAGGTACTTTGTACCATTTGACATGAAAACATCTAGTCTTCACAAATGCAGGTAACCATTGAAAGACTTAAAGGAATATATATATATATATATATATATATATATATATATATATATATATATATATATATATATATTTTTTTTTTCTTTTTTCTTTTTTGACAGTGATAGGTAGTAAAATAGGTTTAAGATTTTAAAGCCCTGATCGTGGCATAAAATCTAGAAAATAGGATTTTAGTGCACAGAACTGAAATGGAGACAGGGAATTTTTCAATCTGAGGATGTGCCTCTTCACATCAGTTAAGACAACAAGCTCTGCTCAAGCAAAAAGGATTAGTTGGATATGTACATTCCTTGCTTTTCCACTTTGCACAGAGGAGGCTGAAAGGTAATGGGAGCAAAGGCTGTGAATGAAGTTGTTTAGATAGAAAGTGGAATATTTTCTTCTTTAAGCTCAATTTACAAAATGTGTTTTCTATAAGAACATTCTGAAGGCTGCCTTGGTATCAGTGAAGCCCCCAAGTATTCGACTACAAAAAACTGGCAGTTAAATTTTGCCATCTTTATTCTGTTTCTCTTATCAATAAATTAATAATAGAAGCCAGACACTGTTGTGCACCTTCAGAGGAATAATATATAATTCCTGTCTCGAGAAAATTTCTACTTTCATTTAGGAGCACAGAGATGAAAATAGGGTGGAATAGTCTATAATTTGTGTCCTAAAATTTACTAAAACATCTCCCTTTCTTCTAGAACAGATAATTGTGTACTATGCTTACTTTTCTATTTTTTAAAAAATCATCAATATATTCTCTTTGATCTCCCTCAACTGACCTTCCTTACTTGACCTCCCTACAACCTTCTGATGCTCAGAAAGTAGACAATTCCTTAGAGATGAAGAAAGTTGAGATCCAAAAAGGCAGTCACTTTTTTCGGGGACATATATCGAGTGAAAGCAGAGTTAATAAACGACAGGTCTTCCTTAAACCACTTTCTCACATTAGGCTTCTCAAATCACTGAACAGGTATCTTCCTAATTTCATTCATGCCATTCCTGATTTGCAGTTACCTTGACTCCCTAGTACTTGTCTCGGAAATCTTTCTGGTTACAGACTTTGCCCCTGGCCATAGGGTTTCCTTTAATATGGAGTTGGAGGAAAATTTTTTTCAAGTCCTTGTACAAAAGAACGCCAAAGGCTGGAAGTGGCTATGATTCCAGTCTTCCTGAGGAAATTAAATCAATTTCCTTAAGACAGACAGACTGCAAAGATGAGAGGGGTGGGGGAAAAGGCAAAGACCTAAGAATGTTTGAATTCCTCAATTCTGTTGTCTGACAACTGGCTCCATCTCTTATCCTTCCTGCAGTTCAGTTAAATGAATGATAAATTCCTCATTCTCACTTCAGTTGGTTTAAACTGAGTTTCTATCTTGCAACTGAGCGTCCTAATAAAACCATGTTCTTCATAAGTTTCCTTCCTGTATAATAGAAAAAAGAGGTAGGATACTTCTCTTGTGCTTAGCCTTTCCTTTTTAGGCATCAAGCGTCCTTTTACATGTATGTTCATGTAGAATACTTGTGTAAATGGGGGAAAGATGTGGACGGATCTCAACATTGTTAAAGAGAGTGAGAGATGAACTTTTTCTTTATAAATCTATTCACTGTTTCACATTGCTTGTTCTTGAAATTTTAACAAAGCAATTAAAAAGCCCAAAGTGCCTCCTCTCCTTTTTCTAGATCACATTGCACCACATACATGTTAACACTTTCCTTAAATAGTGATGCAAATTTATTATTAGTTTACATTTTGTTCGTATATTTGATACTGTACAAAGAACAAAAGAAAGGGCATTTCACAGCTCTCTCAAAAACTGGCGAGGGAAGAAATAAGCAGTGTTGGAGCACATGGAGGCAAAAAAATATATAGGAATTATATATTATTCCTCAGCATTTAATTAAATTTTTTTATGACAAAGACCCAAGGGAAGTGTTCTAGGAGAGACCTACCAGAAGCTCTTTAATATAAAATTAGTTCTTTTCTCACAAAGCAAATCATCTGGCTGTACGAGACATTGGTGATTGTGGGCAATTCTGAGAATTTTCCACAGACCTCTCATGTTTCCACTATGTCAGAGACTCTAATAAACAACTTTCCTCTTCTAAAAAAGAGAAAAAATTATCTTTTAAAATACTATAATGAAAAAAATACTATAATATACCCATATCTTACATAAAGCAAAGTGAAATGAGTTCTGGATGTTACCCAAATTGATCAACGTTCCCATCTACTTAAAAGTGAAATATCAGACTTTTCCCCAGCTATGGAGATTTAATTTTCTATTAAAAAGGAAAAGCAATATATGTAATATGTTATCTTAAAAATGTTTTTCAGACATTAATGCCTCCCATCAGAGTAGAGGTAGACAGGACTGCGGTATAGAACGGAGGATAAACCTACTTGTCTGTACAGAATAATAGGAAGTTGAAGAAGTGGACTACAGATTCCTATCTTAAAAAAAAAAAAAAAGTCACTGTTATACTCTGTGCAGTGGATTCGGGCCAAAAAAGACAAGTATTAAGCAATATAATTTCCACATTTTTGCTATGAAAATGTCATTAACTAAATTCATGATCATTCCGTTACTAGAAGGGATATTAATCACCTTCTAGGTTAGCAAGTGCTTTCATTTTATAAAGCACTTATCTCAAAGGAAAAAGTGCAGTAACTTGAGATATGACTTTCTGTGAAAGATTAGCAAACCTGAAAAACCAATCTTCTTAGATTGCTCCTAATTACATTAATCTGATGATGACATTAAAAACTACTTACTGTGACTAAAGTCTCCTTCATTACTTCATATCCTTTTATCTTCACAACTTAGGTCCTTGTACTTAGGAGCTCAGTCTTTCTTGGAAATAATCTTTGTGCTCCTCTTGCCTCTTCCATCTTTTGTCTACCCAATATTCTCTCTTCTCCACCTAAAATAATTCTGATTTTGTTGGGAGTGGCAATATGACTAGCTAAAAAAGCACATTCCAAATCTCCTTTGTATGTAGAGGTAACAGTGTAACTACCTCCTTATTGAAACCACCAGACTGACTGATGCTTTGAAGAAAGTTAAAAAGTGGGGCTGACCTAGCTTGCATGCATCTTTTTGCTCCCCCACTCCCTTTCCTGCCTAAGACATCATAGTTAGAGCTGTAGTGACTTTTGAGGTTGGAAACAAGATCTTATGGATGAAAGAGCAGAAAGCTCCTGGGACATTGATGCCATTATGAAATTGCCATATCAGCTGTTCACCTATCCCCATGCTTTTATTTTTGTCATTGTTATGTGAGAGACAACTTAACTCTTACCTGATGTAAGTCATTTCCTTGTCAGTCTCTTTTACTTGTAGCCAAAAACAGTTCCTGACTACATTCAAGTTAGTGACTTGGAAGACACTGAGGCATATCTACTAAAGACAAAAGAAATGACCCGTATGTTGAATCGCAGAAACAAAACATGATTTAAAATCTCAGTACAATTTTGTTTAGACTAAGTCAGGTGAAATGGAACGAGTAATCATTCTGCATCAAGATTTAAAATCTTAACATGAGACCAGGACTCATACTAGTTCACAATATAAAGTCCTTGGCATTTTAGCTATCCATTACCTTAACATGAGCAAAGCGTAGTATGAGACTATTAAAGAGTTAATTTAATCCTGTGTTACTGGACATTTGTGTGCAGACTATAGGGAATGATTTTCCCAACATTTGAAAGACAAATAGCTTATTTCATTTTCCAAGATTTCAGAATCAGGACCAATGGCTGAAAATCAAAGAGATAAAAATTTTTACCTAATATAGAAATGTCCTACTAATCTGAATTGCCTTACAATAAAATGATTGCCAGATAAAGCAGTGAGATCCCTAACATTGAAAGGAATAATCAAGAACATTCCTGGATGATATGGGAAGTATAGCTAGATGACTTTTAAATTTCTTTTTAACTCTCCATGATCCTATGGTTTTCACACCTAAAACATATATTGGGTAATGGCAAAATGAGACTACACTGGCTATATCACTATATAAACCCGATACCACGGAAAGAACTCTGAGTAAAGTACTACTTTTAAACAAATCTTAATGTACAATAGAAAGACACCCCAATACAATGAACAATTTTGACAATTCCATAGAATTGGTTATAATAAGATTTCTTTTTAAAAATCATGACATTATAGTGACACGTAAGATATTTATTTTGTATGATTTCATTTTCTCTCCCTTGGGAATTCCAATTTTGTCTCAAGGCTTCGATCAAGTATTTCTACCAGAGAGCAATTTTTTTATGTAAAATGAGAATAAATAATGCCTATCTCGTAGGATTGTTAAAGAGATTAAATGAGATGACCCATGCAAAGCACTGGCACACAGAGGTTACTAAAAATGTTAGATATTGTAATTAACAATCTATGGCTTTATTATACATTTGCATCCCCCTATAAATTATGAACACCTTGAATGCAGGCAAGAGACACGTTCTTCATCATATCTTCAAGGCTTAACCCACAGGAGTTGCTCAGCAACAATTAATGTATTCATGAACTTTACAGCATAATTATGTTGTATAAACTAAAAAAAAAAAAAAAAAATCATAGTATTCTGGAATTGGAAGAAACTTTTAAGATAATTACAACGAGAAGACTGTAACTCAGAATGATAAAGTAACTTGCCTAATGTTACTAAAGAGACAGAACAAAAATTGTTTTTTTAAAACTCTGAATTTAGTCTTCCAGAAACTTCCTATACAAAAAGATCTTTAGAATGTTGGTATTCCATTTAATGGCCATGTTATATCTGTGTTATATCTGGTTATTTTTTTTCTTTACCTTATTAGACAACTAAGTATTAGACAACTGATTTTGTTGGGAGTGGCAATGTGCCCAGCTAAAAAAAAGCACATTCCAAGTATCCTTTGCATGTAGAGGTAGCAGTGTGACTACCTTCTTGTCAAAAAAAACAAGATTTTTTGACTGGTGCTTCAAGGAAAGTTAAAAATATGTGTAATACATGCAAAATGGGTTTAGACTGTTTCCATTATAAACAGTGGTCTAGTCATCCTACCCATATATCAGTTATCTTTCAATTTTTAAAACTATAATTCAATAACTGTGCAGCTAGCTTAAGTATTCAAAAATATAAATGGCCACACATATTAGCCCATATCCACTATAGAGTATAAATAACAGAAAGGTAATTTCTCATTCAATTTCTAGACCTTAGGTATACACAATTCCCAGTGTTAGCTTGTAATAAAGATGGGATAGCAAGTTAATAACAGGATTTAAATGTATATTTTTCCAAATCCAAAAGGTGACATGGTCTTTCTTCCCACTCTACCAAGATTATAAAATCTAGAAAAATATCTGCTTTCTCTGCTGAAGGAATACACTTGCTCATATATAGTACTGTGACTACTATATAAATTTTTCTTCAAGCAGTATTCTAGGGTTATTAACCTCAGTAAGAACACATGGCTCTCTTGAAATAGATGAGTCAGGCACATAAATAAAAACTCTAATAAACTCGTGTCAACTACTGCCTTTCTATGATTTAATTGAATGAGTTGACATATAAGGAGCTTGGAGCAGTGTCAGACATATGATTATTTATTAAATATTATCTACTGTTCTTACTAAAGAGAGCCAGACTTCGGTCTTAGGCTTCTCAAGCCTCCCTTTCAGTATCTTTGAGCTCATCAGCACTTTGTAACTGCTGCTCCACTGAGTTCTCAGTTCAGTGTATCAGACTTGAAGGGTCTGTTAGATCACATCTGCCCTTCACTTTAATGTTGTACTTCTGCGGAAAACTGCCTAAACAGATACTATAGCTTGGTTCGTAAAAACAAAACAAAACAAAACAAAACAAAACATAACATAACCAGGCCATAAGAATGTTGGGTTCTAGACTATAGTTTTAAAATAAAAATTCAGGTTTGACAGAGGGAGAGGGGAAGAGGGAGGAGAGAGCACAAACAAGAGCTAGCAAGCCCAGTAACACACACAGCTAAAAGGTCAGTGATTGCACACAATCATGTTTGTGTTAGAAAGGCCCACACTATTATCACACAAAATATTCTAAATGTTTCACTTCTGGCAGAGCAGCTTTTGCCTTTCATACTTCTGGCTCATCTACTTTGGCTGGGGAGCTGGCGTGGGATGAAGATTTTTTTGGAAGACACTAGAATTCCTTCAATTTCTCATTTTACACTGGTAATAGATTACATTAAAAAAACTTTTTAAAGTGTAAGACATCGATGAATGCTACAACATATTATAGAACTTATCTTATTTACTGAAATAAGTACATTGCATTGCTTCTCATATTTGCAATGGAAACTTTCCCCATATAATCCTGACACTCCACCTTCTGCTTTGAAATGCCAGTACCTTCAACCAGCAGGAAAGCAGCAGCAGCAGCATTCTGAACCAGGGGTGGAGACCAGTTTTGTAGGATTTTTGTTGCAAGTCAGCATTCGTTTGTAAAATGGTTGCTAATTTTCTTATTCTTCTCATGGGATAGAATTACATTTAAACTGCATAAATAAGGTTAGAAGAACACCTAAATACCATAATTTCCTTTGAGGGCATATATATTTGAGACAAAACTTTGTAATGATCCAATTTTAGGTAGCCGTAAGTAGATTAAATACATACATTAAGGATGGTTTTGAAATTTTCAAATAAGTAAATGTTATGAGTTTATCTAAGTGGTTTTAGAGTTAGAGGTAGCAAACAAGGACTACCAAAATGCCCTAATTGTATGAACATTTGGATTGTATTGATTGCAAAAGTATATTAGAAATATGTAAGAGATTGATTAGTGGTATAGTCCATCCCCCTTCCCATCCTTAAGTGTCTAGGCATTAGTTAACATCTTGAAATCTCCATATAAAAAGTGCTATTTTGGCTTAGCAAAAGGGGAGGGGGCAATCTCCTTGTGAGGATGACTCCTAGGTTATCTGTTTCCAAAGAATTTCCTGGCATGATCTGCTCCTGAATGGTTTGAATTCGTGTCCTCAAAAGCCCAGTGACTTCTCCACTTCTTCAATGTTGTACTTTTCACCACTATAGAGAAACTTGGCACATGAGGGCTATTGTTATCACTAATGCCCCGTTCCTCTTCTCCAATCTAGGAGATAGGAGTACTTCGGAGATTCAGGTGCGGTAGTGCTAAAGCCTGTGTAAGCGAAGCTTCATAGTGAACATTCTTTTGCCGTGTCCATAAGTATTTAGGGGAACAGAACCCAATAGATATTGTGGCAGCAAACACCTCTGATGACAAATTTCAATTACAGGGCTCCCAATACACACTGACTAGTGTGAGTAGAGAGCTGGTCAGAATCCATTCAATCTCTCCACAATTGCTTCTCATTTCCTTTTCTCTTAGGTTCTTTGATTATAAAAGTACACAGCTACAGTTAAGATCTTTAGCAGTGAGTCCTTTGTTCTTCTGTGTTCCCTACCTTCGCCAACAGTCACCGCCTTCATGGCTTCAGTTCATTTTTTCCCTTTGTAATCAATATTAATTAAACCATAAACAAAAAAAAATAAATAAAATGTGGGTCTTAAAAAATCATTTACAAATTATCTCCTATTATTGTTTCCTAAGCACCTGGGGAGACTTTAACTATTAGAACAATTTTACAGCATCATTCTAGCTAAAGATTCTGAGCTATTCGTTACCTCATTTGGCTGCCTATGCTCTCCAAAACAAGGCATACTGTACAAGTCTGGAGTAGGTTTGCCTGGTTTCAACTCTTAGCTCTTCCATACTAGCTGTGTAACCTTTGGCAACACACTTAGCCTCTCCTCATCTGAGAATCAGGATAAAAGCACCTCTTAGAGTTGGTTTAAGAATGGAAATACAAGGAAAGGTCTCAGCACAGTACCTAGCACATAATAGCAGCCAATAAATATTAACTGTTACTATTATTAGCAGATCTGGTACACGGAACCTAGGCCTGGGAAAAGCAGATTCCTGATAGACTATATAGCCTTGGTCTTGAAGAAAGCCTTCAAAGCTTATCTTTCCTCCTTGGCCACTAAAGGTGCCCTTCTAGTACCTATACTTACATTCTTACTATTCTAATTCCTCTCCTTGACTTTCCCTGCTTAAGCCTTCCAATCCTGTTCATTATATTCCTTAAAAAGGGTTCCCTCTAGAACTGTTGTTCATTGCTGCTTCACAAATTCATATTCTGTAACTTTCATATTCTTAACTGAACTTGTATCTTCCAAGACTTTTGGGCCAAGCGGATACTCTGAGGCTACTTTCTCAATCTCCTTAAATGTACCACATAGCTTAGAAGCACTCTCCCTGCTGAACCTCCTAATTTAGTTCTTGCACGTCCAATAAATTAGACCAAAAGTTCTTTAACCCATTTCCCGTTTGCCCCGAGACTTGCCGGCAGTGCTTGTGGCTGCAGCGTTTACTCCGAGATAACTCACAGATTACAGCCCTAACTATACCCCACAAGTTTGCTATAAAATAACTTTTATTATTTTCATATCGCTCTAATATATCGATAGTCTTTGGGAAAAAATGACATCGTTCTATTTATAGTATTCTGTTTTCAGTAGTGGTATTTTCATTTTCATAGTAATTCTCGATCGCTGAAAATGTCAAATTCTAGAAAATGTAGCATTCCTATGTGTGATGTTAACATTGTTCTCACACAGGTGTTTTAGCCGAAGATTCATTTGATGAATCTAATTTATGTATACATTTCTGTTACATTAGGATTAGAGACAAGTTGTTTAGAAATAACTCCAAGAATAGTTTTTATGTTTTATTTTCACTGAAAACCAGTCGGATTTGCTTCAGCTTCAAAGAGCATGTTTATGTAAAATCAAATTAATGCTGGCGGCGAGCTGAACTTTTTTTAAAACGGGAAATGGGTTAAATTTCTCAACTCCAACCACCTTCAATTCTCAACTCACAACCACCTACATTTACATTCTAATTCGATAATCCACTTCTATGGCCATTGCACTACTCCTAAAATCTTAAATTTCAATGCCCTAGACTTTGATACCCATTTCTGGCCTTACTCCCACTATACCTTCCCTTTGACACCATCAAGACCTCCAGTTCCTTGACTACTCCTTTTCTTCTTGGATTTTCCTAACCCTAAGCAGACTCAATTCATTGATGCATTACCCATACTGGGACTACGCAACCTCTTTCCAGTTACTCCTCCATTCAAGCTGAAGAACACTACTGGAAATGTATATTACATAATTGTGCAGTGCCACAAGATTGTTTTCCTAACACAGCTGAACCTTGAATGCTGGTCAGTAACTCTTGTATATCTACTTAGCTCCTTCTCCCATTTATCTCAAGCCTTCACCATTTCTATTTTGATTTTCTACTCTTCTAAGGCTTCCTGTTGGGCAGGAATGTTATTTCCTTTTTTCATCACAAGTAGCTCAACATTGCTAATTGACAGATTGTCTAAGTGATGTCTATTTTTTAATGCTAACATGTCTACCTACCTATGCTCTTGGGATCAGGTTTTATCTACTACTCCAACTTCGAGCTCTTTAAAGGGTACCTCCCCACAAATACTTAAGACTCATCTTAAGAGCCTTCAAATAAGGTCAGTTACTAATTTCCTTTTCATTAGAGCAAGATATTTAAATAATTCTTTGCCTCCACTTCCTTAGCTCATTCACCAACAAGCATTTGCTACTTAGCATCCATGAATACTTCTCTAAAGATCATTTAATTCTAGTAGCCTCTTTATTCTCTTACTTGATCTTCCAGTAGCATTTGGTATGGCCATTCTACCCTTCATCATTCTCTCTTCTGGCTTCCGCAACACTCCATACCCTTACCTCCTTTCCTGGTTCTCATCCGACCCTTCCTACCCAAGTATTCTTTGCTAATTTCTTTTCTTCTGCCTACTTAGTGTTGGTGTTTTTTTCAGGTTCTGTCCCTGAGATCTATCTTTTTGTACATGCTTGCTCCTTCTTTCAATTCCAGCAAAATGTATTAAGTGCTCATTACATTTCAGATTCTGGGCTAACTGCTCAGGAGATAGAAGAAAAAGACAAGATATTTGTCCTCAAGGGGTTTAAATTCCAGAACTGTAGTTTCAGATCCCTATAAAGAATTGATCACTATACCCCTCTTTCTTGATAACCTACAAGAACCTCAAACTCAACATTAACCTTTCCTTCAAACCTATTCTTCTGCATTACCTTGGTTAAATAGCATCACAATTCACAATTACCTAAGCCCTCAAATTAAGAATTCTACAATACATGCTATTTCTCTCATGTTAACCTCTCTCTGCCAAATCCTTCTCATTGGCATTTGAATATGTTCTATTTGTCTACTACTTTAAAAACTGGTTATGACTTCCTCCAGCTATAATTCTATCTTCTCCTCTCCTTCACAACCAGATGTTACCAAAATAGGTATTTATACTTGCTCTCCACACTCCTAAAACTGGCTTCCATTCAAACTAAGTTACCAAAGTCACTGATCACTTTCTTACCACTAAATGCAAAGGATACTTTACACAGTCCTTATCTTACCTTGGCAGAATGTGACAGAACTGAACACACCTCCTTAAAACATTTCCATCCTATTAGTCTCATAATCTTTTCCTATTTCTCTTTCAATCTACTTTTAAATGAGTTACTGAGAATTAAGCCCTGGACCTCTATACATTCTCTAGGCAACCATCTAGTTACAAAACTGCTCCTCTCCCAGACTTACTCACCTGAATAAATGGCATTTCTTCAACCATTCGTTTAAACCCAAAACCTAGAAACTTTCTCAACTTCTACTCTTCTTTTCCTATAACTCGTAATGACCATGTCCTGTCAAATATTCTAGATCTCTCACATGTGTCCACTTTTCTCTCTCAGCCATCACTTTACACCAAGGCAGTATCCACTCTTCCTTGGATGACTTGGACAGCCTTCTTAACTGGTCTTGAACTCCGCACTGGAATTCCCCTTACCACAGTGAACTTTTAAAACTTCATATGTTAAGAATATCTTTCTTTTGCTTATGATCCAAATAAATCCATTGCTTAGGATAAAGTCCAATACAACTAGGTGGTCTAAGACACTGTGTGATCTGGCCCTTGCTTACCTTTCCACATTTACTTTCAAATCTATCTTTATCAGCTTTTAACCATTTCCTCAAGAGCTATTCCTATCAGAACTTACTGTAGCCTAGAGTTTTCTCTGCCTTCCCTCTCCTAACATCTTCTTCCTTAGGGAAGTCTTTAACTGCTTCCTCTCACCACAGACTATATAGTATCATATTCTCATCCTATTATTTTTATACTACACTACAGTGATTGTGTAGACCCTTAGCTCCATCAGAACCATGTTCACTTCATCTCTCACTTAAGCATTAATAAATTTTAAAATCTGCTAAGTACACATAATGTTTAAGGTACTGGACTAGGCATTTGGCATACAGTGGTAGGTGACCTATCCAGAAAGGATTCAGCCCTTGTGCAGCCTATGGTTCAGTGATTTGGGGTGTGGGGGGTTAAAGACAATAAAAGCAAGATGACAAAGCAATTACAACTTGTGATAAATGCTATCAAGTCAACTGAGTGCTGTAAGAGAGTAATCGGTCATGGGACTAGTGGCCTAATACCTGAATTAAGTTTGAACACATTAGAAAATAGCATTCCAAGCAGAAGAAATAGCCAGTGCAAAGGCAATGAGATGTGAAAAAAGCTTGGTCAGTTTGAGAAACTCAAAAGAAACCAGTATGGCACAAATGTAATGGACAGAGAGTAATAAGATGTGCTTAGAGAGAGAGGCGAGAATCATGGTTGAAAAAAAAAAAATTTATTCAAAGGGCAGCGTGCAGATAATACATGAGTCCTCCTGCTCTGCCTCCTGGCCCAAAAATATTACTTAGAAAAATAAAAAAGTCAACGTAGAGGCCTGGTGGGGAATATTCTAGAATAAAGCCCATAAGAAGAATGTCATAGTGGTCTAGGTAAGAAATAATGATTTGGATGAGAAATGAAGTGAAGGGCTCCTTTCTACTTAGGAGGTAGCAATAACTATAACTATGATCAAACACATGGAAAGGGCATGAATTGATTACTATGATGATAATGTTACAGAATCTAGCTTGAAAAACTTAGTAGTTACTTTACTTATTTAGATAAAGGTGAGAAATCAAATGATTTGGACATGACATGCTTAACTATGAGATAGACAGTTGAATTCCATCCTGAACTATGAAGAGACTGGTCTTAGAAGTATAGGGTGACAGGTACACTGGAAGTAATAAAGTCCAAAGAATGGACTAAATCACCCAAAGAGATTGTGGAGACATACATAAAAAATGAGCCAAAGGTTAGGTACACCTGGAAAGGGTAAGGAGAAAACAAAGAAAAAAATGTCAAGAAAACTAAAGCTATTTCAAATAGGAAGTCATCAACCCTATTGAATGCTCCTAAGGCAGTGTACAGGTCCAAAAAAAAAAAAGAACCAACAGATATGGCAGCATGGAAAAGACTCATGATCCTGATGAAAGCAATTTCAGGAGTTGTAGGGACATATAGAGTGGCATTAAATCAAAAGTGAAGAAATGGAGCATTGGAGTTGGCAACTCAGATTAGCTACGATGGGGACCAAGGGTACCTCCTCCTTTCAAGAATTGTAGCTACTAGGGCGTATCTATAAGCTGCTGAAAAGGATCTAGGAAAAGACTGATTAGTTAACTACCAGAGTAGTTAATTAAGTTTCTGAGAAGGTGGGGGCGGGGTGGAATCTAGACTGCTTGAGGAGGGATTGGTTTTAAGTTAAAATGACAGTCCAGATATAAATGGTTTTGCAAATTTGGTGAAAAAGTTGAGAAAGTCCTTGCCGATTTCTGTATTTCCCCAGCAAAATGTGATTAAAAGATTGAGTGGGGAAACTGTGTAAAACAGTGTATAAGTCACTTAAGCTTGTGAAAACAAGTTACAAAAAACTGCAGAAAAATTGCCATTTTTTGATAAACCTGCTTGGTGTTATTTTCTCCCATTCAACTGCTCAAGAGTGGACAGAAGATTCTCAGATTTTTCCCGATCGTGACAGGGAAAGGGGCATGGTTTCATGATATTTGCAAAGGTGTGTGTACAGCAGTGAAATCTAGTCTCTGAGCCGAACAAGCTGAAGAAAGGAGCTGATGAATAGTAAGCAAGTGGTAGAGTTAACTGATTAGCAGTGATAGGGTAGAACTATATTTTAGTGGAAGTTATCTTGAAATGAACAGGAAGTTTATGGTTGGAGAAAGGGAATCCTGAATCCAAGATGTGGAAGGAACATAAGTTTTGGTTATAGCAAGTGTAGGGCTCCCATTTATGAGAAGCAGATCATTGAAATGAGGTCCCCCCAATAAGCAAGGCCATTGGGAAATAGATACTATTTTGTTCACTGAATGGTAGCACTGGGAGGAACAGATAAATATAAAAATCAAAAAGTTACAGAAAAGGAATATGTGAAACTTTATAGAGTGACCCGGATGTCTCTGATGAGGTGACATTTAAGTTGAGAATTGATGGACAAAGAGTCAGCCATACAAATACATTATTAAACATTCAAGAGAGAGGAGACAATATGTGTAAAGGTCTTGAGGTGGGGGAAGAAGCTTAGTATGTATTAAAAGAAAAGGAGAAGTAGGTAAGAGTATCTGGAAAAATTGGCAGGGACATTGAATAAGGAGACTAATTAAAGTGCACTTAGTTGATGTTCAATAAATATTTGAATGCAGGATGATATTCAAAACATTGACCAATATATTCAACAAACTGGAATGAATAAACTGACCAATTAGGATAATCACCATTTGTAAACAGCTGATGCAGCCACACTGGTGCATACCTGCTGATTATCAGTCCTGGTTGAATAAGTGCCATTTTAGATCAGTTTCCCAAAATGTGCTCCTTAGAAAACCAATTCAGTGGTATACACCTAAATATTAACATAAAAAAATTTTTGACTCACCTTCCAACCCTCTGGTGTCTCACCAAAATAAACATTTTGAAAAATGGCTGCCTTATTGCTCTATTTTTCAACACCTCTCATCCATTAGTCTCTTTCTTGACTCTATTAATATTCGCTTTCTTCTAGCTCCCACCATTTTTTGCCTGGACTACTTTAATTCTTCCTGCTTTTTATCTCCAACTTATCCAATCTGTCCTCTCCATAGAGCCAATTATTCTTCTGAAATTAGTACCTGATCACACTGTTCAACTTAAACACATTCGGTAACCATTTAAAAAAACAAGGTATACAAGAACCTTCATGATCTGGCCCATCTGCCTCTTCTACTTCATATTCTCCAACTCCCTTTCCACACAAACCACCTACAGCACTGCAAATGCATTATGGAGCTTTATACCTCCATGCCTAGAATTTTTTCTCCCTCTGACCATTTGATGTCTATTCATCATCTTTCAAGACTCGTCTTTTCTACAAACTTTCATAACTACCAACCT
Organism: Pteropus vampyrus; assembly: GCF_000151845.1. NCBI lineage: Eukaryota > Metazoa > Chordata > Mammalia > Chiroptera > Pteropodidae > Pteropus > Pteropus vampyrus. Next base: position 5,084,559 of record NW_011888914.1, read on the forward strand.
CCTTCTGTCCCCCAAATAAGAGCATTCCTTCTTTGATGTCTCTAGCTGTATTTATGTACTTTTATCTTAATAGCTATAGCAACTGTATTGGCTTACCAAATGAACAAAATGTGCCTTGTTAAAACTAGTCTAGCCCTTTAAAATAATTTAACTATGCTGACTTTAACAATGCTGAAAATTTCCCAAAATGTTATATTTCACTTAACACAATAATGTATTAAGAACAAGTAATCTTTTTGATATGTAAGATTCAAATTCTTTCGGTTTATGAGGAAAAAAATCATTTTAATGATGAAACCTTAGACAAATTTAGGCTGTAGGAGGAAAATATCTTAAGACAACAGATTGAGGAAAAGTATACCATGAAAAATATATACTTTCTTTTTTAATACTTAGGCATTACATTCTATATCAAATTTTACCAATATGCTATTCTATAAATTCATATTTATTTTATACCATAATTTGATTTTTCTGTTCTATGCTAAAAAGCCCACTCTTTCATAACTTTTAGCATACAGAACCTGGAATATAAAAATTTAACTCAATGCTGCCAAACTCTTTCCCCTGACATGTAAGAGAACAATTACAGAAACATTTAGTGGTCAATTTTCTTAAGCTAATGAGCAAAAGAAAAGCCCCAATACACTGGCATTTTCACTTAACAGTGGCTCATCACTAAATAAATCAGAAATAAACCTACTTGCTATTGCACTAAATAGGGCAGTTTTGCCAAATGCCTACCTTTGAGAGCTAGGTCAACTTCTAAGAAAACTGTACAAAAACATGAGTTGGTAACAAAATTTTAATATTAAAATTATTCAAAGTTATTGTTAATTTGGGGGAAAAAACATCTATTAGTCACCCATAAGAACTTTTATTTTAATAAATAACAGTGGACTTACCAAAGAGTAGGGATTTTAATATGTCGTTTTATGCATATTGGTAATAAACCCCTTAAGGAGGTGAAACCAACTATTCAGTATAACCCATTAGTTCCTAAAAATAAAACTATAATAACAAAACTTAAAAAACATTTTCCCCCCCAAAAAATAATTCACTCCTTGACCATGCTTATTTATTCAGAGTACCAGCAATTTCAATTAATGTTAAGTGCTTCATTTTTCCTGCAAATCTGATGTTGCAAAGGGAATATACACATTTTTATATCATCACAATATCATCAATATTTCAGGCTAATAATATTGTGAATACAACTGGTTTATAACAAACACAAAGTCAAAAATCAATGCTACTATTTATGGCAAACAGAAACAAAAGTCAATTTGAAAGGATGTTTTCTTTTGTTTCCAGTACTGATATTAGTTGGACTTAAAATGAAGGTCATAAATTCTCCTGAAATAATCTCTACCTCTGGCTGTGAATCCACAGTATAAATATGGTGAATAAAGCTAAACAGTAAGAGCTAACTATATACTGAATAACCAAAATAATCAATTATAACAACTAATACTGCTCTGGAAGACCAATCTAATGAAAAAAGTATCATTAGATATGGTGGGAAAATACAGACAAATCTGTACAATCTAACATCTATAAACAGTAAAATCAAAACATTCAACTTCCTTATAGAAAGTGTTTTATCTATGTAATTATAAATGTTAAGGACTCTTGCATTTTATAAACACAAGATGGGCTCACTTTGATGATACCAATTTTAAGATTTATAAAAACGTTTTAAAAATTTTTTCACAAAAGTTTATACAGTTTAAAGCTATACACCAATCTATAAATCTCAGAAAATGGGGGAAAAAAAACCTTTATAAGATCACATGTATAAAACAAGAAATGAAATGTGATTTTATTTAAGGCAATACTGGGCTACTTCACAAATCACCACCTCAAATATTTACACTGCTCCACACTACTAGTTTCTATCACATTCACAAAGGATTTTTGTTAATACCAAATGTTTAAAATCTTTGATGTAGTAAATTCTTTATTCACATTTCCATTATATTTCATGGAATCATATTAACTATATCCCATTAGAAGCACTGAAAAAAAAAAATGTAGCTATAGGAAACTGCTAAAGAATCTGCTTTAATTTCACATGAATACCACCCAAAAATTCTGGATGGTAAATTTACAAAGCAGAGCAAGGTGTTGATATAATGTGCCTACTTTGTGAAAAGTAATTTTGAGATCATCTTGTGAATAAATGCTTTATGTAAAAATTAATGAACAATGGCAGTTTCTAGTTTTAGTTCAAAAAATTCTTAATTTAAAACAATAAAAGTAGTTTTAAAAACTTGATCACTTAGTTAAAAATTAAAATTCCAAATATAAATGTGTCATTTAATAGTTTAGACTTACACACTGCTGGTGGCAGCACATGATTTACAATAATAAATATATACAAAAAAGGTATCTACAAACAAAGAGTACTGTTAAACATGAGCAGAGATCTGGTGAAACATCAATCACACAGATAATTCATTTTAGTTTATGAAAAGGGCAATTGGTTGATATAAATTTGAGGTTTAGCTCATCTATTTACAATAACTGAAGTTCTGATTCTGTTCAAGTCCCATAGGGATAAAAAAAAGTTTTACATGACAAATGTCATGTATTTTTTTTTTTTCCTTTTTTTAGCCAGGTTAATTCATGTCAACAAAAAATAATGAGAAAGTTTCACAATTCTAGCATGCGTGATGGCTTCCTATTTAAAAACAAAATTGTAAGTGACATTATTTACAGTACACTATCAGTACTGCCCTTTCCCCGTAGCTTTACCCACACCGATTTCTTTCATAACAGACACATCTGAATCATTTGAATGTACTTCAAGTTTTTTCAGACTGACGGTAGGTTTCATTTCCTGAAGTTGCTTTAGGACAAGCTCAGTGCAATCTTTCAGAGTCTTGTCTAAAACAATTTTTACATTATCACTGCACTGAAGCTGTGATGGATTGGCAAACTGTACAAAGGTTTCACTTTCTTTACAAGAGCATATATGATTTCCACTAGTTAGAGCAGTCTTATCAACATTTTTTCTTGAATTTGAATGGGATCCTTTTTTATTTCCGCTATTTGGATGGTCTTTGTCAGCAATTTTCTTCTGTTTCACTGCAGACTCCTCAAGAAACTTCAGAAATGATACTTCAAATCCCATTGGTTTAAATGAGCTCCAGTCAAAAGATGCAGGATGCTCCTCAGTGGTTTGAATTGCAACAGCAGTTTCTTCTTCTTTATGTGTACTACTTAACTCAACTGCTGGTGCTGGTTCAACTTTTTCAACTTTCCTCTTTTTATTCTGGGAGACATTTTTTTCTTTATTAACTCTCTTTAAATTACTTGCTTGTTTTTCTGACTGGCAGGGGTTATTTTCCTGAAAATCATTACTTACATTTGAAGAGGTATGAGCTTGGGTTTCCATGCCTGCATTGTCTTCATTTATTAATTTTGTAATAAATAATTCTGTTAGTTCATCCATTTCATCTTTTTCATTTTTCTCAACTTCTTTCTGTGGAACTGTAGTTGTTCTTGAGTTATCATTGCTCTCTGATACACATGTATCAGATTCTTTCACATCACTCTTACTGATTTCTTGCTGAGAAGTTTCCTTTAATTCTGAGTTGCAACATCGTTTGAAGACAATAAGAAGATTGCGGTGTTGTGATGTAAATGCCTTAGATAATTTATGGCATTTATAATGTCTAATTATATTGCTTTCACTTGTAACAACCGATGTACACCCCTTTATCATACATGGATACTGGGTTACAAATCTGCTTGTACACTCAGATAAGGCATCATTTCTAGCCTTTATAGAATATACATGCTTTCCCCGTTTCAGAGAATAAGGCTTATTTTCTTCAATCTGTACAATCTTTGCATTCTTGTTTTCTAAACTACTTTTTTTCTTTCGTTTGGTCTTAGGCATTTTGGTTCCTTCCTTTCCAGATCTGTGTTTTGACCCCCGATATTTCGACTTTGTCTTTTCTTGGTTTGCTTTGCTTGATATATTTTCCTGACCAGGTGTTAATCTTCTTGGCCGAATCAAATGAGCTTTATGTTTGTCATTATGCTTATTAAAAATGTGTCGAAGAAGATTAGACCGAGTCGCATATATACGGTCACAGCCTTCACAGTCACACTTATATATGCCATCTTCTTCAGTTTTACTTCCCTTTATCCCAATTCCATGGTCTGCCTCAAGATGAATGACATAGTTCAAATATGTGGTAAATGAAGATTTACACTCTAACTGGTCGCATGGAAATTTCCCAACATCCACAGAAGCAGTCATACCTTCAATTTCTTCAGGGGTCATTTCATGAAGTTTCATGTAGTGTTGAATTAGACCAGTAATTGCTTGGAAAATTCGAGAACAGTCACTCACCTGACATCGAAATTCTTTCACTGTTTGTTTAGTTTCAATTTCTTCACTTTCTTTACCAGCTTCGCTTTCTTCTTCAACCTCTGCAGAAAATGCAGGTAGATCTGATTTGTGTACAGCCTGGTAATGCAGAATTAAGTTTTGCTGTATTGTAAAAGCGGCAAAGCATCCCTGATGAACACATCGATAAGGTCTGTAGGGACTATATCTTGTTGGAAACTCAAGGGACTGGGAAACTGGCTTCTTGCGCTTTTTCTCCTCCTTTTCTTTTTTATATCTCCTAATTTTTCGTCCATTGGGTTGTATGTTTGTGAGGGAATTTGTATTACATTGTTCTGAAGTAGCTGTAACCACTTGTGAAGAACTTTCTGTTTTTTCAGGACTTTTTTTTTCTGTAAGTAGTTTTTCTGGAATCACTGCTATATTACTGAGGGCATTTTCCTTCATTGCTCCCAATTCTAAAGCAGATGGAAATTCCCTTTTATTTTCCTCTGTTGTAGCTAGCTGTTTTTTTACTTGTGTAATTCGTGGGGCTGACATATTTTCACTTTGAGATTTTCTTCCGTAAGGCCTTTTTATTTTTAACTTTACCATCTCTTCTGTTGTAAAATGATGTACCAATTGACAGTGTGCCCGGAGATTAGAATTTCTTGTAAATGTTTTTGTACATGTAGGTACTACACATTTAAACGGAGCAAATTTCAACTGATTCTTCTTAATTTCAAGAATCATCTCTGGAGTGTACTGATGAATTTTACCATAGTGCTTAAACAGTGCATCCTTTGTCATAGCACTATAATTACAGTCTTGGTTTTGACATACAAAGGGTTTATTAACTTTGTCACTAAACTGAATATTATTTATAATTTCAGAAACTGGCTGAACAACTGTAACATTTGGAATTGATTTCACAGGAGTGTGAGTCAGTGTTACTGATGTATTTATTAGTACACACTGGGATGCTGGAGTAGATGGGTCATTTTCTAATTTTAATTTCTGTAAGCCTTCTAAAATATCCTGTATTTGATCCTCCTTATGTAATACTTCAGACTGAGGAATATTACTTTTCGTCGGCATGACACCTATGAAGGAGGAAAACTGAGAAGAATCAGGTAATTTGTTATTTTGTACAGTGTTTACTGAAGGAAGCTGAATGTTATAATTTATTTGAGCATCCTGTGATGTTTCACCAACACCCTGAGATCCACTTTTTACCTCAAGTACTTGAGAATTCATAGCACTTTTAATAATTTCAAGAGTCTTTTCGAAGTTTTGTATAACATTGTCTTCAGAAACCTGCAAATCAGAATTTATTGAAGTTGTGCATGAATTCAAAGCCATCATTTGGGAATCACCATTTTCAGTTTTTAATGTTAAAGGAGCTAACACTGTATTGGAATCATGATTGGTTTTAAAGTTGTCTTTCATATCAGTCATAAATAACTGATTGTCAACATTATTTAATTTCTGTGTTAGATTTTCCACCAAACCCTGAGGTTCACAATTTGGAATTATGTTTGAATGAAGGTTAGTAGTTGGTATCTCAATACTCTTTGCTATAAGTCCCATTGCTGTCAAGTCACTTGTTACCAAGTTTTGGGAAGCATTAGGTGCAATCAGTGGAGGAGCGACTTTCTTCCTTCTCTTAGAAGCACTGTTTCCTTTTTTATTTAAATGACTGGACCTTGTGTTCTGAGGAGCACTTATAACTGAAACACGTGAACTGTTACTAGTAAAGTTTTGTGATGGCCCACTGGAATTAGGGAATGAACTAGAGCACAAACCATTTTCAACAGTCTTCAGTAGTAAGTCATTTGATGGAAAAACAGGCAAACTGCTGCATTCCTCAATGGAGGAAGTTTTGGAGTTTGGTGTTCTATTCTGGTTTGTCAGCAGGGGGTTCGGATGGCATACAGTCTGCAACAGGGGTGGCACTGGTGGATTTGTTATCACTGTTGCATTTACTTGTGCTGTATCTGAGACACAACCAGTTTGAACAGGAGAAAGAATTTCGGCACCCTCAAATGTACTAGGAATGCCAGCAGTTTCCAAAGCCTGTTTAATAATTTCACTTCCTTCTTGACTAACAGTTGTGTTAAAGTTAGTCACACTAGTCCGAGGAAATGTATTTGGTAAAAATGTTGATGAGCGATTTTCAGCAGCAAGAAGTTGCAGGAATGATGGGTCTTTAAAACATGCTTCTGGATTGAAGGTAGACTGTTGCGGCTGCTGCAAATTTACTGCATTTGTGGAGAGAATCATGCTGGCCAGAAGAGAAGGCTGTCCATTACTCTGTAAAAGTTCTTGAGCAATTTCTGCTCCATCCAGTGGTTTACAATAAGATCGCTTAGACAAATGTCCACCCAGAGATCTGGGATTGGTAAAAGCCCTGTAACACCTGCTGCAGATAAATTTCCCATCTCTGATAATTGCAGGCCATTTAGCCCTTTTGTTGTGCTTAGGTTTTCTTTCCTTCCCATTTGGGCCCCGCCCTCGGTCTTTTTTGACTTTTTCAGGAGCAGACTGTTGGGCATTGGTGCTACTAAAGTCATTTGCAACATTCATCTGTGAAGGAAAAACTGCATTTTCACTATTACCTCCTTTTAGAAAGGAGGAATTACTGTTTCCTTCAATTTGTGAGGAAAAATGATTTGCAGTATTTTCCAGTTGGGAAAAAACAGTATTAGTCCCACTATCTGCTGGTGAAGGGAAGAGAGACATTGAACTACTTTCTGCAGGTAAAGGAAGGAAAGGATCTGAGCCACTGTCAATATTCAAAGGCAAAACTGTTTTGGTTAGATCTTCCATTTGTGCTGGCAAGGTAGTATTAGACAAATTTTCCATTTGGGAACATAACATACCACCACCTTGTTCATTTTTATCCTGAGAAGGTATATTTGGATTTATGACACTTTCCACTGAAGGCAACAGTGGAGTAGACAAACTTGCTAAATGAGCTGGAAAAATGGAAGGTGAGACATGCTGTAACTGATTCGAACAAGTAGGATTCCCACCGGCTTTGGTCTGTGGTGTAAAAAATGCATTATTAGAGTTGCTCACTTGTGATGGCAAAAAATAAACAAACTTTCCATTATTTGGTGTATTTAAGTTGTTAGATTTCTGGCCTTTTTTACTTTTGCGCTGCATTTTAAATGCAGCATACTGGTCAGGGTGTGCTGTCTTCATGTGTTTCCCAATACTCTGTGAAGAATTATAGGTTCGAGTACATCCCTCAACCTGGCAGCTGAACTTCTGAACTGGCGCTTTTGGAGGCACTGATGGAGTTCCTAAAGAATTACTTAGGTTGGGCTGTGGTGGAACAAATGTGATACTTTCTAATGTCTTAAGAGGTAAATTATAAAGATTGGATGATGTTTTAACATTACCTCCACATTCAAACTTGGAAGTTGGTAAACTGTTTTGAAATCCTGCCTGATTTTGTACAGAAAAGGTCATAAGGTTGTTCACTTGTCTTTCTAAGTTTTGTGGGGTAAGGTCGCCTATTTTGAGGGTTTCTGAATTTACTAAAGAATTCTGAGTGTTCTGAGCTTCATTAAAGCAATCCTGTCCTTTTCTCTCCTGGAAAACTGGATGACACAAATCATTACAAGTATCTTCAACTGCTGTATGTAAGTCTGTAACCAGTGATTCACCAGTGCCTGCCACCATTGAGTTGTCTTGCTTTCCAAAGTTATCCTCGATCCCCTGATTAAGGGACACCTTAATGGACACAGCTACCTCACTGGCCTGAAGCAGAGGAGTAGCAGCAGCAGGGTTTTCCAAACCATTTGACAATGGTCCATCAGTTTGCCTGAGTTCAGAAGCAGAAATCTGGTCTTGTTTGGTGATAGCTGATTCTGCCTTGCTTTTATCCCAAACATCACCGGTAGCTGCTGCTAAGGTGTTGTCAATGTTATTTTCTGAAGGAAGCACAGAGCTCTCTTTCTCAGTGTTCCCTTCTGAGTTCTGATTCACTCTGGAAGGCTGAACAGGAGCTCCAGATAAATTAAGTTGGTCTTCAGGAGGCAGTGCTTTGTCAGGAATACTGTGCTCATCCAGATGCTTTTCTAGCTCACTCTGAGAACGATAAACTTTACCACAACTTGTGAACTTACAAGTATAGGTATTATAATGCTGTGCTTCATGATCATATAGTAAATAAGCTTCTGAAAAAATTCTGCCACATTTAGGAAACATACACTTTGCTCTAAAGACTTGATGTTCCTTCCGGTGGGTTAAGAGCTCTGCATAACTATTAAAACCGGCCTTGCATTTCATCTGTATACAGATATATGGTTTACTGCCACAGTGCATTTGTAAGTGATCATTGAGATGAGTAACACTCACAAAATGCCGTCTACAGTACTGGCAAATAACTTTTTTGCTTTGCATTTCAAGAAAGCGCTTGGCATCTTCATTATCTTTATGCCCCTTTACATGAGCAATTAGATTTTTAAAGTACTTAAAGCCCTTTTTACAAAAACTTACAGGGCAATTAAATTCATTAACAGGTACTGGTTTCTGGACTGGGATCACTTCTGGCTCATAAGATTTATCTTTGTCATCATTCTCATCATCTGAACCATCATTGTCATTAAAAACTATGAAGTCTGTTGAATAGAGACTATTCTTTTTTATAGGCCGCTGTTCCTGCTTGGCCACAGCATTAGTCTTCTGATTCTCATTGGTAGTTGTGATCTTAGGAGGCCTTCCCAATCTTCTTAATGGTTTCATAGCTGCTAGCCTCTCTTTACTAGACTGTTTAACATGCAATGTGACATGAGGGACAAAAGTTTCTTTAGAATTAAAGTTCTTTGCACATATGGGGCAACTGTAAATCCCATCTTTGTAATGTTTTTGAGCATGTCGTACTATTCTATGACCAAGGAATTCTTTGTCACATAGCACACAATATTGCATGTAGGCTTGCCAATTCCGAAACCTAGCAGATATAAATCCCCTCTCTCTTAATTGTTTTATCTCTCTCTTCTTCTGCTTTTCATCACAAATGTCTTTAAGAAGACCAGAATTAGCACCAACTCCACCAGAAAGTCCATTCACAGAAGTTTCTTTAATCTCTTCCTGGTAGTCTACTACTTTCTCATAAACTTCACTGTCATTTAGTTCATCAATTGAAGACACAATGGATGCTTCTTCCCCCATTAATGCAAGACATTGTCGTTTTAAGGTTTTCCAATCCCAGAATTCTGGATCAAAGGGCCACTGAGTTTTCAATACAAGTAAGAGCTCACAGCGTAGAGAGTTTGGTATTGGAAGATTCTCCTCATCATATTTCTGGTCTGGTTGGTTATATAACATTTCCACAGCATAATATGCATCTACTGTAGGCTCAATAAGAAATTCACTCAGTTGACAAGCACGTTTAACTTCTAGATCATCAGGCAACAAGCACGAAATGGTCTTGCAAATAGATATTTTCACTTCAGTATTTTCTGTAGCTTCCAAACGAAGAGCTTTTACGCATAGTTCTATACAGGTGGCAAGTCCAGCCCCTTCAGTCTGTGAAAAAGCAGATAGAAATGTTAACCTAATCAACACAGATTTGTGAATTTAATAAATTTAAAAGTGAGTGTTAAAAATAAAAAAATAGAGGTTTGCTTTTCTTAAATTTTCCAATAGCCAATACATGAAAAGATGATCCTTCTAAAGCACTGCAGCTTACTTAGCCTGGTGTGTGTGTGTGTAAAATGAGCTGTACAGAGTAGCAGAAAAAGCGTAAGCATTGGGAGCTATGATAAGACCTGGTTATAAAATCATCTAATAGCTAAGCAAACTTAGAAGTTATTTAACTTCTCTGACCTTTCACATCCCATTTACAAAACAGAGATCAAAATAGCATTTAAACTTCATAAAACTGCTGTGAGCATTAATGGATATTATGTATCTAAAGTACCTGGTATAGTTTGGTATAATGTCTGGCACTTAGTAAGTGATCAATGAATACCTTTATCTTTATCACAAATCTCATTTCCCAAGTTTGCATTTTGCAATCCTGCTGAAACAAAACCCTCTTAACCCAATTACAAAACTGAGAATGTCTCCATATATCCTAACTTAGTTATAAAAGGAGATTATCACTTTTAACAGAATAAAGTTATTTGATCCTTAATAATGGGAATTTTAGTTCTATTACAAAATTTAATGATAAGTCACCTACCTCATGGCTGGACGAGCTTAAGAATTAGAGTAGATGGAGACATAATAAACATTTTTCCTTTTGAATTAGCATCTTGAACTGTTATAAGATAGGAGTAATGAACTTAAGAGTCATTTGAAAGATATATGTAGTGAAGAGATAAAAATGGGTGTTAAAAAGGCTAAAAGGGAACATAAATATATGAAAAATAAGCCAACCATAAGATGTAGCCGCTTCTTATGAGAGTGGGAATGATATATGTTTGGAATAAGATCAAAATGCAAGAAAGTACTCAAAAAAGCTGATAGGGTCTGTATTTTCACAGATTAAAAAGGCAATAAAAATATTTTACTAAAACAGAAGCTTAGGTTTGAAGGCCAAAAAGAGAGTGAAGGAAGGAGGCTGGATACTGAACTGGACTTGACTTCAGCAAAAGCAACGGCACAAAGACCAAGAAGAAAACCCACAAAAAAATGGGCAAGAAGAATAGACATGAGACCTATTTTTAAGTGACAGTGAAGAAAGGACAACTGGGAAAGAGGTGGAACCACATGATTCTCTCTCTCTAGCTTTCACATAAACTTGTATTGTTACTTTATACTATTTTTAGATAGATCTGAACCAGATGACTTTTACAGTAAAACATTTGCATCTCTGTTACATGCCTTAGGGACTATTAATAATAGTGGACAATTAGACTACTCCTCTGTTATAATATTGGGGGGGTGCGGAGAAAAAGATGTGGTCAGTGAAGCTGCACACTGGAAAGAAGAGGGTTTGAAGAAAGAGGTCTTGGAGGAATCAAAGGCCAAGTCAACTATAAAGATGATCTGAAGTGATGAAAGCATACGTCAAAAAAAACTGGTAAATGTGTATGTAGAAAGCAAGAATTCTGGAAGAGGCTACTATACTTATTTAGAAAATTCAGGAAATGCTGGAAAAATAAATGATTTTAAGGATTCAGAGAACAGAGGAATTGTGGATGAAGGATATCTGCTTTGAATAAGGAAACCGTAACTACTTTCTGTCTTATGAATATTGAGCCCTTTCTCCTGAGATGACAACAGCTGATTCAAAGAATCTACTTATTGCTTAGAAAACACAACTAAAATTATTTCAGAGAGGAACTCAACTGACATTTCTATTCTAATACACTCTGTTACTGGATTCAAAGGTTCATTTCAACTCATTAAGGACAAATAATAAGGACAATGTTTTAAAATTGCATAGTAATTTCTTAAGAAACTTATTGTTCTAAGTTTATTTTTTAACTGCAGCACTACAATATATAAAATAAAATATCAGGATGAGTTAACAAGGATGATAGAGAAAAACAAGAAAGCAGAATTCATTCCTGTTCTTTACTCCTGAAAATAAAGAAAAATTATTTCAGAAGGAAAAAATTGAAGATACATATAAGATTTACTGACCAACTACAGAGTTTAAAGGGCACTTTTAAAAGTGGATAGGAGAGTATCTTTTGGTCCCTCTTTTCAGAAAAAAAAAAAAAAGTACACATTAATTAAAAAATTCTTCTTGTCATGCTGCATCCCAGTTTTTAAAGATACCCAAAAAACTGTTCAGCATCCCAAGCTATGCAATGGTAGCACTTCTGTAAAGTGTCCTCTGTGGACATTTAAAATGGAAACCAAGTACATTCCTACAAGGATTACTACAAGAAAATAAATTAATTTTGTAAAACTTAGATTCTGATTTAGTTAATAAATGGAAACACATGCAAACTGCTCATCAATTCCCTGCTCAGTTATGTCTAACATGTTTAATCTATCTGTTAAGTGTTTTCATTTCAATGACTATTTTTTTATTTCTAAAAGTTCTTCTGACTCTTAAAATCTGCTTGGTAATTTTGATAGCATCTTTCTTTCTCTTGCTTTAATTCCTTATTTGACATCTTCAAATATATGTATGTTATATAGACTTATCCATAATTGTATTTATTGTAAAGTATTAGGTAAATAATTCTATTCTTTCTGGCTAGTGAAATTTGTTCATGTCAGATTGTTTCATATATCTTATAAATCTTGATGGTTTATTTGTCTTTAAATGTACGTAGTTTATACCTTTTATCCTTGCATCTTTAATCCTACCGTAACTTTTCTCTGCTAAAATTTCCTCAGCAGACTGTTTCATGTTTTGTAAATCTTGAACATGAACTCAAGCAGGGCTTTACCTGAGAATCCTATGTTGTAGCTATGTCACTCCAATTCCTCACTTGGCTTCTGTTGGGAATTCCAAGGTATTACCAGCAGAGAACTCACTTCATCCTTACCCTCTTAAACATTACTTACTTGGCATGGAGATTCCTGGACTATACAAGTAGGCTAAATTTGGAGCCCTAATTTATGTGGAGCAACACCTATAGTTACAATTTCGTGGAGGAAACATTTTTCTCTTCTGACTCACAGCCCAGTTGGACATGCACATGGATCCCTATCATCTACCTGTGTTAGTGAGTAATCTACTTTTCAATGAAATTATAGTACTTCACAGGTTGGTGTAAGAGGGGAAGGAGACACAGAACTCAGTTTTAACTCTCCAACTTGAAAGAGCCCAATACCTTATCTCCTGTCCCTGTATGGCTATTAAAATTCAAACCCCTTAATTACTGCAAGTAGTTACATATCCCAATCCCCACCAGGCTAGTAGAGGTCGAGCATTAGCTGGCTCAAGCTTTCTGCTCCAGTTTTTAGGTTCCTCTTCATTTTGAGCCTGCGCATCTCTCCAATATTCTTGCAATTTCAGCTGTTACGCGTTAAAAAAAAATGTGTTTTATTTTATTAAGTATTTCTGGATGTTTTGCACAAAGATTTTTAGCTAATGTAATCTGCCAGACGGCTAGCAAAGGAAGCTATCCCTATATCTCTCTTTATACTCTCCACATTTCTATAGAGACAAATGATCAAAATAGTATAATACATATGAGTAAAAACTGTAGAATGATAAAATACACAAATTAAATACATTACTTTTCTGCAGGCTAAGAGAAAGCCCCTGGCTCTCATTTGCATTTTTAAGTTTCACTGTATCAAATATCCTCAAAGACTAATAAGAAAATAGATGTTCAAAGCACTAAATAAACAAAATCACTGAAAAAGGTGCCAAAATAATAAAGTCTTTTATTAAAGATAATTTATACATTTTAAATTAAGAAAAGATGCCTTGATTATTCTTACCTCTGAATTAATAACTTTAATCAGGAAGAAAATGTGATATACTGTCTTGGTTAACAAAGAAAGTTGACGACATCTTTCTAGGTAGACTTGTACAGATGGTTCTACTCTTTGCTGTAATTTACTCCAAAAAAGAGTTAGTTCCCTAAAAAAAAAAAAGTATAAAAAATAAGTTGGAGCAGTAATATAATAATCATAGACTATGTCAGTCCAGTAATTACATTTGAAATTAAAACTGGTTTTAGATTTCAATTCTACACGCAGAATTAGGCTTAAAAGCAAGAAAAGGGATCTCAATTTTCTAAGAACTCAGTAAAATTAGGACATAATTTATCATTTTATTAATAGTATTTTTCAATCTCAGAAAGGCACTAACTTTTACTGGGAAAGCACCCTACATTTAAACAAGTTATACGAATGGCAACTTTGAGCCACATCTGAACTTTAAGTAATAAGCAGCACAAAATATGTGTACATATATAAAATGTACCAATGGCATAATGGTTTTTAAAAAGCATTTAATTTTTATCTTCTAACTTAAATTTAAAATTGACCAACTTAATTGGTCAATTAAATTTAAAATTTCAAGTTGTTAGGTACATGTTAAGAATCAATGACAAAGAACCCAATAGTTACTAACTATGCCACAGAAGTGAAACAACAACAGAAACTTTGAAAAATGAACTTTGAAATTTATTTCAAATGCAATTAAAATGTCTTTTTCATAGATAATAATCCTACTGAAGTGATGAATTTTTCTCCCTTTTACCTATCGTCCTATTTCTCTTCTGTCCTCCATGGTTAACTTCCACAAAAATCATCTTCCTTGATTCAACTTTTTTTCACCAAGTATTCTCCTCAATACAGGCCTTCCTATTAGTTTTTCCTCAGTTTCCACTCCTAGGAACTGTGCTCTTTTCACCACCCACTTGAATAACTTGCTCATTTCTGGAATTTAACCTATATATTGAGGATTTCAAAATCTGTCTCTCCAGTCTTTACCACTTTCACCTCTCTAGTTCTTTACAAGACTTCTCCATTTTGATCTCTTCTGAAACCTGAAACTTAATATATGAAAAAGATGATTAACATTCTTTCCAGTTCACCATCTTTCTAATTTAAATGCATCATAATTATCACTATCAGTCTCTGCTTTTTACTGTCCTCAAGACTGTATCTTACACATTTCTTTCACATCCTATATCCACAAGGAAGCCCTCGTAACCTCCCAGCTAGACTATTCACTGGCTTTCTAGTTGATTTTTCTGTCTCAACTCAACTTCCTATATACTGCCACTCCCTCCCCGCAACTCTGCCCTCATTGTTCAGCTCCCAATCCATTCTCAACTGCTAATCTTAAACACTGTTTCTTAAACATAAACTATTTTGCCCTCCTTCTACTTATGGACTTACAATAAGACTGCTTTGGATTTTCATATATAATTCAGATTTTGATACCTTTTTAAAACCAATATAATACGTTAATTTCTTAGTTATCATTGATACTTGTTATATAGAAAATCTACCTGTCCTTAATAGATACATGTTATTTATTCTCCTTTCAGAATCTACTTGCCCTTTGTAATTAACCATTTCTATATTGCATATACAATTCTTCCTTCATAACAAAGCTCAACTGCTCAGAAAACCTTTATAATTATGCAATTTACCATTCTTTAATCACACAACCATTTATAGCTTGCCTATTATATCTATACTTGTTTGTATGCCATGTGTTACTTGGTAAATATTCTTAAATGTCAGAATGTTGTAAACTAAATTTTCTTTTGTGGCTCCATAATATCAACACAACACTGATGACTAATAATGCTGTTAACTAAATAAATGGTCGGTTTTATCTAGTACTAATATGAGACAGCTGATTTTAAAGTTTTTTGAATTAACTGAAGTCAACATGTCTGTTAGTTGGATCCCAAAGGATTATGTATTACAGGCTTTGCCCACTTTGAAATGTACTATGTAAAGAAATTTGCACTGAAGAATTAGTTAAGTAGAAAGATCACTCATAGAAAGGAAGTGAACTATATTTCTATACATAATGACTAACAGCCAGTTATGGTAGTTAAAAGAGTGCAATATGGAGAGGAAAAAAATACACATTGTATACATATCTAAAAAAGTTTTTATTGTGATATTTGACAAAATAAACCTTTCTTTCATCCTCCAGTGCTAAAAAAATTTCCTGATCATAATTGATCATTAAGTGATCCTTACTGGTATATTAAAGAGTTGTATGGTCCTTAATAGAAAAAGTTTTTAAAGTTATAATATGAACTATTTGATAATCAGTTTGCAAAGCTTATATCTGATAATAAGCTTTTTGCCTTGATAAGACTTAAAAAAATACGTTCCTAAGCTATCTGAATTTTCACAAACTATTTTGTATTCTTCTGTTACAAACTTTTCTTTACAAAAGAAAATCAACTCACCAAGCACAGTACATTTCTCCTTGTTGGAGCTGACGTGACAAAAATGCAGTACATAAGACAAGAGCACTTTTTTCATCACCCTCAGATTCTAAGTTACAAATCATTTCTAGTGCATCTTTGCAATCAACTTCAGAAATCTACAGAAAAAGGATATAGAAATATGCCATAAAATAGTTTTATATTAGGATAGATAGTGACATGCTTTTAAAATTTTCATTAGCTATTTACAGATCATTTCATCAATAAAACCTCAATGACTCAAACATCATCAATTCATAATTCGTCTAAGACACAGTCTGTCTTCAAGCCAGAGAACTATTTTCAAGAACTTAACAAGCATGCATTTATATGTAAATAACTAATGTTAATTATAAGCACTCTCTACCCATTAAATCAGGTCTATGATACTAAAAAAGAAAAGCTGTAGTACTTATACACCACTCCCTTTCCCCCTAAATAATTTAAAAAGTACTGGAATCAGCAAAAAGACACATAAAGATCTACTGGATATAAACTAATAAAGAAAATGTCTATCATCTAAGGAGAAAAAAGTATAATATGAAACGTTTTATATAGCTATACCACTTTTAAATTAAGCTCACCTGAGTTTTCTAAAAATCTCCATTAGCTTTCTTTTTATATAAAATTGTTTCATCTCAAAGCTTGTCAATAGTCATGCATGCATTAAGTATAACCTAGATGATGGCAACTTGCTTCATTTAATTATGCATTTATATCCATTGCTTATTTCTTTAAAAAATTCAAATTTACTACCTCATTACAATGATTTACTACATGAAACAAACAAAATTCACCTATAATTTCCACAAGCATTTGCTCTAAGACAGAATGTAAAAAACAGCATATGATCACAAATCACTAGTGTTCCATGGAATAGAAAGATTCATTCCAACATGGTACAACTGACAAACGGCAAAAAGAATTGAAAACCAATATACCATCAGCACCCATGTACTACAGAAGTAACCATACCCTTCCTTGTTGATCTTCTATCTCTCCCTATCAATTTCTGAGTATAGAAAAGTGTGTGTGTATGTAAAATGTAATGTATTTAGGACTGAACAAGTGTCTAAATGGGGATGAGAGTAATCTTAAAATTGATCTTTGATAATGATAAAGGTTGCATGGGAATAGATCCAGAAGTTCCACTTTATACATTAAATTGGGCTAGAAAACACTAAGACAAAAGACTAAACTCTGAGTCTGTGTTTAACAACAGCAATTTCTTAAGGAAGTATGAAGTTAGTGGCAGAGCTAAGACTGAATCCTGTCTTGGAACTCCTTGGAGCAGTGCTCTTTCCACTACTCCTCTGTCAACCTCTTTCTTACAAATATTTATAAGTGACCCCATTTAAACAAATAAACAAAAAAGGCTGAACTATATATATATACACATATATTTGTGTATGTATATATACACACACACACACACACACACATATTTATGCAATAAATATTTCCAAATATCTACAATATTAAATACATTGTCAGACATTATATATATATTACTATTTAATCACAACTTAGGTAGGTATTATCATTAACATTTTATGCATAATAAATGTGGGGGGAGGGGTCGAAGAAATTGCCAATTTGCCCAAGTTACCACAGTTAAGTGATAGAACCACAAATCAAATTATGTCTGACTGACATCAAAGATGTACTCTCTTTCCATTTTATCACAGCACCTTTTATTGAAGGTTGTATTAACTTTAAACAATTACCCTTGCACACCCATGGAGACAAATGTTAGGAAATCAACCCATGGCATTTTTTTTTTTTTTTTTTACTTTTTCATAAGATGTTAACAGTAACAATAATTGCAGCTATTATTTATTTATTAATGTCAGCTTCTTCAGAAATAGCATTGCTAGTCAGCACATTAGCTTGCTTGGTAGATACTATTACTTCTTTTTAGAGATAAGGTTCAGAGTGGTAAAGTTACTTGTTCAAAGTCACAAGCTTAATTAGTGGCAAAGTCAAGATTTCAACTCAGGTCTAGCTTCAGTCTACGCACTTGTCAGAATTCCACAGGTACAAGCATATGGGGCCCTTTATTGCTAAGTATTGATTTTTACATGTTCAGGTTTAACAAAAATTCTATGTCTTGAAAATCTGATTTATTTTGATTCTGATTATTTCTTTTTGTTCTTCTAAAACCTAAACCTCTTAATGAATGATGCAAAATGTGTACATTATATATAAGAAAAGAAAATGTACTTTCTCAATGATAGTACCTACATTAGCTTACGCTTCATTAAAAATATATTTGTATGTATGTAATACAGCCTCTGTAGACTTATTCACATATATAATATGCTAACTGAAACAATTACTATATGTGATAACACAGAAAACCTCACTTTTTATAGGTATACTAAGGCAACAATTTTTATTGTGCACTTGATAGCCTTTATTTCCCTGATTTGCCACTAGATGGCCCTCTTGAAAAAATATGACACTAAAACACTAAAAGAGAACGAACGGCAGGGAAAATGAAACCATATTTAAACAAATAAATGGTTGAACTGAAATTGTGAAAGTGAAATAAAAGTCAAATATAGCCATCAGTGAACAATAATTATTTTTAAAATCCAAGGCAGCATAAGGTATGGATTACCAACATATTACCTATATAGGGATTATGTATATATTACATATCTATTATCCATTGCTTTGAAAAGCAAAAATATCAAAAAAATTAGAATACAAAAAAATTAGTTCCAAGAGATGGAAGGACATAATAATATTTACATATCCAAAGGAGGCTGTATCTGTCTTGTTCACCTCTAAATTTCAAACTCTCAACACAATCCCTCGCACATAATTTCTTTGCAATAAGTTTCCAATACCTAATTTTTAACAAGCTAGTTGTTTATGTTAGAGTTATGTCTGCCTCTAGAGCCCAACAAACTCTGTATTTATGATATCAAAAAGCTTATGCATTTGGTAAACTCTGACATATTTGCCATGCAGAAGTAGCTTACAGTTAGGTTGCTTCCTCATAAAATTTGAAAGAAGTATTAATTCTAAACAGCCAGGAAGTACTAGAAGAATTTCTTGTCTCAACAGGGGACGTAAAAAATATGTAGCTTTAATAACAATTTAGGCCACTGTTTTCTAAAATTCAATCCAAAGAACTTCTATAAGGTATCATTAGTTGTTCTATTTCTTCTCTTCCGTCCATTCTTTCTTTGTTATGTGCATGTGGTTGGGGCATTCTGCTGATTTTTATGTTTTAATATGCTCTTTATGCCAGATATTAAAAAAATATAGAACACTTCATCAACATTTTATATATATTTACCAAGTTAACTTTTAAAATTGGCTCTAATAACATTTCAAGAATAGTCTTTTGCTTATCAAAATAAAATTGCTTTCCAATCAGAAAAGAACTTAAATGGTAAACCTGTCATACTAAGAAAACAAAATCAAATATAATGAGCTAAGATTTTTTTAATTCCCAGGCTATTGATTTAAAAGGCAAATAACCTCTAGTGTTCGGAAAGAAGGAATTTCATGTACTATTTATAGGAGCATAATTGACCTCTTTTTTGGATAGTATGGCTCTATTAATTTAAAATGTGTAGATTCTTTGATCCAGCAATTCCGCTTCTAGAAATTTACTCTACTGTACACCCCCAACAAAGAATGAAAGGATGTATGTACAAGCCAATAATTTAAATGTCCCCCAGTGGCTTAACAATATTACAAACACATAATATGAAATTATGTGGCTATGAGAAAATGAGGTTGGTCTACATGGAATGATATGGAAAGATGTCTATAGTAAGAGGAGAAAAGTGATTAGCATCCAGGGTGTGTGTATGTATGTTTTGTGTGTGTGTATATGTATATATATGTATACATATATATACAGAAAAATGTGAGAAAGGTTATACCTCAAATTTCAAACTTAATGATTACTTGAGGGAGTAATAAGTGAGGAAATGATGGCTAGAAAGAGACAAGATAGAGGATTTTACTTTTCAAACATCTATGTTAAAATTAACAACAAAACCAATAGAAATACTGGATCTAAAATAAAAACTGCTAACTCTGTTTCTGTACCTATACAAGAATCCAGGCCAAAGCTCATTCCTTCCAGAGAAGCCAAATAAAAACACATTTCTCTCAGCAGCAACTCCTCTGACAGGGCTAGCTGCTATTTCTATTACATTAAAAGGGTCCTGGGAAATAGTTAATTCCTTCCCTTACTGGCTCACTTGGATAAGAATTTCCTTAAAAGAACCATAGATCCATGTTATGGTTGATTCTTGCCAATATCTATTTCCACCATATCCTAAGGAATTGGTTGAAAACTCAAATGCTTACAAGAACCAGAGGGGTAAAGTAAATGAAGTGAGTCATGTGAGAGAGGGAACATACTTCTGAAGGGGGCAATGTCTTTGGGCAACTGGTCCCAAGTGACAACCTTCCCTTCTGGGCAAAATGATGAGAACTTACTTCACAAGGAACAATGAAAAAACAAACAAACAAACAAACAAACAAACCTTTCTACATTTATAATAGAAACATAAAAGAATAATCAAGCAATTTCTAAGCAAAAAGGGACTTTTAACAAGGAATGTGTAGACTTACACACATTCTGTCCTGTTCTACACTATGTAATCTACTTTTGTTTCTGGGGTAGAGAGACTAGTGAATTCTGCTTAAGAATACAGATTGTCTTAATTCTACTTGCTTAATGTGAGAAGGAAAAAAAAATTATTTTATATGAGCTCAAAGCTACCTAGGGTCCTCATAGAGAATTTTCCTTAGGGTCTCCCAGAGCAGGCTGAGCTGCCGCTACTCAATTCTGGCTAATTAAACCAAAAAGGAATTTACTTTACAGTCAGTATTACAAGAACTTTTTATTATTCAAGACTGTTAAAAATACAGATACTTTCCCGGAAATTATAAATTCACAGTCTTCAATTTCAAATAGGACTTCAAACCTAACTTAACAACCCTATGTTTAGATAGTCTCCTACTAGGAGGAAGGGATGCTTCCTTAGGGCGGTGGGGTGCTTATGCCTTACTTACCCTTAACTCCCCCAGTGCTTAAGCAGCACACATCATTCATTAAATTAAAACTGCTACAGGAAGGAAGGACATATAAAAAGACTTAAGGGCAGGGACTGAACTGATAATAAAAGCTTTAGTGGAACTGAAAAATATCTACAATGTAGCAGCACAATAACTAATTTACTTAAGGATTTTTTAAAAATGTTACACACATAGCAAAGATAATCTCAAGAATTACACATCTGCCAAATAACTTGTCTACATAGTTATTCTGAACTAATAAGAAAACTTTAATCTAATCTTCTAGTTTACTCTGATATGCTGCAATTAAAAAGCCAATTACCTGAGATAAAAGAGAAATAGTAAAGAAAAAGAAATCTATACATTAGCCAATGTCTAAACTAATGATCTATTTCCGAGGCTAGAACCCTTGGCTCTGCTCTATCCAGCCTAGAAATTGCCTGACATCACTTTTCCCAGTATCCTCATTATACTTGCCATACACACAGGCTTATTTCTAATCTTGGCCAAAGTCTATCATCTCCTCTTTCTATTTAAGAAAAATGGCACAATCACCATTATAATCATAACCTTTAACCTCATATGGACATTCAGCTTTCTGTCTGAGGCTATCCTCCTTCTGGACTCTGATTATAATTTCTATTCAGGTGATCAGGCATGCTCTGTTAATCTTGTTCTGTCTTACGTGTCAACTTTTTCATTTACATATCCTTAAGTCTGTCCTACAATCCTTTTGTTCTCCTCTATTGTTCTGGTGTTGAAGGGTACTTATATTAGAGATACAAAACATCTGTACACATCATGTCCTCACACTACGGTCTAATGTATTATAGTTTTATCTAAACACATATTCTTTAAATACATATTCTCTATTTTTTGATCAACAGCATTTAATTCTCTTACAACTATCTTCAACTTCACTTTGGAATTATAAGTCCTCCAAAATACAAAATTCTCATTTGGACCATGATTCTACTCTCAGAATCCTGTAGCAAAAAACATACAAATACATGAATACTAACGCTTTACATCAAATTAGAAGCAAAAAAAAAAAAAAATCACATCACAAAGAAAATAAAGTTTTACATTAAATATGCAAATATAAAATTTATCTTTTTTTTTTTTTTTAATGCCTACAGCACCTGGTATTCCTAGGTGGTTTCCCATTCAAGTACTAACCAGGCCCGACCCTGCTTAGCTTCCAAGATCATACGAGATCGGGCACATTCAGGGTGGCATGCGCTAGACAAAACTGATCTTTATATATATATATATATATATATATATATATATATATATATATAATATATATATATATATATATATATATATATTATATATATATATATATAATATATATATAATACACACACACACACACACACACACACACACACACACACACACACCTAGCTCTCGATAGCTATATCTATTTATGACTTCCCCTTAGAAATACTTTCTCTGATACACACACACACATAAGAAGAGAGATACAGTTTACATATATATTACATATATAAAACTTACTATATATGTAAAGCATATAAAAAACAGATAAAGTATTCCTAGGAGGAAATCATACACATTTTATAAAGTTACTTAAATTAGTCAGTTAAAAAG
Organism: Pteropus vampyrus; assembly: GCF_000151845.1. NCBI lineage: Eukaryota > Metazoa > Chordata > Mammalia > Chiroptera > Pteropodidae > Pteropus > Pteropus vampyrus. The sequence goes on from NW_011888914.1 coordinate 5,107,410, forward strand.
ATCTGTAAGCACCTTAAAGTCAGGTAAAACTGAAGGCCCAAATGCTGACAAATATATCCTACTAAATTTTTAAGTCATAGCCATTTTTCCCATAATTCAGCCAAAGGAGCTAAAAGATTCAAATTATTTAAAATAGAAGCTAGATAAAATCACATTACATATAATTCTTTAAGCTGTTTAGAGTCACTATCCAAGAGCATATCAAACATTTAAGATTGACAACAATAGTCCTTTATTATCTAAGAGACAGGGAAGTGAAAGGCATTCTAATTTAATTAAAAAGTTTCTTCACTTTTAAAAATAATGGCTAACAAAAGAAAACATACTCACCTCTTCGATTAACTTTTCGTTTGGTGATGATGTACAAAGACACACAAGGTAAGTTTGCTTAAAACTACCTTTTGTACCAATTTCTGGATGGTCAGAACACAGTTTTGCTAGAGCAGTTGCTTGACTTAACTGATTTGTTTTGATTAGATGTTTAATTCTCATATCCAACAAGATGGGACCCTCAAAAGCTAAAAATTCATTCGCTTTAAAAAACAAGATATAACAGATTATTAACATTTGGTAATGATTCATTTGCAATAAAATACTCATAAGGAATATTTTTATATTTTTTTAAAAGCACAGGAACTAAACCGCCCCCGCCTCCCGCCTTTTTTTGCTGTTAGGCTATCACAAAATACTTGATCTTATAAGCAAAAGGAGATTATATAGCTAACTTTTCAAAGTTGTATTAAATATTTTTGCCCCTGAAAGTACCATTTAGAATGAGGTGAATTAACTTACTGATGGTAATTTCACATTAAATTCTAATAGTCAATGTTATTAAAATTATACTAATTTTTCCCCCCATAGGATTTATTTTTGAATACCAGGGGTTAGCATCCCTGTAGCAAGAATAAATCCCCACAGGATTTATTCTTGAATACCAAGGGTTAGCATCCCTGTAGCAAAAAACATACAAATACATGAATACATTTGCAGTGTTAGGGCATTACACACTTATATAGATAATCACAAAAGAATGTTTGGATACTCTAGAAGATGAGATTCAACTAATATTGTGTCTCAATACTAATAATATATTTTTCATTTTACAAAGGTAAAGTCTATCTTCCTTTAATAGGTGTTTTAGAACAAATTAAAATATACAGAAAAATAAAGGAGTGGGGGGAGCCTTCTGAAACTTCGGCGGGTTTGTGTTTTTTTTTTTAAACATCGATCAATAAACCTCAATTTGCTTGTCTCATTTATGCGTAGTAAATTTCTCTTCTGTTCAAATATTTTAATTTTCTAGTACTTGTTTGATCAACTACAAATAAGAATTTCATTTTTATTTTTTGTGTAAGTGAAGAATTTAAATTTTAACGAGTATAAATTTAAAATTTTTTCTAAAGTTTTTTTTGTTTTTTGTTTGTTTGTTTGTTTGTTTTTGTTTTGTTTTGTTTTGTTTTGTTTTGTTTTTTAACCAGAATGAAAATCATGTTGAAAAATTTACTTGGTGATGGCTGGCCTGAAACCTTTGGAAGACTTTTCGTAATAAAAATTTAAATGCCCTATAAATAAAACACACAATTTCACTACTTGTGAACAGACTGGGACAAGTCTAGTATATAATTTGCACTCTAGAAGGTAAAGAATGAGAGATGTTTTCTGTTCTTTAAATATCTTTTGCTACCCTCTAGTATCTATAAGATAGTATGATCATCGCTCCTCAGTATTTAAATCATGAGCTTGTAAGTAATTTTAACACAAGATGCCAAATTTCATCCTTTTCTTGAAATCTAGACCTTTGTACCTGCTACTCTCTATTCTTTAAACTAAACCAAAAACTATAAAGACTGAACACAGATAAAGTTTATAAATGCAATAAACATTCTGGTGCCTCTGACGATATATCTTACACATACTTATCTTACATATTACTTTTCTTTCTTTAATATCACTTGATCCTATTAGGTCAATTATATTGCAAATATCTTTTTATAGTCAGTTCACTGTCAAAGCAAAATGTGTAAAAACTTTAAATCAAAACTTTAAGAAAAATAAAGTTAAAATAAAGTTATTCTGGCTATAAATAAGCCATAGACTTGAAAAAACAGCTTTAGCTTCCTAATACAATAATTCTCTCAAAAGAAAACTTTAACGATACAAAGTATGGGAATCATTTCAAAGACTCCTACAAAAAGTCATAATCAAATTCTGAAAATCATACAAAGAAATTATTTAAAGGTGGCAAGTATTTAATTAACAAAACATTTTACAGGAGAATCTTCTCAAATAGCACCATGTAACAGGAGAATCTTCTCAAATAGCACCATGTAAGTTAGAATGACAAATTGTGAAAATTATTTTTGTGCTAACTAGGTGTATAGGAGAATATATGTTAATATAAACTTAAAAAGCATAGTTGTTGCTGTTTTTAAAATGGGAAACCACTGCCATACTTAAGGCAAAACTGATTTCAGAGAAATACAAAATATTAAAGAAGAAGGGTTTATAGGTCATTTTGTCCAACTCCATCATTTGGCAGATGAGTAAACTGAGGCTCACAGAAGGCGAGTAACTTCTTAGGTTCATAAAGCCAGTTAATGACAGAACCAGGACCAGAATAATGGAGTCTTTTGATTTCCAGCTTTCTACAATGGTGAGATGATAAAAAAAAATCTCATTTGACTATTTTGTCTACTAATTAGAATGACACTGTATAACAGTAAACAGCTGTGAAGGATTAGGTTTTAAAGGAAAAAAATTGTGTATTCTTAAACTTATGATTCAAATGGATCAAAAGCAGACTATGTTCTAATACTCAAGAAACTACTGAAAACCTGCTTCCCTCCTTCTATCCCCATCCTTTTTTCCCATTTCTCTTTCACTGCTTTCATTTTTCCCATTTTTCTGTATCTTTCTCTATGTCTCTCCAATCCAGACCATGATTTTCCTTATAGATATAATATCACATCAAAGACTACCTCTTTTAGATCTTGCCAAACTTATGAAAAAAGTTCTAAAATCTTTGTCCTTCGGTAGCTAGTCACATCAAATTTTATTTCCTACCCTACTTTTCCCACTCCCATGCCCCCAAAATAAAAATAGTGTGAATTTTAGTTCTGTGTAGTTTTTTAATATATTTTCTCTATACTTATGGACTTGAACAGAAAAGTAGGTTTTACTATATTCAAGCCTATCAAGAGAGCTGGATGACATAAAATGGCAAAGTAAACAAATGATATTCATCCAGTTCAATTAAGAAATAATGGCCTTCTTCCCATAAAATAACGCATAATATTTTAAAGAAAATATTAGTTCCTACGTTAAAGATAATTAAATATATTACAATGAGTTGAATTTCTGTGATAAATTACATAAATGTTAATTGAACATTAGTACTATGCATCAAAACTTAGATTAGGTCCTGGATTGCCTCTAAAGTAGAGTCAACTTATTTACCGGGTATATATTTCCATGCCCAGATTCACACACAATTTCCTTTGCAGCATCTCTGACTAGCTGTTTCACAAGCATCTCAAACTCTGCATATAAAAATCTCTATACCATACTATGTAATCTCAATCCACTTAGTTGTGCTCAAGCCAGAAATCTAGGAGTTGGCCTTAAAAATGTTCTCTCCTGCCTCCTTCTCACCCAGACATCCAATCCATCACTTAATTCTGTCATTTCTAACTCCTAAAGACCCAATCCCATTCACTTTTCTCTATCTGTACTCCTATCACTTACCCCTTCTCCCAGCCCAAATCATTAATCAGACCACTTTGTTGGACTCTACTAGTCTTCTGCATCCACTCTTACTCTGCGTCATATCTCCACTTAGACCCTGGTATTGTGTTTTGTTTTTGTTTTTGTAAAGCAAAGACTTGACTGTCTTCTCTTAGTTTAAAATACTCCAGTGGATTTCCCTTTGCCTTCAAAGAGTCAATTCCAAAATTCTCCCTAGGGCCTCCATGAATCTGCATCACCAATCTCCTTTTTAAAAATATAATTTGTATTTTCTCTTAAAACCAATTCACAGCATTTGGGCAAGAAGAAAAGAAATAAAAGACATCGAAATTGGAAAGGAAGAAGTAAAACCATCTGCTTACAGATGATATGATCTCATATGTAGAAATCTGAAGATTCCACAAAAAAAATTAGAATAAACAAATTTAGCCAAGTTGTAGAATATAAAAAGCAAAATACAAAAATAAACTGCTTTTCTATATACTAACAATAAGCAATCTTAAAAGAAAATTAAGAAAAAAATTTCATTTATAATAGCAAGAAAAAGAATAAAATATTTAGGAATAAACCTAAACGAAAAGGTCAAAGACTTGTAACTAAAACCTATAGAACATTGCTAAAAGAAACTAAAGAAGACAGAACACATGGCAAGATCCCCATGTTCATAGATCCAAAGCAATCTATAGATTCAAAATAATCCCTATCAAAATTACAATGGCATTTTTTTTTTGGAGATAGAATAAAGTTGGAGGTCTTACACTTAAAGCTACAGTAATTACAATAGTGCGGTATTAGCATAGAGAGAGACATATAGGCAATGCAAAAAAATAGAAAGCCCAGATACAAACCCTCATACATATGGTCAAAAGACTTGGACAAGAATACCAAGACCACTCAATGGGAAAAGGACAGTCTTTTCAACAAATGGTGCTGGGAAAACTGGATCCACATGCAAAAGAATAAAGTTACACCATTATTTTATGCCATATAAAAATTAATTCAAAATGTATTAAAGATCTAAATTTAAGACCCAATAAGTATTAAAGCCCTAGAAGAAAACAAAGGGAAAAAGCTTCAAGACACTGGACTTGGCAATGATTTATTAGATATGAAATCAAATATAGACAATAAAAACAAAAAATAGACAAATGGGAGTAAATCAAACTTAATTTCTGTGCATCAAAGAACAGAATCAAAAGAAAAGGCAATGTACAGAATGGAAGAAAATATTTGCAATTCATAATCTCATAAGGGGATTAAAATCCAGAATATATAAGGAACTCCTATAATTCAGCAACGATGGCAAAATCAAATAATCCTACTAAAAAGTGAGCTAAGGACTTGAAAAGATATTTCCCCAACAATGCTATACAAATGACCAATAAGCATATAAAAAATATTCAACATCACTAATCATAAGAGAAATGCAAATTAAAACCACAATGAGGTATCACCTCACATCCATTAGAATGTCTACTATAAAAAAAGAAGTGTTCATGAGGAAGTGGAGAAACTGGAATCTTTGTAAACTGTTGATGGGACTGTAAATGGTGCAATCTCTAAGAAAAAATCTGGAAGTTTCTCAAAAAATTAAAAATGGAACTACCAAATGATCCGGCACTCCCACTTCTGAGCACGTACGCAAAAGAAGTGAAAGGAAAGTCTTGAAGAGAGATTTGCTCTCCCAGATTCATGGCAGACTACTCACAACAGCCAAGACGTGGAAGCAATCCAAATGTCCATCAACAAATGAATGAATTAACAAAATGTGGTATGCAAAGAATGGAATATTATTCATCCTTTAAAAGGAAGGAAATCCTGTCACGTGCTACAACATGGATGATCCTTGAAGACATTATGCTAAGTTATGAAAAGGTAAATATGGTGTGATTCCACTTAAATGAGTATCTAAAAGTGGTCAAAGTCATAAAAACAATGAGTAGAATGCTGGCTAACAAAGGGCTGAAGTAGAGAAGGGAAAAAGGGAGTTGTTTTGTTAGAGTTTTACTTTTACAAGATAAAAAAGTTCTAGAGATCTACTTCACACCAATATGAACTTAATACTACTGAACTGTACACTTAAAAATGATTAAATAGTATACTTTACATTATGTTTTTTACCACTGTAAAATAATTCATTAAAAAAAATCGATTCAGCATTTTTAGCCAAAAAAATTCAAATTCAGAAATTCAATAAAAACATAACACTTTAAGTTCTAGATCAGTGGTTAATTACCCCAGCCACACAATTACCTCAAATTTCTACCTGCAGCTGACAATCAGAGGCTCTAATGTACTTGGTCTTGAGGTAGGTCTCCAGTACTAGTATGTCTAAAAACTCTGCAAATAATTTAAGAACAGCCAGGATTGAAATAACTGCTCTTCTTGGTAAGTAAGTATAGCTCAGTGTCAAAATTACCAATAAGAGATAGTCTTAATCTTCACCTCACCTCTCACATATTAGAAGTAATAGAATTTTCACTTAAAGATTTCAGAATTTCTTAAACCATGTTGCTTTTTTTTTTTAAATCTGAAACTTTATAAGTGATTATGGTAAACTTTATGATAATAAATGATTTTTTGACATTATTGATATAAAACAGAATTTTTAAAGATTAAAAAAAAAATTCCATGTCATAGTTCAACCTAGTTAGTAAGCAACACTAAAATCTGTGTGAAATAAGATTTAATTATTAGTCATTAATTAAAGTCTGATATAGTTATCCATATAACATTATAAAATACACTCATTAAGAAAGAAATAACGTATTTTTCTAAGATGTTTCAATAAGCCAGTGTTTTAAAATCATTTTTAGTAATGAAAATTTTTGGGTCACTGTATTTATAATTAATTATATAATAGGGGAGTATAACATTAATACAAAATAAATACAACATATGTCATCAGCCTGACATGGGACAGTGAACACTTTTATAAGTTTACTGCAGTTAAGTTCTAGCAGCTTAATTCTATACAGAGTCACTGATGTCAAGGATAAGGGTTATATGCAAGTAAAAGCAATCTAATTTAGCAGTGATTTTTTAAAAAAATCTAAAACGTTCCATATGTTTATTTTTTTTATAACAAGACAAGGTCAGTTAAGGGCAAAGGAGAGACAAAGAAAGAAAAAGACAACCAAAGAGAAGTTAGGAAAATTGTATTTCTAGGAGTACTTAATATGCAAACTATAAGGTGCTCTTTTAATGACTTCATGTAAGAAATGTCCTAACACAAAAAAAAGTCAATGGATTTAAGTCTAGGTCTCAAAGTCACTCCTTTGGCATTCGCTATACAGATAGGTACATACAAATACACACATGAAAAATATACCAAAAAGTATCTAAGAATGAAAGAACTGGAGATTTACTATCAGAAAGCAAATGCAGTTGTTCATGTAATAATCAGATCCAGCCTTGCCCTATTTACCTGGAAAGCATGAGTTATCACTTGCTTTCTCCTCCCATCTCTTCTCCCTTTAAGATAATATTACATTTTATGTATGGTAATATCTGGTAAACCAGGCAGCAATTTTTCCATGTTCACATTAAAATGCAAAGTTTATAATGAAAAAAAAAAAAAAAAAGACTTATTTTCTCATAAAATTCAGAAAGATTTATAAGCCTTATGGAAAGCTTAAGCTTTAGAAATTTCCTTTGAAAACCAAGGGGTTCATTAAAAACAAACTGCAGGGCTTTAAGATTCAAGAAAAGACTGGCAAGCTGATAAAAATATTTATGCAACTGAAAATTATCCCAGTATAAAGTAGAAGAAAAAGGGCCAAAGGAATTCACTGTGACTGTAATAGAAAGCTCTCTCTGAGTTGAGATTTTCAAGTGACATGTATAAAAGAAGGGAAAGCAGGCTTAGGACCAAGGATATATCATGAGTGTAAGAGACTTGATACTAACCTATATAAAATGTTATTAAAGCTAAGACCCAAGATGACCCCTAGCTCACCTAAAATGCTGAGAACAATCAAAGTGGTAGAGGTACGGAGCTTCTTGAGAAAGGCCTGCTACTTGGGTTTGATTATGTATTATGATGACAAAGAAAAGAAGAAGAATTCTTCTATTCTTATGGTGGTTCTGATAATAAGCTTTAGATTTAAAGCGCAGAACAGCAATGAAGCAAATGGAAATAGGTGGAAAAATGTAATTTTCAAAATGGGGCTGAAGATATCTTTTGTAAAACTGTAAACTAGAGGAACAGATATAATCCTGAATATAATCCTGAGCAAGAATCTCAAAATTAATTATATTAAAAACATGGCTCATGATGATTCAGAAAAAGTGTGACTTTAAGAGCCGAGAGAGATTCACTAAACATAAATTAGGCTACACTATTCACACAAGTTATCTCAAAATGTATCACAGACTCAAATGTAAAATTCAAAACTATAAAACTTGCAGGAGAAAAATCTACATGATCTTAAGTTTGGTAATTAGTTTTTAGATAAAATGCCAAAAGCATGATCCATGATAGAAAAAACTGGTAAGCTGGACTTCATTAAAATTTAAAACTTCTGCTCTGTTAAAGGCATTTATTAAGAAAAAGGACAAGCCACAGAGTGAAAGAACATATTTGCAAAACTCCTATCTGATAAAGTACTTGTATCCAAAATGCACAAAGAACTGTTAAAATTCAATAGTAAGAAGACAAACAACCCAATTTAAAAATAGGCCAAAAAGTCTAAACAGATGCCTCACCAAAGATAGATGAAAAATATGCATATGAGAAATGTTCAATATCATTTGTCATTATAGAAATACAAATTAAAACAATGTGATATCACTGCACACCTATTAGAATGACTAAAATCCCCAAAATAGACAATATGAATTGCTAGTGATGCTCTAGGATAACACTGCTGATAAGAATGCGCAATGGTACAGCCACTTTAGAATACAGTTTGGCGGTTTCTTACAAAACAAAACAGTCTTACCATATGATCTAGCAATTGTATTCCTAGGTATTTACCTAATTGATGTGAAGACTTATGTTCACACAAAAACTTGCATGTAAATATAGTAGCTTTATTCATAAACACCAAAAACTGGTAGCAAACAAGATGTCCCTTCCTAGGTGAATGGATAAAACTGTGGTACATTCATACAATGGAATATTATTCAGCAATAAAAAGGAATGAGTTATTAAGCCAAAGATACATGATGAATATTAAATGCATATTGCTAAGTGAAAGAAGCTAGACCAAAAAGGCTATAATTACAACCTTAAAAAGGCAAAAGATGGTAAACAGGTCAGGAGCTTCTAGGAGAGGGCTGAGTAGGTGAAAATACAGGTGACTTTTTTGGGCAGTGAAACTATTCTGTATATACTGTAATGGTGGATATATTACACTATGAATTTGTTAAAACCCATAGAACCTGATAGATAGCACGAAGAGGGAATCTTAAGGAATGGAAATTTAAAACAAATTATTTAGGAGGCTGGGGGAGCCCAGTATGGAATGCAAAATATGGCAAAATAATATAACTGTATTACAAATGTTATGAAAGAACTTCACTGAAATAAGTGGGGAAATAAGGTGCTCACCTAACGTATCATACTAATGCAAGATATTAATAGAAGGGAGACTGGCTGTATACATTTTCTATACATCTAAACTATTCTAAATGAAAAAGTTCATTTAAAAAATAATAAATTAGGTCAGATTAACCTTAATACTAAGCAATCTGACTTAATAGAACTCTAGCTAAATATTGGTTATAGTCTTTCATCAAATCCTTACAGACAAAACAGAGAACCATGGACTGGAGAGAAGGAAAAATAAGTGTGTTTGATAAAACAATCATAATCAAAGGGTACTGACTAAGGATTAAAGGCAAGCAGGAAGATTTCTATAAGTATCCTAGGGACTAGGTTTCTGGGCACAGTCTTTTAATGATCATATCAAGGACCTGGATGCCAACAGAGTGTATGCTAATTAGAGGACAATGGGAAAGACAAAAATCTTGAGTAACAAAACCAAGATTTAAAAAGATTTTGAGAATTTACAGAGATAGAATGGATCTTATTAAAGAGTGAAATTAAAGAGGAAAAAAAGGTAATACCTTATGTGCCAAAAGACAAAGTACAATAATGTAATTTAATAGCATTTATTTAAAAAAAAAAAAAAATTGTGGTTTTAGTAACCTCATTGAATTGTGAGAAATATATGACTACCCAAAAAGACGATGGCATCTTAAGTCACACTAACTTAAATATAAATTGTTAGGATGAAGGAGAGAGAGTACCAATCACGTCAAAGCTTGCCAGACCATATTTAGGGTACACATTAAGTCCTGAGAATCACAAATTAAAGAGAACAACAATGAACAAAATGCACTCAAAAATTAGAAATGATTGTAGATTTAAAATCATGTCACATCAAGAAGGCTTTTAGTCCACAGAAGAAAAGATGACTAAGTGTCGACATGATGGTGATCTTTAAATATCTCACCTGCTATGCTGTGAAAGAGGAAATTATACTTTGGTATGGCTTTAGGGGGTAGCACTAGATCCAAAAGATGGGAACTCTAAGAATGTAGTTTTCACAATTTTCACAATGAAGATTTTCTAAAAGAAGGCTAAGAATGGACTAAACTACAGTTACTCTACTTTAGAAATATTCAAGCAAAGGCTGATTTATTTATTAGTGATGTTTCGGAAGGGAATTAAAATTGAGTACAAAACAAATGAGCATTCAGTACCTTTCCAATCTTGAGATTATCACTAAAGAAGGGCACAAGTAACATGTAAGCCTAAAGTTCCTGTGATAGTCAAAGGCCATCTACTTGAATTACGTTGGTTTAATTATTAGAGTTATCTTATTCTAGGATGCTAACACCTTAAAAGTTAAACTAGCATTTTTAATTTTGAGTCCTGCCCACCCTCAATCCCCCAAAATCAAAGAGCATTTCTTGGGTTAGCTGGGTTTTAGTAGGTCCAAAATTAGTCAATTAAAAAAATAAAAAGAAAGAAAATAATTCAGGATTAAGTAGACTATCTACTGTTGAAATACTACATCAAACCTTAAAGGCCCCACTATAAATGAACTAATGAGCACAGCCTATTGAGGTGTACTCATTATTTTCTGAGCTCTAGCTCTTTTCTTCAAACTTGCTGTAGGTTAGATTAAGTTAAACCAAAGGGCTAGATATATAGTATAAAAAGCTAAAAGTTCCCCATCCTTTTGAATCATCTTTAAATTTGAAAATGTAAATAAGTTAGTATGTATGTGTAAATGTTAACTCCTTCAACTTTTTCAAAGGAGGAAATGAACATACATTTCTAGTTTGTGTGATTAACATAAAATAACTTCCATCAAAGAAGCATTCTAACAGAGAACCAAGTAAAGATTATAGCTGCAAAATCCCTTAATCATATAACATCTCTCTGGTTGCTTCATGAGTTGTATTAAAGTCATGTGCTATTATAGAAACTCTTCTTAGTTGCACAGTCCTAACTATTCCAGAGGCTATGTCAGGCAAAGACGAAGAAATAAAACAACATATGGACGGGGAGAGACATTTGTTAACAGTGACAATGTCAGGCACATTTAAACAAGTAAAGAAATTGAGAATTTTTTTTTTTTAAATAAATTTTAAATCTGCTCAGACACTAGTTCATTTTCCCATTTTAGCATAATGTATGAGTTTGGCAAAACCACTCTTCAGAAATTGACAAGAGAAAAAAGTAGTTACTTCTTTATTTAAGCTAGGCACAATTTTATTTTATTAGGTTAGGTGCAACGAGGCATATTACTGAAAGGAGAGAGGATGAGGATTTATCTGACTTCAATTCCTGGCTCTGCCACACATCACTGGAAATATGATATAGACAGGACAACTAATCTTTCTGAGCCTCCATTATCTGATCTGTAAAATAGGGATAATAAAGAGCCTATATTTCTCATAGGATCATTGTGAAGCTTCAATGAACCATGCATGTAAAAGTACATTTCAAACTGTTAAGAATTGTATAATGTACTTGATATTATTAATATATTACATCCAATATTTCTAAAAGCTGAGAACATCAGCAAGTATAATTTGGTTATAGGAATAAAAACATGATATTAATATAATGGGAATAAAACTAATATGTCAAAGGCAAAAAACCTAAGATTTTCTACTTTTAAATGTTCTTATTATTTTAAATAATGAGGGTCTATTCTCCATTCCTCTAAGGTCCTGAAAACACTGTAGCTAATTTGTGGATATCCACAAAGGAAGGGGTACTAAAAATAAACTACTTCTGAAAACTAAGAAAAGAGATAACATTGCTAAGAACTATCGGGAAAGCATGGAGAAATAGTAAGAGGGGGATGTCAGATAGGAACAATCAGCCAGAAAAGAAGTTTGGAGATTGGCTGGGAAGCCTTTTGGTAAATATCAAAGTGCCAGAAAAGTTCACAAGCAATGGGCTTAACACTCCCTTCTCAGAGCCTTCATAATTTACTATCACATAGCAAAATACCTAGAGTTTGCCATTAATCAACAGGAAAAGCAGCAATAAACTATTAAAGCAGATTAGTTACTCCTCTAGTTAAACACTTCAGGAAAAGTTAAGGTGAAAGCTTTCCAAAACAATCTCAAGAAAAGTACCAAAAACAACTGTGTTCCTCTTTGTGGTATGTAAAATTTTTGAACTCTGGACAATTGAGTGTTATACATATTAGTAATCTGGCCATCTAATTCCAATAAGATACCAGCAGTTTGAGTTTAACTGGGATTTTACTGCCTGAAATCATACAATAACAACAAAGCAGGATAAAATAAGACTGAGCAATTAGCTGTTTGAGAAAGAGTACTAATCTTAGAGACAGAAGACTTGAGAGTTTTAGCATTAATTACTTATTCTATTTTGAGGAAAATCATTTAACTACCCTATTTCTGCTTTTCCATCTGTTAAATAAGTTAGTTATTAAATACAAGCCAGATTGCCACCTGTCCGGATGTTACAGAGGGAATTCCTCCGTTAAAGAGATGTTGGGAAAAAATTTTTAGTTTCTGTTAATGCTAAGACTGTAAAATCCTATATATACATCTTCCCCCAAATAAAAGTGAAGGGCTTCAAGCACCTCAGATAAAATGGTCCTTCTTTGGGATATCCTGGGATGAATTATATCAAAACAATTTTAAGTACTTATTTTTTCTAGTCTAATGATTTTCTCTCTCTCTCTCTCTCTCTCTCTCTCTCTCTCTCTCTCTCTAGAAAATTTACCTTTATCCTTATCCAATGGTTCCTGGGAAAGAATAGTGCACAGTACCGGGTTTTTCCACACCCCAGTCTCTTGAGCTAGAGTAGCTAAAAAATGCAATTCACAGCTGCCATTCTCCATCAGCTTTTCATGAGCTACCTATAAATATTAAATAAACATCCAAAGAATTACAACAGATTTTGAAAAGCAAGCTTATCAGGCTTTAAATATAATACTAAACTTTTGAAAAATTAGACTTTTATCTTAAAATTTTCACATATTACAAAGTGAATTCCTTTACTTTTGATTTTTAAAGTCAAATCTCAATAAGGATTATATTAATTATAAATTTTAAATACATACAATATATTTTTATAAATAAGTCCATATTATTTTTCCCCCAAATCGAAACCAAAACCAAAGTTATTTCTCAAAAATGCTATCAGAATATCTATAGCATAAAAGAGTTTATACATTTTACATCCTCTGCGTTAGTAAAAGAAATTTCCCCACCAACTTCTACCATTAATAAATGACATTTACATCAAGGCCTAAGTGACAACTTACACATATTCCAATAAAAGAGACTTGTGAAAAGAAAACAACTAAAGGCATGATTTTTCATTTATTCATTATATATCCTTGGCAAATCCTATTAAAGCTGACACTGAACCTTGCTTATTAGTTTTTTCCAACTGTTCATGCAATTGGCATATTCTTCAGGCCAGAAAAGACCAATAGTTTTTATTCAATTCAGAAAATGTTTAATGAGAACGTCTATGGGCAAAGTAGTAGTTCCTGCATTTATAGAGCTTATTCTCTAGTGGGGTGAAGAAATGTTTAAACAGTTAACACAGGCAAAAATGAAACAAATGCTGTTAAGCAGATAAAAAATAAACCAGAGGAAGCTCTAAAATAAAGAGCCAAGTGTCATGGAAACTCTTAAATCTTCATGCTATATTTATACAAATGTCTATTCTTCAAAACTATAAAAACTTTCTTACTGCAACAAGTTCAAATGCTTTCAGAAATTTTCTTTGAGCAACTGCTGAAAGCTACCACAGAAGAATTTAAAGAGTTATTTCCTTCTCGTTAACTCATATAAAAAAGTGTCAACTAGTGCTATTGTTTCAAAAAGTTTAAAAGTTTGTCTTATGTTGACAAAAAATATAAGAATTCAGTATTATAATTAAACAACATAATTCTGTGGTAGAGTTTGTCGTCTGAATGCCAAACAGTGAGAAGTTCTGAATTATTTACCTAAAAATAAATACTTGCTGGGAAAAAAAATCTAAGGTACAAGTGACTGCTACACTAAAGAAACCGCATGATCAAATAGTTGCAATATGACAAACAGGACAAGACACCTTCATTTCAACAAACAGTTATTAAGTATCTACTATGTGTAAGACATAATAGAATCCTACAGTATTAAGATATGAATCTTAACTTCAAGAATTCTCCACTTGATGTAGATTTTAATGTTTAATATTAAATAGGAAAGTTGATTTCTCTGCCTAACTCCAGTTTATTTTACGTGCTTCTAAAATTTGAGACTAATCCTCTTTAATATATCTCCTACAGAAAAACATAAGGCCAAAAGGTATTTTAAGAACTCTGGCTAGAATAAGAAAACTATACTTTTTGAAACTAGCTAGCAGGAACACTCTTTTTAACCAATTAATCAAAATTTACTTGAAGCTATAATACATCTAGCACAATCTAGTGCCTGAAACAAAATTTAACCTTCTCAAAAATGCTCCAAAATATCTGTGAAATTGTGTAGTACTCATATAAATAGAATAAAAGCACTAAATGAAAGAGACAAAGCATGTGTTCTCAGCTCTAGGAGAAAAAGCATGTGCTTTAGAATAAAGAATCTGGGTTCAAATATCTACTCTGTGGTATTAGCTGTATACATATGGGCAGATAAGTATTTTAAAGTATGAGCCTCAGTTTCCTCACCTTTAAAATGGGAAAAATATGCCTACCCCCTACAAAGTTTTCATAATAATTAAATGAGATATGTTAAATTATTATAAAACATATTGCAGGCTTTCAGCAATTAGTTAAGCTGTTTCTAAATGCAAATAAGGGCATTTTCTTTTGTGTTCTCTTACTGCTCTGGCAAAATTCTAATTATCTGATCTCAAAGAATAGTATAATATTCAACTAATCTATATAAATGTATATATTCATTTAGGAAAAAAACATTTATTGAGCATTTACTATATGAAAAACACTAGTGTTAATAACAGCAGCAATTAATGTTTGTTATTACTCAGATGTTTTAAAGTTTAACCACATAAAGAAAACTGACTTAAAATATACCTATGTTAAAACTAATAGGTAAATATTCTCACCTGCACCAGTGTCTGAAATTGTTCCCACTGTTTATCTGATAACTCAACGGGCAGACACAGTAAAAGTTCAACACAGCTTCTAAAAAACAAAATTGGTAAGGGTGCAAAAGAATTATTAAAATTTGAAGTAAAAGAAAATGAGTAATTCTAATATCAGTAAACTCCTCAGAACCAATCTATTTAAAATTAAACTATCATAAGAGCTGAGATATAAAGTTAAAACAAAAAAGCTAAATCTAATCTTTTATTTACTCAAAGGTCTACTCACAATGCCAAGCGTTCCAGAACCAATGCTACATTTTCACATTCAGAGGTAAGATAAGGTCGGGCTTTAACATAACTTTGGATAGCCACTGTGTATACCTCCAGTAAAGGTAAGGGATCTTCTGAAGTTTTCCATTTCTCTGCATATTCAAGGAGTGTCTGTTTTGGAAAGAATAATAAAAAGTATTCAATGTAAACTGAAATACACATTGACTAATCAACTGTTTTCTTTCTTCCCTGAGAAACCTGAAAAATAACTTTTTTTATTTATAATAACAAAAATTAGTTTATACTGATTAAAATATTCAAAGTAATAAAGCCACAGTCTTATCTCCAGCAGCTCTCTATTGGAGAAAAAGTCAGTGTTAATTCATCCAGCAACAGCATCATTTCATGAAGTTTGGTTTTAAATAGTGGAAGCATATGTCCTCTCTTCCCTAGACAAAATGCCACCTTTCACCACAAATTTTCTAAGATTTAAGTATTTTTTAAAAAAAAAAGACACCTGGGCAAGTAATACTTGACCAGACATGCAGTGAAGAATTTAAAAATTATAGTATATAACATTATTGTCTTTTATGACAAGCTTTATCATTTAAAAAATCATCTAGACCTTCAACATACACATCGAGCAATATTAAAGATATTATAGAATTATTATAAGGTTGAGTGATTTTTGTAATAAAGTACTTATTTATTAAATTTTAAAAAATACCCCTCATCTCTTAATGAAGTATTTCAAGTTTACCTTATCAGAATTACTAAAAAGAAAAAAAAATGCCGTATCCTATAGAATAAAGAGATGGAAGGAACTTGCTACAATAAACACCCACATGTTAAGTAAGATACTACAACTGTTAAAATCGTATTACTAAAAACTATCTAAAAGGTTCTATAATTATGCTAAATAAATGAAGTAGGACTCTAATGAAATGTTTTTATAACATAGAGGACTGCCACAATTGGTCCTCTTCACACTTCAAGGTTTAAGATTTATCTCACCGCATGTGGAAATTCAGATGTCATTTCCTAGAAAAGAGGGTATCTTGAAGGAAAACTTGATGACTTGTATCCTCTGGCATACAGAAGCAGCTTTAAAAATATACATGTGTAGGTAGGTAGGAAAGAAGGAAGAAAGGAAAGTAAAAAGGAAAGGGGAAATGAATTACATTCTACTACCAAACACACAAAAGAAAATACTCCCTGCCTAGTCCTCTCTACTAACCTCTAAGTAGCAAAAGTAGTAAGTGATTACAGAGAACAAAGAAAAAAGGAAGAATAAAATCTGGTAAATTAAAGAGCAACATAATAACAACTCACTTCTGAGTAGTCATATACAGATAGACTCTGACCCACCTCTCCAAGTTGGACAGAGGTGCAGGTAACCTGGAGATCCAGTACATCCAACTGGCATGTGAAGTGAGGACTATCCTGTGGCACTGAGCCCTTTAACCTGTGGAGTCTAACTCCAGGTAGTGTCAGAATTGAACTAAATTGTAGGACATCTATTTGGTGTTGGAGAGATAGAGAAATGGTATTGGAAAAGACACCATGTATTTGGTGTCAGCATTAAAAATCTTTCAATAGGACTTATAAAAATCTAAAAACTTATCTAATTGTATTGCATTCTGGGATTCTTTTCTGATTACCTTTCTAATTCTAAGGCTAAAATGAGTATGATGTTCTGTTGTCTAAAAAATGTGACACATGTAAATGTTGGCATGATTGGTTTTAATGTTTTCCCGGGGCATTTTATGATGATATGACAGAGAATGACCTTACACCTTAAAGGACTTCAAAATTAACACCAACTATGCATACAATTCTTACTTTAGCTAGCATCCATCTCTTTACAAAAAGTTATTAAATAATATTTTCCCTTTTCTGAAAAACAAGTTTGCATATTTAGGGAATTTCATGCCTGACAAACACTCCCAGTCTAACATGGATTAAACTGAACACTTAGGTTCCTTCTCCCTATTAGTCCTCTTGCAGCAATGAATCAATTTCCATAATGGTTTTAACTTTTGCTGGAAGAGAAATATATATCAAATGGATTTCCCAACAGCGTTAAAATAATAAGATGCTTCCTTTTTGTGTCTCCCAACCCTCAGGAAAAAAAAACCCAAAACCTCAAAAAATCGTATATATCTACATCTTGCCCAAGCCCTACATTTCTTGCTATATCTAGCTATGCAAAGGGTACTCATACATCTCTGCTTTACGTTCTACTTTCCTCAGATGAAATAACTCTTTAAATTTAATTCTAATATATAATCAAAGATGAGTTCTTTGGGGTCTAACAGAGTTTGAATTAATGAGAAAAATAATTGACAAATCACAGGATGTTAGAACCAGAAAGCACCTTAAAATGATCTCCTTTCACTTCATTTCATAGATGAGTAAAGAGGGAAAGAAAGCAGATGCTGGTGAAAAAGAGACCAGGCAGGTGGCTATTTAATTGTCTGTGAATAATATATTCAGGGAGACAGTAGAAGAAAAGGATGGCAGCAGATTATGAGAGATGGTACCAAAAAGAAAACTGACAACATACTCATACTGATTACATAAAGGAGAATAAGTTAAAAAGTTGGGTTAAAAAGCAAACATCCATCTGTATAAAGCTATGAGAGTTGATATGCACAGGCAGTAAGTATATTGATAACAGAACTTTCCTAATTTCACAAGACACTAAGATCAGTAGTGAAACTGGAAGCATCCCTAACATGACTGGTTAATAAATTATGCTTTCTCCAATTAAATAAGTTACTTATTTGTATCTACTGCCTTACTCTATACAAGGGCTTTCAGGTACAAATCCTACAATGATCAGACTCATATTCTTTTCAAAGAATTATGAAGATCATTTAATTGTTTTACAAAGGAGTAATCAAAGGGTCCAGCGACCTGCACGATATTAATACAATTGGTAATTAGCAAAGCCAGGCAGCCTCATTCTCTGTGAAACATTTGTCCACTACAAACAAATACTGTTTGTGGTAAGGTAACAGAACTATAAATCTATGGAATCACTGTCTAATTGCAAGTGCCTTTTACCTATATTATTTCAATTATTCCTTAAACTTCACGAGGTTAAGTACTATTTATCCAATTTCCCAGCCACAAAAGAATGAAATAACTTGACTTCTTCATCTGTTAAGATTATTTTAACTAAAAGTTTAGAAAATCCAACTCAAAGCAAAATAAACAATAAGAAAGGTTTCTCACATAATAGGAAATTAAGAGGAAGGGCCAGTTCCAGAACTGGTTAGTTTAGCAGCTCAACAATGTCTTCAAGGACCTACCTATGTCTTCGCTCTGCAATCTTCAGGTAGTGCCCTCACCCAACCCCCAGGTCTCAAGAGGGTGAAACAGACTTCTTATCCAGTCTCAGCAATAACCAGAAGAAAAGATGAGAGCATCTCTTCACATGCATCTCTCTTAGGAACAAGGAAGCCTTCCCCAGGAACCCCTAACAACCCAATTCCCATTAGCAGATTTCTCAACAGGTCTCAATGGCCAGAACTGCAACACATACCTGTGTCAAAAACCACAGCCATAATGGAAACCCGTATCAGATCTCACTCTCCAAGGTTGGAGACAGAGCCTGCTTCTCTGAAGCACAAAGCCATGTGGGGAAAGGAAAATGTGTGAATAAAATCAGAGTTCTAAGGAAGTGAGAGAAGGGCCAAAGTCTCAGACTAGTTGTCTCACCAATGGTTTTTATTCCCACATTCCCTCAAGAATGAATAAGTGAATGTGTGTGTATATGTATGTGTGTGAATGTGTATGTGTACACATATATGTATGTATATTTATGTCTACATACCCACATAAAGATAAAAGTCATTGTGATCTATGTTGGGGGATGGTATAGAGAACAAGAGATAGGAAAAGAAACTTAAGTCCTCCTGCAAGGGACCAGATTGCTTCCATTAATCGGTAAACTATAAACTAAGTATGATAAGAAAATTTAAAACTGTGTTATAAGAATGATTGGTAGAAGTAAGGATGCTTAATCTGGATAAGAAATAATATTTACTGAATATTTATTATCTGCTAGGCACTGTTCTAAGAGGTTTTACATTTATTACCTATTAGTAACTAGGTAAATTACAGTGATATCCTTCTTTTAAAAATGGACAAACTGAGGCATAAAGAAGTTAAAGTAACAAGTCTCAATGTCACAGATGGACTTAAGACAGAGAGAAGAGTCAAACCCTAGTAGTCTGAATTCAGAGTTTACGTTCTTAACTATTATGCTCTACATTTCTGGAGAAATAGAAATTTGATTCTGAGCCAAATTCACAAAGGTGAAAACTTGTCAAATAAGAGTTAGCCTTATTCTGTGTGGTCTCACAGGACAAACCAGAATCTCTAAAGTTTGAAGGAGGTACATTTCTGCTTCCCATGAAGTAGAAACATCAAACAAGTAGAGTTAACAGAAACAGAACAGGTTAGTCTCCTAAGACAGGAGGATCTATCACTGAAGTTTTTCAAGCAGGAGCAAGGTGACTCTGAGTTCAGGATGCTATAGAGGAAGTCATATTTTGAAGATACATTTCATCATACCAGAAGAAACTACACAAGTGTGTAATGTGAGTGTGTGCAGGTGAGAGGGCTCATACAAGTTTTGGTTGGTGTGCATATTGTTTTAAAATTATTTTAATTAGTTTCTAATATTTAAAATTAATTACAAATTTTACATAAAACTTATGTAAAGTTTTTTGACTTTTTACAAAAGTATTTTCTGACTTTTCTCTTTAAAAAATTTTGGAAAATTGGGCAACCCATATTCAAGGTATTTGTGGTCACAGCCTCTATATTATAGTGTGTATTATGGAGCAAGCCTAAGATAGGAGAAATACAAACAAAAGAAAGGTTAAAGGATCATTCTCCAACAGGTTCTCTTAACAGTTTTCTCAATCAGGAAAACAACAAGCTAAGTACCCTTACCATAAAGACCATAATAATCTGCATTCGTGAGCCTGGAGCTCTCAATTGGTTTTTCAGTGGATGGCTAGGGACCAACAGACATTTGAGGAAAGCATCTAATAGGTGTGAAATCAAAACAAACAGTAAAAAAAAAAAAGAAACTCTGAGTGAGCAGAGACTATAGAAGTAGAAGACAAAATTCCAAGAATCTATCATTAATAGCTTCGGAGGTGAGAGAATGTATTAGACCTATGAACAAAAACACCACATCATAAAGGATATTTATAGAAAAAAGATTTAAAAATATAATAGCAGACATGAAAACCTCAATTAAAGAGTTGGAAGATAAACTGAGGAAATTTCCCCAGGAAGTAAAAGAGATAGAAAAGATAAGAAAATTGGAGAACAGCGTTAGAAGTCCCATAAATAACAAGAATTCTAGTAAGACAGAACAGAGAAATGGAGGGGACACATCAAAGAAATTAACTAATTCAAGTTAATTTCCAAGAACCTAAGGACAAGAATTTTAAGATTAGAAAGACCCAGAGAGTGTCCAGCACAATTACTGAAAGTAGATCTATATCAAGGTACTTTGTCATAAAATTTCAAAGCTCCAGAACAAAGAGAGGATCAAAATAAGCTTTGGGGGAAGCAGAGAATAGCAGACTACTCTAAAGCCAACACTTGGAGTCAAAGGAAAATGAAGCACTTCATTAAAAAACTAAGGGGAAATTATGTCCGTCCAACTATAATAATAAGTATTAAGACAGGAAAGTCATTTTCAGATATGCAAGTTACCAAATTTTAACCTTCTAGGCACATTTTTTAGGATGCTACTAAAGGGAGAATTTCACTGAAATGAGGGAATAGACGAGGAAAAAAATGAGAATGGTATCTAGGAAAAAGGGAATCTACCACAAGAGAGAGGTGATAAAAGAAAAATCCCACAAAGACAGCTGTGCACTGACCCTGAAGAATAACTACAGCATATCAAATGGCTCTAGGAGAAATTTCTTCAAGACAAATCTGAGAGACTACTTAATGTGCTTTGAATAAGCAGATTCCTACAACTGAAGGAAACTTTAGATTGAATTAGTGACACATACATTAAAAAACTCAGCTAAGGAAGTAAGATAGTTTACGTCTACAGAAACCTGAGCTCAACAACTAGAGAATGCACATTCCTTACAAACACAAATAAAATATTTACAAAAACTGACCACAAATTAGGCCACATACAGTTACAAGGAATAACAGAGTTAATATAAGACATTTCACATTCTTTGAGCACAATGCAACAAAGTTAGAAACTATTAACAAAAGAACGTTCTTACAAAGAAAACTATAAACCTGAGAAATTTTTTAAGTATTTCCAAATCATGGGTGGAAGAAATCACAATGGAAAACAGAGAATACTAAAACTTTAACTACAGCAAAAACAGCTTAACAAAATTCGCAAGATGCATTTAAAGCAATGTTTTTTAAATTTTAACCCCCCTCCCTTTTTTTAAATTGAGATCTAATTGTCATATAACAATTAAGTTTAAGGTGTACAGCACGGTGATTCGACAACTTATACACTGTAATGTGATCACCATCACAACATTAGCTAATACCTCTATTGTGTTATATAATCATTATTTCTTTTTATAAATTAATTTATTTTTTAATGGTGACACTGGTCAACAAAATCCAATAAGTTTCAGCTGTACACTTTAACAGTAAGGCATATATATATTTACACTGTGTGTTCACCTCCCATAGTTAGATATCTGTCACCACATATTTGACCCCCCCTTTACTTTGCATTTAAAGCAAATATAAGAAGGAAATTTGTAGATGTGTTTATATTCTAAGTTCTGCTAGGCTTTAAACACACACACACACACACACACACACACACACACACACACACACATTTGTTTCAACACAGTACAAGCAAAACATGAATTTCCTACTGGCTTATGATTTTTTTTTTCCAGTGAAAAACATTAGGTAAAAACAACTGTACCCAGCTAAACTGAGTTGTGTAGGAATATGCAAAATACACAACTCAAACAAGTACCAGCTACCTCAGTTCACCAGGTGTGTTATGAGCCACACCCATCCACACATAGTGTTACAACTTTCTGTCCAATTTCAGAGAACTCTCCTTCCACCATCTCACAACTCACAAGCTGCATCCCTTCTGACACCCACTTCTACAAGCAAACTTCACAAGTCTTTTTCAAGATAAAGTACCATGTTACTTTAGTACTTATGTATATCTTAACCACTAAATAGGTGTAACACTGTAGTACTATTTTTATAAGATTCTCTGTGTGCGACTGAAGTTTTTGAATGTTGTGCCTCTAAACCCATCTTTCACATAACCTCTGTGATTTTTGTGCAATTTTGCATAGCAGGTGATTGCTAGGAATCCATATGTTGCCATAAAGCAAAACTGGCTCCATCAGAAGAGAAAATGAAAGAGTCATAGAGGATAGTATTGAAACTAAGAGGAAAATTTGTGTGTATATTGTAATTAAGTAATACTATTGTGTTGATGTTAAATTTCCTGAGTGTGATGACTATATCTTTGGCCTTAGGAAATAAATGCAAAAGAGGCAATGCCATGAATCTGTTAACTCTTGAAGGATTCAGAAAAAATAGAGAAAAAATTAAAGCATGAGACAAGGCAAATGTAGCAAAACGTTAACAACTTGTGACTACTGTGAAAGGTATATGGGTATTCACTGCAATATTCTGGAAACCCTTCTATAATAAAAAGTTTGGAAGAGCAAAATACTGGCAATGGTAAGTGTGGTAAATTCTTCACTCCTTGTTGTATCCAAGCCTTTTTTCACATGACTATTGAGTATTTCTCATAATGGTAGAGACTATTTTCATTACCCCACATGAGTTGTTTTGACCAAAAGAGTGGAGCAGAGATGATGGTAGCTTAAGGATCATGCTCTCTCATATCAAAATGAGAAGATATGTTCAGATTAGTCTGCTGTCCCAGGAAGATGAGAAGTAGATGTCATCCCTGTTGCTCTAGTTCAGGCCAACCTATATATTAGTTGACATCAGGCCAAGATCAAACTTGTGCATGACTCCAGTCAAGACCAGCAGAGCCCTAACCAACTGCCCTTGACCTAAGATGAGTGAGCAATACATGGTTACTGTTATATATCACTAAGATTTTTGTGGTTATTATGCAGAATTTTATAATACAACTGGGTTAAGTAGCCAACTTAAGTTAGACAAAGAACAGAAGGAACTCAAAGTATAAAAAAATTTTAAATAGTAAAAATAAGAAATAAAGAAAATAGAAAATAAAGATACTATTACAGAGAAGAGCAACAAAACCAATTCTGGTCATTTGAAAAACTAAAAGAAAATCCTTTGGCAAAATGGATCAAGAATGAAAGAGAAAATGTCATGAAAGAGAAGGAACAAATAAATAGAATTAGAAATGAGACAATAGAAGCAATTCAGACTTTTCTTTTTTCTTTCTTTTTTATTATTTATTATTATTTATGTCTACAGCAACTGGTCTTCCTAGGTGGTCTCCTATCCAAGTACTAACCAGGCCAGACCCTGCTTAGCTTCCAAGATCAGACATCAGGCTTGTTCAAGATGGCATGGCCGTAGACCACGGACCATAGCTCCTCTGGGGCACGAACCCAGGACCTTCTGTGTGTAAAGCAGACATGCTAACCGCTACACTATGGAACCACATCCCAGACTTTCTTAAAATCATAAGATAGTATATTGATTAATCTTATCCTTATCTGAAATAGCATAAACGTCTTTTTCTTTTTACTACTTACTTGCTTTTTAATGAAATATCTTGAAAATCTGAATGCAACAGTTTCAGAAAAACTTACTAAAACTATCTCAAGAAATAGAAAAAAAGTAACCCTTTACCCACTAAAGAAACCAAATTTAATATTTTAAAAAATCACCAGATAGTTTTTACAGAAAAATCCAGCAAACAATCCTTTGGAAAACAGATTATCTCTTTATTGCAGAAATTTCTGGAAGAAAGGAAGGGGAAAAATGGGAGGGAAAAAAGTTCCCCCAGTTTGAGGCTACTATAAACTGGGTATATGCAGTATCAGAAAGAAAAATCACAGGCCAATCTCACTTATAAACAGATTTTAAAATCCTAAATATTACCAAACCAAATCCTATAATAAACTTTTAAAACTTTAAAAAATATTTTGAAACAATCACAAAGTTACAAAAAAGTTGGAAATATGGTATGGTACAGAGAAAATTTTTTCCTGAACTACTTGGGAGTTATTTGTCAACCTGATGATGCCCCACTGCTTCCAAATATTTTAGTGTATTTCTTACAAACAAGCATGCCCTACATAACCAGATTATGACCACAAGAATCAGCAAATAAATATTCATAATGTTACTACCATTTAATCTTCAGATACCATTCAAGTGTACCAATTATTCTAATGACGTCTTTTATAGAATTCAGAACCCTGTGTCATATTTAGTTGTCACTTCAGACTCTTTAAGTCCTAAATTAAACCTAAAGACTCACTGAGGAGCCTGACTTTCCCAAAGATTATAAGCCGGTTATTTTGTATACTGTTGCTCAATTTGGGTTTGGTACTTTCTCATGATTATATTCATGTTACGCATTTTGGCAGGAATATCACATAAGTGATGGTGATTTCTTCTCACTGTATCCTATCAAGTGGTACATGATTTCATTATGCACCATTATGATGATGTTCATTTTGATCACTTGATTAAAGTAAGGTCTGCCCTCCTCATTCTGCTTGGTCTCTGACTTGGCATGTTAGAACTGGCCGTCTCTCTAAGTAGTTCCCCCTTCTCCCTCTGCTTTAGGCTCTGACATCCTATGCCAGGCTGTCCCTTTTACCTTCCTCTGGCTCAAAAGCCCCATACTAGGCTGCTCCCCCACCCCCTCCCCGCCATGGATGCCTTACTCATTTCATTTGGGCTCTAAATCCAGCCTTCCACCCCACAGCCATCTCTCTATGGAGTCCTCCTTAACCTAACTAGGCTCCGACTCCTGCCCCACAGAGCTGCTATTCTGTGGGGATGGATACCCTCTTTGCCTGATCTGGGCTTTGACACTAACTGGGCCAATGCAACATCCCTGCTCTCACCCCCAGATACCTACTTTGCTCCACCCTACATAATGGATTTAGGAATAAATTATTCAGGAAGGCAAGAGGAATAACTGCAATGCATTTTTTAAATGTATTTTGGACCCAGTAGGATTTATTCTAGCAATATGAGAATAGTTTAAAATTAGAAAAATCTATTTACTAATTTACCATAGTAACAGATTTAAAGTGGAAACTATATAAATATCTCAAAAATTACCCTCCCCCGCAAAAAAGGACACAATAAAAAATGTACCTGTTCAAGATAAAGGGAAAAACAAAACCTTTTTGTAAAAATGACTAGAAGGAAAACTCCTTAACCTGATGGAGGGGATTCAAATCTCAAACTTAAGGGTGAAAAGTTAAAAGCATTTCCCTTTAAAGTGAGAAACAAAACAAAAATGTCTGCTATCACTGCTTCTATTCAACACTGTAGGGCTAATCAGTACAATTAGAAAAAGAAATGAGAAAAAAAGAAAAAGAAATGAAAGTAATAAAAACTGGAAAGGAAAAATTAAAATGTCATTGTTGCAGACAGTGCATACAGAAGTCCAAGAAAATTCTGTATAGTTGCAGGATAGCAAACATTACAAAAAAAATCAATTCTATTTCATAAGCAAACAAGTAGAAAATATAATTGTTAAAAAGATACCATTCAAAGATACCTAAGAATAAATCTAACAAAATATTTATAACATTTTTTCAGAAAAAAATTATGAAACTTCATTTAAAGACATAAAAGAAGGCCTACATAGATGGAAATACTGCATTCTCAAACATTGGAAGACAAAATTAAATCTATAAAGTCAAAGCAATGCCAATGAAATTGCTCACAAGATTTTTCTAATTTAACAAGTTGACTGTGTATATACATACATGGAACCACTTTAAAATGGAGCTAGAGCTGCCATCTCAGAGGAACTGCATTGCATGTCTTATGGCTCAAACCTTTGGAATGTTAAAACAGGGCAAAATAACCTTTGGCCTAGGCTTAAAGCAACATTGTGTCCCACATAACTGTTTGCAAGGATAACAAGAAAACAAATATTACGACTACTGGATTGATGACTTATTGGACTGAAAATTAAAAACATTGTTTAAAATTAGCATCACTACGTTAGCTTATCTGCACCAGTAGAAATGTCTTCCTTCTACTGATTTCATCGTTCTCCTACATTTTCTCATAAATATCCCTTA
The DNA here is from genome assembly GCF_000151845.1 of Pteropus vampyrus. NCBI lineage: Eukaryota > Metazoa > Chordata > Mammalia > Chiroptera > Pteropodidae > Pteropus > Pteropus vampyrus. The sequence goes on from NW_011888914.1 coordinate 5,134,257, forward strand.
CCTTTGTCTCCTGATCAGAACACTACTTGGGTTTCTGCCTGAATCAGTGCTTCCTAAATAGCTATTCTGTTTGATCTCAAATGCCTTTTCCCTCTCACTTTGGTCTTTTATTTTAGATTAAAAATTCTAAAATTCACGCAAAAGGTCAAACGAAGTATTAAAGAGCCAGATGGGATTATTTGCTCTAATCAGACAGCAAGACTTATCCTAAAGAGAATTATCCTAAAGAGAATGTGATATTGACATAGGCATAAGTGACAGAAGAGAAAGAGAGCTTTAAAATAAAGCCAGGTATATATGAGAGCTTGATATGTATCAGATGCGCCTTTAGAAATCAATAAGGAAAGTATAGGCTATTCCATTATTAATGCTGAAACAATCAGTTATACAGAGGGGAAAAAAATTACAACTATTCCCAGCATTCAATAAAATTATATCCCATATGGATTAAACATATAAATATGAAAGGCAATACTTCAAAAACTTTAAAAAGAAAACATAGGAAGAAAATATCTCAAGAGGCAATGAAAGATTTCTTAAACAAGACAGAAAACACATAACTATAAAGGAAGAAAATGAGAACTGCAGCTACGTTAGAATTTAAAACTTCTGTTCACCAAAACCCCACATAAAATCAAATGAAAAGCTACAAACTGGGAAGAAATATTTGCAACCCATATTTCCAAAGAATACATATTAACATATTCATAATATGAAAATAACTCTTACAAATAAGCAAAAAACAAAAAAATCCAAAAAACAAAAAACAAAAATCCACAAACATTCCAATAGAAATGGGCCAAGGAGAGAAACAATTAGCTAACTAGCTAATCCAGTGAAGGAGAGCAAAAATATGTTGATCTCAAAATATGCCACTTTGGCAAAATGATTATTGAGCTGAAGGGAATCAAAACCCAGCAGACTCAAGTAAAACTTTAACTTCTCCCCCTTAACTACCTAAAAGTATTTAGATAGAGCGTATTTAGAAAGAGAGAGAAAGAGATATTACCAGAGATAACTTTTACCTTTAAAGCAAGACAAACATATAATTCATTACCAAACACCTGCTCTTCTTATTGTCCTGTCCCAGGCCCCTACTTCATTCCTTAGCTTAGGATGGCATATAAGCCTCAACTTCCCTACTGGCATTTAGGTCTCATATTTTTATTTGGCTCTTGTATTTACATAATTGTTTTTTGCCTGTTAATCAGTCTTATGTCAAAAGAACCTGGAAAGGTGAAGGAAAAATTTTTTCTCACCAACACCAGAATAGAGATAAAATTCTGTGATCAATTAAAATCTAAGGATGACTCTGAAGTCTGACTTCAAAGAATGATGTTCATCTGCATCACCTCCAACTCCAAAGTCTGCCTTAGCATCTCAGGTTTGAGCATATTTTCTTCTGGGAGTGCTGCTTTTATATCATCTTTCTCCTAAACAGAATTCTGGAGAATCTCTTATTCAAGGCCTACTTTCTTTCTTTTGGTGGCATAAACATCATAACCCTAAAATTTCCTATTCCCTACCTAATGTGGTATGGCTTATTAATTTCTCTAGTTCTTATAGACAGGGGTCCCCTACTCCCCAGGCAGTGGACCATTACCAGTCTGTGGCCTGTTAGGAACTGGGCCGCATAGCAGGAGGTGAGCAGTGGGTGAGAGAGCACGCATCATCTGTATTTGCAGCCACTCCCCAGTGCTAGCATCACTGCCTCAGCTCTACCTCTGATCATCAGGTATTTGATTCTCATAGGAGCAATGGTCCCTGGTGCCAAAAAAGGTTGGGGACTGCTGTTATAGACTATATCCTTTGCTATAAGCAAGGTTTACAGAAGCAACCAAATTAGTTTCTTGGTGTAGAGTCTTAATATTGGACTAACATGAACATGTTTGACAGTAACCTGTTCACAATGCCCACAAATGACTCTAAGTTTCTAAGAAACATAATGTAATGAAAGTAGAGATAAACAAAATTAATAATGTCAAGTACATAACCTTGAGAGGGAATGTTTTTAGATTCCATACATTGAACTAATTCTCGCAACGTTAGATAACTCATATAGGATACTCTAAAATGACAATTCTGACTTGCTTAGTCTCCACAATATTCCTAACTCTATATTTATATTCCAAAAACCATAGCTGACTTATACCTTTACATCATGACTCCAAGAGTCAAGAAGTCACAGGTAAAAATATGGCTCACGTCAGAGTGATGATTTCAATACAACATACAGCTAAATACCACATGGCAGGTCCAAAATCCTAGAGAGGAAACCCTTTACCCAAAATATAACCCTAAGATCTCCAGGAACCTACAAGCCCAGTCAGGACTGTACATAATCACATTCAAAGAAGCAGAGTCAAACTTCCATAAATAAAAACACCATGAGTTTCATTCTCAACTTAATGGGGCTCAGGTTGAAAGGGTACTACAGTCTACTGGCTATGCCTACAGTGGGCCAACTGCCACATATATGACATTCCTACTGCAAAGGACTGAATGTGTGTGTCTCCTCAAAATTCATATGTTTAAATACTAACCCCAAAGGTGATGGTATTAGGAAGTAGGGCCTTTGGTGATTAGGTCATAAGGGCAACGCCTCACATAGGAGGCCCAGGAAAGCCTCGTTGCCTCTACGTGAGGCACAGCAAGAAGGTACTGTCTATGAACCAGAAAGTGGGCTCTCATCTGATACTCAATCTGCCAATGTCTTGAGCTTAGACTCTCTAACCTTCAGAACTACAAGAAATAAATTTCTGTTGTTTATAAGCCAACCAGTTTATGGCATTTTTGTTATAGTAGCCCAAATTGACTAACATGTATATCTATTTTAGAACATGAAATACGATGGCAGAACACCCAGCTTAGAAGGTGCTCAATTCCCTTCATTTCTATAATCTATAATAACTATCCTGGAGGATAACAAAATTCAACAGAAACCAATTTTTCCTTCATCACTTTTATTATATTCACTGATCCACAAAGAACTTTTTGATTAAAAACAAGTGAAAAAATTACTTCTTTTTCCTTAAAAAAATGTTAAGATAGGCTGAACTATGAGGGGCTCTGGTCCATTCTCAACATAATAAACTGGATATCCACATGCATAAAATTGAAACGAGACAGTTACCATCATACACAAAATTTAACTCAAAATGGACCATACTTAAATGAAGAACTAGACCTATAAAACTTCTAGAACTAAACATAGGAGGAAATCTTAGTGATACTAAGGGAAAGAATTCTTAGATACAACACTAAAAGCATGATCTATAAAAAGAAACAGTTGATAAACTGGACTGCATCAAAATTAAAAATTTCTGCACTTCAAAAGACTCCATTAAGAAAAAGACAAAAATTCAGAAAAGTTGCAAGATATGAAATCAACACATAAAAATCAGATTTTTTCTATATAGCAACAATAAACTACATGAAAGAAATTAAGCTAACGATCATATTTACCACAGCAAAAAAGAAGAATCCAATTAAAAAATAGGCAACGGACTGTCCAGATATTTTTCCAAAGACATCAAATGGCCAACGTGTATATAAGAAAATACTTAAAATCACTAATTGTCAGAGAAATACAATAAAAAAAAAATGAAATATCACCTCACACCTGTTAAGATGGCTATTATTGAAAAAACAAGATATGTTTTGGCATGGGTATGGAGAAAAGGAAACCCATGTGCAGTGTTGGTGGGAATGTCCACTGGTACAGTCGTTATGGAAAATAGTATGGAGGAACCTCAAAAAATTAAAAATGTAACTACCATATGATTTAGAAATTTCACTTCTGGATATATTCGAAAGATATGAAGTCAGTATCTTGAAGAAGTATATGTGCACCTATGTTCACTGCAGCGTTATTTGCAACAGTCAAAATATGGAAACAACCTAACTGTCCACTGATGAATGAATAAAGGAAAATATGATATATAGAAACAAAAGAATATTATTCAGCCATAAAAAAGCAAATCCTACTATTTGCTACAACATGGATGAACCTAGAGGACATTATGCTAAGTGAAATAAATCAGACGTAGAAAGACAAAGAAATACCGTATGAGCTCACGTATATAATCTTGAAAAAAGTCAAACCCATAAAAACAAGAGTAGAGTGCTGGTTGCCAGGGACTTGAGGCTCGGGGAAATGGAGAGATGTTGGCCAAAGGGTACAAATTTTCACTTATAACATAAATAGGTTCTGCGGATCTAATGTACAGCATTGTGACTAGAGGTAATACTGTATCGTATATTTCGAATGTATTAAAAGAATAAATCTTAAGTGTTCTCAACCCACAGAAACATGCACAAAATAGTAACTATGTCAGATGATGAATGTAATTAACTTGATTTCCTAATATTTATGAAATCATAATTTTGTATACCTTAAATGTATACATTTTTGTTAATTTTTATCTCAATAAAGGTGAAGGAAAATTTCTCATTAAAAAAAGAATAAAAAAATGAAAAGACAAGGCACAGGCTGAGAGAAAATGTTTCCAAATGATATATATGATAAAGAATTTGTATCCAGTATACATAAAGAACTATTACAACCCTATAATAAAGAAGCAACTCCCCGCCTAAATTAGCAAAAGTTTCAAATGGACAGTTCACCAAAGATAACAAATGGCTAAAAAGTACATGAAAAGATGCTCAATATCATTAGTCATTAGGGAAATGCAAATTAAGCCACAAGAAACCACTACATACCCACTAAAATGGCTATAATTAAAGACAATACCAGGTTTTGGTGAGGATATAGAAAAACTGGAACCCTCATGAATTGCTAGGAGGAATGTAAAATGGTACATAAAACCACTTTGGAAAAACAATCTGGCAGTTCCTTAAAAAGTTAAACATAAATTCACTATCAAAATCAGCAATCAACTCCTAGCAATGCACCTAAAACAAATATAAACATGTTGACAAAACAGAAATGTATATAAATGTTCATAGCAATACTAACTGGTAACAAACCAAATGTTCATCAAATGGTATAGATGAATAAATAAAATGTAATATATCTATATGATTGATTATTATTCAACAATAAAAAAATTTAAAAGAGTAAAATATTTCATAGCTTTTATCCCATTTAGTGAGAACCTTCCCACATGTTGCTGTGTTTAAGGGATGCAACGAAAGCCCCTCTGAAGGTATTGTGTAACACAGAATATATGCACCATATTACTTTTCTGAAAATATAAAAATTCTGAATTCTGAATCACATCTGGCCTCAATGGTTTCATATAAGGACTGTGAAATTTACAGAGAATTAATAACTTTACCAACCCATCTAATACATTTACGTATTTTATACCTTACAATAACCTATATTAACCATCATCCATTTCCCAACTACAAAATCATTCTTAATATTTAAAAAAAAAAATGACTTAACATGAAGCACAGAAATATGTAGTATGTAGTAGTGACTTGATTATTTTATGATTAAAATTTTAAGCAAATTAGTGTAATTTAAGACATAGATCCCTGGCCGTCTGAATTTTCTACTGATTTAACTCATGAAATTTATAGAATCAATTTGAAATTAATGAAAAAATATCAGTCGATATATATTAAACCTTGAAACATTAACGTCCAAAATCCCTTTATTTTTTCAGAAAATATTAATTACAACTTAGAAGTACTTGAAATAAAGGTTTTAAAAATATTCCTAAAATAGCATTTATCTGAAAACAACTTTAACTGTAGCACCCTCACAACCCAGAATCAGAGCTGAAAAACGAAAAGCCTTCTCCATCACAAAGCATATGTCTATGAAAAATAAATTCTCAAACTTTCCCAGTTGTCAGGAACACAAAAAAATAAAGATTAAAAGGAACAGAGAGACATCATTTTACCAAATAGAGAAAATGATAAAACTTTAAAAAAAACAGTGTTATAGAATGTTTATCGGTATAGTCTTTTCTGGAGGTCAATTTGGTAATACAAACATTTTAACATGGGCATACCTAGTTGAACCAAAATTTCTGGTTCCACAAAACAATCCTTACCAAATACTGCCATATACATGCAAAGATATTATGAAAGAATATTCTGACACTTTTGTAACCCAAAATATTGGAAATGACCTAAACGTCACTAACAGAAGATTGTTTAATAAATTATGGTATGTCCATACAATGTTTTACTTAAAAAGAATAAGGCAGTTTTGAATTTACTGACATGTAATGATAACCAGGATACACTATTAGATGAAAAAAAAAAGTACACTACAGAATGATATGTATTGTGATCCCACTGTTTAAGTATAAATATATAAATGAGTTATATTTATGTGGATCCATAGGAAAATGTCTAGAAAGATACTTGATTTTGAAACTAGTTACCTCTGGAGTGAAGAGTGGAAAAGAATGGAGAGGATAACACCTTTGTATTTGCAGGGTTTTTAAATAACAAGAGTATTATAACTTAAAAAAAGAAATAGTAAAGAAAAAATGGAAAGAGACTCTTAATACTATGTACTGGAGAATTAAGAAAAACAATCACACAAAGGTATTATAGCTATCTGACTTACAGCATATTTCCATTATCTAGAAAGCTGTTAGAACTGACTTTCAAAGGATGCTAATGACTAAACGAATTTCTACAGATATATTAACACCAATGACCTCCACCCCAGCCAATGACTTCACCGGCTCCAGGCAGGTTAATATACTACAGTCCAACTTCTGGAAGTAAATTTGATATCACCAAAAAAATTAAAGTTCATCAAAAGTAAAATAACCACATGCTTCGAACATTTGTATTATCTATTTAAATATTTCTTTAAAGAAATTTTTCTTCAGTCTTCTTAAAAAATATATGCACTAGTCTAAAAACTCTATTTCTTGGTAAATTTCCCTATATCAAGCCTGGGGCATTTTTCAATGCTTCAAGAACTTCAAATTCTTCTAGGATCTTCTACCTTAACAATATTCACTTCCAAGATAACGTTTACTAATGTCTCTGAAAGTACTTGAATAAAGAATGCTGTGAATAGAGCATAATCATAATAGTTAAATTCTGTAGTTATTATGGAGTTTTAAGGTTAGCAAGAGTGTAAAAATGGAAGGATTATCTATATATAAAACTTAACCTCTACTTGAAAAATTTCCTTCTAGGTCAAGACGTATTGTGCTAACTGCGCCACCACCACACACATGTATTGAGGGGAGGAGAGGAAGAGTATGTAAAAGAGTATGAAAGAGCTCCAATGGCCAAAGCTGGAACAATTTTAGCAACAAAATACAGCAGTATTGGATTAGAACCCAATAAAAGTATAAAATAAACGTCCGCAAGTCCTAACTGATGTAAATAGATGACTGAACAAATAAACAAATGTAAGAAGAGACAAACCTCACATGTAGAAGAATTCCAAATAATGTATTTAGACTCCACCCTCAACGATGTAGAGAATAACTTCCCACCTCTTAAGTGTGGGCTGTACACAGTGACTTCCTTCCAAAGAGTACAGTATATAAAGGGTGAAAGAAAAAAAAAAAACATTTAAGAAACCTGACAAACACTAAGCCAGGTGATCAAGATTAACATCAACATTAGGTCATGTTGATAATATGTACTGTTAATGGCTGTGATGACAATGGCATATGACCTCTGTGGTCTTCCTGCCAAAAAAACAATAATGCCAGTTTAGTCAAAGAAAAACATTAAATTCCAACTGAGCAACAGTCTACACAATACCTAACCAGTATTCCTCAAAACTTGAGGTCATTTCAAAAATAAGAAAAAGACTTAGAAATCATCATAGTTCAAAGGAGCCTAAAGAGATACGACTAAATGTAATGTGATCTCCTCAATAGGATACCTGTAACAGAAAAAACATTAAGATAAAAACTAAGGAAATCTGAACAAAGTATGGACTTTAGTTAATGAAAATATTTCAATATTGGTTCAATAATTGCTACAAATATACCATACTAACCAAGATATGACTAATGTGGGAAACTGGCTATGGGGTATATGGGAATTCACTGTACTGTCTTTGCAATGTTTCTGTAAATCTAAAACTACCCTAAAATTTTTTTAAAAAAAGATGTGCCTTTTTTTTTAAATCCATTATTATGTTCATTTTTCAATAAACTTGCTTGCTATTTGGCTATTGCTACTTGAAAGACAACAGTGAACTAAACTTTCTAAAATAATTAGAATACAGCTGGCCATGTATTAATCTAAACTCAAGACCTGTTCTTACATCATGCAAAATGTTAAGCAAGAATACTGATATTCTAAAAACTAATTTTAACATAAGTATATATTTAAAACTTTAATCACTTAAGTTTCAAGTTAACATGGTTGCAAACTAGTGTTACCAATTTGCTCTCCTCTATCCTTCCACGAATTACTCATAAAATCACGCTTGGATATATATAATGTTTAAATATTTCTGGAAACTCAGAATACTGGTTAGAAATCTGTCAGGCCTCAGGATAAATTTTAAAAAGCGTAGAGTCCTATAGAGGAATACAAGACCAGGAAAACGATAAGAGATTTCTACTTATGTGCCAATGGTAATCCTTACCTTAAAGACCTCTGTATTCTAAACAAGATGCCAAAGCAACCTGAGTTGTTTCCCTCACCTTATCATATCGGCCATTTGTACAACTCCCTTTCCAGATGCATTCAGAAGACTGCAATTTCCAGAGATGCAAATGAAGGAGGGAAGCACACAGATCGTGATGGAATTATAAAAAAACCAAAACTCATTCTGGAGGAAGAGCTGTTTTTCATGTATTGTTTATTTCTGGCTAACTACAGACTGCTTAAAATATCTAGGAATAAATTCCCCAGACATGTTTTGTTTGGCTCACATACTGTTTTGGGTCCCACCCTCCGAGACGTTTTGAAATTAGTTGCCAATATTTGGGACATTACACATAAGAATCTGGAATTTTAGTTTTTCTTGAAAAATCAAAAGATCTAGCAACTAGCAACACTAGGCCAGTTAAATCCCACATAGCAGTAATAAGCAGGTAGGTAGCAGTTGGGTGAATCATAGTGGAAGCTTTCTGGTTCTTCACTACTCTTTTCTTACCCAAGTCATTTTGTTACTTTACATTCCTAAGGTTTATAGGCATTTAATGTTGTCACTGCTGGCCTAAACAAACAGTTAAACAGTGAAAGCAGTTTTTAATCCAGGAGCACCAAACTACATTATCAGTAAATATCAAAGTTTTGCCAGAGAACACATTCATCATACAGTCCCTTCAGCTAAGGATCTGGCTGTTGATGTGTCTATTTTCCAGTACTAAGTGGCCAGGCCTTGGAATCCAGAGATTTAATTAAATGATATACTGGACAAGATAATTTTTTAAATAAAGGGTTCATTGATATTTATCATGATTGATCTGAACCCATAATTAATAGTACTTTTTATGTATTTAAGACAGAGAGGGCTGACCACTTGCTATATTTACTTAAAAAATAATTTCCCCACTAAAATTGTATTATTTGCATTAGGATTATAAATTCAAGAGAATGTCACTTAATTTTTTTAAAAATGTAATTTATTCACTCACCTAATAACCAAAAAAGAGAAGAATGATAATGACACAATTGGAATTCTGAATTTACAAAACTATACACACCAAAGGCTCCAGTCTTACCCTGTTCATTCACCCCATGACTCCTTGTTGCTAATGTTATAGGAGTAGCTAGGAGAGAGTTCTGAGTTCAACTTTTCAGAGAAACTGAGTGCAGGAGTACAGGAACTCTTTAAAAAGACTGTACTCAGCAGCAGCAATGTGGCTTGTCTCTTTGGAGACTCTTCTATTCCAAATTATCCTTCAAATTGCCCATATTTTCCCATTTTTATTATCAACTTGAAATCTTATCTAAGATACATCCACACATCATCACAAAATAGTCTAGATGTTCCTTAAGAGCTAGTTGAATTCTCCTAGACTGATGAAATAGGAAGTTTGCGTGAGAACAGTGGCTACCTGGGAAAGAGGGCAGGGTAAAGAAAATAAAGTGATAAAGAATGGACCCCCCACCCCAACACAACTATTATTTCTAAAGTATGCTTGCCTACTACTAAGAAAAACAGTAGAGAACTCTTTTTTCATGCATGGCATTCTATTCCTAGACTATAAAACAACATTAAAGCCTACATTGTGGAAAAAAAAAAAAAAGATTTCTGTGATTGGCTTGGGAATTTTACCTCCATTAATACCTAGAAAAGTATGCTTGAAGTTCTAAAAGAATACAGATAGTACACCAACAAAATTTAAATTATTACTGTGTTAAACTGTCATACTGTGCTGACTGAAGGGACCTTAAAAAAAATAAATAGTAGCTGCTTAGTAAACTACAATAAATACAACATACTTGAATTTCGTATTATATTTTCTTGTAAAGGCCAACCTGCAAGAAAAAATGTATTTGATAGCAATATATATTACGCATATTTTCTTCCCTATTACTTTTACTGTTGCAAAGAATTCTATTTTCCTTTAAGATAACTAGATTCATGTTGTAATTATCTTTCTCTAGTACATCACACCCTTACTGAATCTCATATGTCAAAGACTTGAATAAAGTACCATTTTTTTCTACTGCAAGGAAAAAAAATCTATTTGTAACTTTGTTGAAAAGCATTTTTTTTCTGTATGCATAGTAATTATAACCTAAGTTTAAAAAATATAATTGGCTCCTCTACAGAAAACATCATTTGCTTTAAAAAATTTATTTAAGATATGAACTGGATAAATGTTCTACTGGGCAGATTATCATCTACAGAGCCAGGGCCATCAGCTTTATCTTCAACAATATCTCTTTATCCAAAGTTGTCACAAATAATGAAGCTAAAGCAGTGGAACCAGAAGGTAGAAAACCCCTCAAACAAGATTCTGGTGTCCTACTGCTTTATTGATTTTTTAAAATAATATAATTTTTAATATAATATGCAGATTCATTACTTCTGTACCAGCATAAAGGCTACTGGATATAGTAAATTTAACAAATTTTGCTATAGAATCAATAATCTGATCATTAATTTACTTTTCTTCTTTCCTCCTTCAATTTCTGGAAACGTTATCATCATCTATTTAAAATATATATCACAGCTTCAAAGAAAAAGCTAGAACAAGGGTGCGCAAAAGCCAAAGTAGAAGTCAGAAATCCATCAATTAACTGAATTGAGACAAATTCCTGGGAATGAAGTATTACAGCCAACTACATAGAAATAACTGCAGATATTTGGTTAATGTTATTAAACTTATGAGGGAAATCCTAAAATTAGCAAAGCTAGATTTTAAATATCCACAAAAAAACACAAATATGAAAATCATACACGGAACGAAATTTAGATGCCTAGAAATAAACCATTTAACAAGTTAGCACTACTAATAAATTAGTCCAAATAGCACTTCGGTGTCTCCTTGTCTCACCAGCCCATCCTCTTTTTTTTTTTTTTTTCACAATGTAGTTTTTAATGTTGTTTTATAGTCTAGGAATAGAATGCCATGCATGAAAACCCAGCCTCCCATCTAAGGAAATTTTTTAAAGATATTCATATGACTGTCATTTGCTAATTTATTCAAAAAGAAATGATCAGGTGGAAATTTTTTGAGCTGATTATCAAATATGCTAATAACGCATGTAATAGGATTAAAAAGTTCTCACTTGATGTTTCCTCAATGTTTAAATTAATGTTTGATAGATTTTAACTATGAAAATACACTTACGCAATTATTCCATTCTTTCATCTTAACAATGTTTGGGGCCAATGACTTTTAAGGACAATTATAATCCCACTAGAATGAATAACTGAATTTACAACCATTGTATTTTATCTTTCTAACATCAAAACTAGTTTGCATGGATTAGCAGATGACCCAAATGTGTCATGTGTATAAGAGGAAAAAGTACTGGTACAAATCTACACTTTTTATGCATAAGCATAGTAATTTATCTCATTTTAACCCATGACATCAGACAGGGTCCAACCAAGAAATGGCAGTACACTGTAATTTGAACAAGGAAAGTGTCACATAAAGAATTAATTACAACAGGAGAGTAACATATATAAACATGTAAAAAGAACTCTAAGGAATACCCAAGGGCTGAGTGAGAGTACCCTATGAAGAAACAAACTTGGAAGAGGACCCTTCCCCAAAGCTAGGGTTTGGACTTTGTAAGCAGACATGAATGAAGAGTTGGGATGTTGACCGGTGGCTCTCCATCAAGGAGACAAGAGGTCTGGGGTATGCAATGTCCATGTCAGGAGAACTGTGGTGGGGTGGTCACTAAGTTGACCATGAGCTCACTGAGTCTTTTCAATCTGGGCACTCACCTGGTGCTGAGGACAAGTGGATGTCTCCACATCCATACCACTAGTAGATAAGCAGTAGGAGCAAGAAACAAAAACAGAAGGCCTTTCCTCGAGTAAAGTTCCTGCAGCATCCTCTACTGATAAAGCTTAATTTCATGCAACAGAGAAATGTCTAAAGGGTCAAGCTCCAAAATCAGAGAGGAAGTTATAAAGAGTAGATTTAGAGCTGGGAGGGAACCTGATAACTGCCACACTCAATACTCAGTGAACTTCATAAAGGGTAAAGCATGACAGAAGCAATAAACTGTAAATACACATTACATTAAATTTAACTTAAAACCAGTATGAAAAATTCTGATTGGGTCACTGCTGTCGCTCATCTAGTATACTCTGAAAATGGGAAAAATCAAGCAGTTATTTAATAATGTATCTCAGAAACCTTCACTACTCACAGCACTAGTTAACAGTGGTTTCCAGAGAGTATACAATGAAACACAGAGGGGGGAGCAAACGTCTTTTTCTATTAATTTAAAATAAACCTTATTATTTAACAGCTCAAATAACTATGTAAGATGAAATAGTACATATGTGCATGTATATGTATGTATGTGTATATGATTTACAATTTGACATTCCCATATTGAGGTTTCACATTCAAATGTTTACTAGTAGGGTACCTAATTAAAAGCAGTTTAAAGACCACTGATGTAGACCCTACTTTTCCTCATGGATTTTAGATACTTCTTTATACCATACAAAGAGGCCAAACACTTCACAAACGCAGATTTTTTTTCTCCTTAATTGGAGATTAGAAACCGATTTCTTCAGCAAGTTGCTCTCATTGTAGCTCATAAATATGTATTGATTACCCTTAAATAACCCATATATTATCAAAAAATTAAAAACCAATTCCCACTACTGCTAAACAAATTCCCACTAAACAAAGAAGCCCTAATTAACACATTTTTAAGTAAGGCTATTACTCAAACTCCACTACAATGCTTATATTCATTGTTCTGCTTTTTGAAATTTAAACAATTAAAATTTACTTCTATAAATTCCCTTTGTACCTTATAAAACAAATTTAAATAATCAATGACCTACGATTTCCTTCCAAAAAGAAAAAGAAATGTTTTATGTAGGTTGGGTTTTGCTTTTCCTGTTTGTTCTTTAAGAATTAAATCCTAATTACTTGACTTGGGCAAGTTATTTTACTCTCTATGCCTCAGCAGTCTCTCTATAACTAGAGATGGTAACTACCTATTGCAAAAGGTGTTGAAGATTAAATGAGTTAATCTCTCTCAATCTCTCTTTCTCTCTCCCCCGTCTCTCATATCTTCTGTTTACTTTCTAAGAACTATTCAATCACATATTCAATCACGCAGAATCCTTGCCAGCCCTGAACACAGATACTCAAAGTCAGAACTGAGATGAAATAAAGAGTGGTTAGAAGAAACCTAATTTCAGTAAGTAATGGTCTCTCATAAGCACAAAATTCACTCCCTCTCCAACAATTAAAACCACCTATTCAAGAAAAAAAGAGGAGACAATTATTCAATAAAATTTAATTACTTATGATTTAGTAAAATATGGCCCCTGCTTTTAAGGAGCTTCAATGGTGGGGGTGGGGGACGGTGAGTAAGGAGACACAGTAATAAAAAAAACTATGATAAAATACAGAAAAATATACACAGTCCAATAAAAAGGAAGAGCATTATTTTTCATGGAATAGCATTTTATGTGGTGCTTACTAATGTTATGGCAGCCACGACCCTATGAAGTAGGTCATTATCACTTAATAGGTTAAGAAACTGAGCCCATAGCTAGTAAATGGTAGCTCTGGGATTTCAACTCATAGTGTCCAACCAAGAATCTGAACTCTTCAATACTGTGCTGCCTTTTAAAGTCTTTAAGGACAAAAGAGGATATCCATGCTTTGAAAAGATAACTGATAATCTTAGTGACAATATAGAAGACAAACTGGAGAAGAGAATGGAGGACAGAAAAGTACCTTCATTAAAAAAAGTCTGTGTTGAATTTTCTGGTTGCAAGAAATGAAGTGGCCATCAATAACATACCAGATCTAACCAGAGGAGAATACAGTAAATAGTGCATGAGTTAAATTGACAAAACTTGGTGACTGGACTCTTCAGATAAAAGAAGGGAGAACTAAAAATGATTCAAGATTTTAAAACCTAATTTTGAGGGGGAGGAGGGAATATCACCAATACCAACAGGCTTTCTTTTTGGTGGGGGCTGGGAGAGTGCAAAGGAGAGTGGATGAGTTCAATTTCAGATATGTTTAATCAAAAGTACCTACTGAATATCCACAGGAAGAGTTTCAAAAGAGGTTGGAAATAGGAGATAAGAGCTAAGAAGAATGGTAAGGTCTAAAAGAATGAACACCTGAAAATCCTATCCAGAGTGAGCAAGCAGGGTATGTGGTCAGAGTGGATGACTGCTGAAGATAAGTATGTAAGGCATGGATTATCAACCAGAGTATTATGAGCCACTTGAGGGAGCCATCTCAGACGTAATGATGAAGTGGGAGAAACAGGTGAAGTTCACTAATGAAGACTAAAAGAAGAAAAGATCACTGAGGAAAATCATACCCACATGTACATATGCACGCATGCACGCACACATACAAAATTCTGAAATTTTGAATCTAGTCCTCTTAAATATATTAATATTAGCTAATAATTACTGTGCACATCCAACAGGTGAAAAGAAGAGTCAGTGAAAATGTGAGATAATAGAAAATACATATATTGGTCTCTGACCCCTGATTCCTGGCATGGAGCTCTTAAAACCCTTATAATTTCCTAAGGTATAAGAGCACTTTAGGCAACTCGGGGTGGGCCTCAACAGCTTCTGGAAAAGGGGCTGGTCACCAGAAGACCAAGTCATGATTAGAAGTTTGGACGTTTCGGCTCCCCGCCCCCACCCCCAATGCTCCAGAGAGAGGAAAAGGGCTAGAAATTGAGTTAAAAATTGATCATGCCTACATAAGGATGCCTCTGTAAAAATACTAGTAGTGTGAGGTTCACAGAGCTTCCAGGTTGGTGAATACATTCATACCAAGAGGAAGACACGCCCCAACTCCACAGGGACAGAAGCTCCTGCCCAACCTTGTCCTATGTATCTTTTTATCTGGTTGTTGATCTGTATTCTCTACCACATCCTTTAATAAACTGGTAAATATAAGTACACTCAGTCTTTCCCCAAGTTCTGTGAGCCTCCTTAGCAAATTAATCAAACCTAAGAAAGGGATTGTGGAAACCTCAGATGTATAGCCAACTGGTCAGAAGCACAGGTGATAATCTGAGCTTGTGACTGACTTCTGAAGCAGAAGTTGGGAAAAGCAATCATATGAGACTGAACCCTTAACCTGTGAGATCTATCTGACACTTTAGGTGACAGTGTCAGAATTAAATTAAATTGTAGGACATCCAGCTGGTGTCGGAGACTTGCTTGTTGTTATGGGGGAAAAAACTCCCATACACTTGGTGACCAGAAGTATTTTGTGTGAGTAGTAAAGGAGATTCACAGGGAACAAACTCACAGTAGGAAAAAAAACTTTTTTCCCTCCTACATAGGAAGGAAAAAACGGTGAGTTTTTCCTTTACAGAAGACAACTAAAGGGCAATGACAAAAGTAGTAGAATCAGGAGAGCAGTGTAAATAAGGTGAAGAGAGATAAACTTAAGATGGGGTCACAAACATTTTAAAATTCCAACAGGGGCTGAGCTGGCAGCCACTTCAGCCTATAGCCATGAGTCCAATATTGCCAGATCTTCTGATTTTCCAAGAGAGGCCAAACATCGTTTCAAAATGAAGGCTTATGATTTTTAGAATGCTGATAATTTTTTCTTAAAAAACAATACGTAGGCACATGGAATAGTCAGAGCTGCTGGAATGTAATGTTACTCAGGTCGACAGTTTAAATAAAGTATTTCAGACATGCCAAGCAAGTGACCTCTAAAAGAACACTTTAAGTGTCATGGTAGAACTGTAATGAAAGGTAAGAAAAGAAGGCAAAAAGTATGGCAATAAAGATTAGAAAACAAGAGTTAAAGAAAATCGTTTTTTGAGATAAAAGAAGTTTCATATATGGAGAGAAGGGGGTTAGAGAAAAGGGAGAAATCTGTAGATAGATGACCGAACAAAGCAAAAAGATGAGAAAGGTACATATTGATAAAGGCTTAAGGACAGGAGTGATGGTAAGAAAATTGATGAAGACAAAGGAAAATGGAAAGGTTCTCTGAGGGGGTGGGGATCAAATGCACAGATGAAAACATTCACTTTCCAGGTAAGTACCACTTCTTCGGAAGTCCAAAGAAGAAAATGAAAGATCCAGAGAAAATATGAGATGAAGAAAATTTGGGGGGATGTATACATATGCCTATGTCTTCTCAATTAATTTTCAGAAATAATTAAACATTAGCATGAATATATTTGTGGAGTTATTTGTGCCTAAGTTTCACTAGTATTTACATTTACTACTTCTTTCATAAGGTACAATTTCTCTAGTCATACTATATACATGTCAAAGGCCATGATCCCAGAGAAATAAATTTATTTTAAATCTTAGGTACAAAAAACTGAGTTTATTTAATGTGCTTTAGTACATAAGACAAGAATAAGCACCACAATTAAGAGTATTTCAAAATTCAATAAAATATATGAAAGTCTTCAGTTGATGGTTTTATTATATCTCTAAAACAAGAACATTCATTATCTTTAGGAGACTACAGACAAGGAAGCAGTAAAATGAAGAAAAATAAGAAAAACCCCTGTTTAAGAAGAAAATGTCAGAAGAGAACTACGCTTGAATTCCCTTTATATTGTCTGGCAATGATGCTGTTATATTCTAGATTAGGACTTGTTAAAACTGTTCTGTAGAGGTAAGTTTTCTGTTGTATACATCAAGATATCAAGTAAGACTGGGCAGGGGGAGTTCCCCTATTTTTTTTTTTTTTAAGTTTGAAAACTACTACCTAGATGAAAAGAAACTAAAGAGTATTTTATTAACACTAAGATTAATGTTCTTTTGTGGGGAAAAACTTCAGATCTAGCCCTCTTAAACGTATTAACAGCTAACATCTACTGTGTACCTCCAGCATCATACTATGCAACGTGCTCACCAAACATTATGCCTTAATCATATCTTTAAGTCAGTTAATATTAATACCTCTAGTCTATAGACGAGGACAGACACAAAACCAAGCCTGTAGCCCCACAGGAAGTAACACAGTTGGAATTAAAAACATAGTTCAAAATCTATACTTTTAGTTACTATGTAACACTAGCTTCTCTCATCCTAAACCTCTCAAATCCCTGGTTTGAAATTCTGGAAAAAGAAAGGTTTCACTTGTAAAGTTAATAACCTTCTGGCACATTCACAAATACCAAGTAATCTGCCACCTGCCTCCAAAACAAAAAGATCTTTATAAATTATCATAAAATCTAATCCTGCCTTCTCTAAAATGCAGACTTCAACCAAGTTAGTAAATCAGTAATCTAATATTATTTTTCAATGTGATGACAATAGATCACAGAATTAAAAATCACAGAATTATTAATGCTTTAAAATTACACTAGGTCATTATCATATATAAAAACATCAAACGTGTTTCCAAAGTCGTCTCTAAGTGTAAATGAAAATGTTACTTTACATCACAACAATCATTTTGAATAACTATGCCTTTGATCAATTCTTGTAACAACAAAGGTCTGTATCATCTCCATTTCAAGGATAAAGAAAGAAAAGTTGTAAGTAGCATGTATGGGTCACAATAAACAATTCTCTGAAACACCAATGTGCTTATAGAATCCCAAGCCTTTAATTCACATTATCTCATGGGCTATCAAGAAAGTATATATGCAAGACAGAATCTAGAGTGTAGGTTTTTTCATCAGGTAAAACAAGATCTATGAAAGAGATTTTTAAGGCGGGGAGGCAGGGGGAATCAAACACCACAAATGTTTTCATTCAAAATAGGTAAATCCTCAAAAGTCCATTAGTGTTAAAAAATAATTTCTCTATAGGCAGCATTTGCACCATCAGGCCATCTTTTCAGAAATATTTTGTAAATAGGTCACAATATTGAATATACTATCTGACTTATTTCTTGCCCACATTTTTTACATACTAGGGTTAATGCTTAATTAAGAAGCAGTGGTTATGACAAGCTTTCAGAAATGTTTTCGACAAAATGTCTTCATGCTGATGATGAACATCATGATCAATTTATTTGAGAATATAAATTTTAATTACAATATTTGTTATAGGTAATATCCCTTTTAGGCAGGCAAAATTTTTTGTTTAATTTTCCCTGATAGAGGTTTAAGTTATACAAACATGGAAAAGTCATGGTAAGTCACCAGATTCAAACTACTTTAGTATCAATTTTTAATGCGTACTTTATTAAACTTTGTTTTATTCTTTTGAAATAATAAAATCTTGTGAAAGTTTCGTTCAGAAAATTAAAACTAAAAATTTTCTATTTTTCAGACTATAAATTGATAAAAATGTTAATATTTTTGAGTTAAATATTTAATTATTTCAAGTTATTTATGTTGACTGAGATTTATATTTGCAAAAATTAGGAAAGATCAAAAATAGTACACGTTTATATAAAAAATACAAAATGCAAACAATATATCTTGAGTAAATAAAAATTCTAAATGCCTAGTTTTGACAATAATGGCTCATTTAAAAGTAGCAGCAAAATCATTCCTATTTGCTGGAAATAATTTCCTCTCAAAATCATAAGTATCTGCTTCAATTAACTACAGTAAATCAAAATTCTATAGTACTTAATTTAAATATTTGATATCCTAGCTTTCCAATATCCCTATAAACTAATTGAGATAGGGATCAAATCAATTATTACTACTTTTCAATTTAATCACTTCTTTCTAAATATAAAACTTGCATCTAGGAATTACAGTGTTAATACATAATATCCTCTATGTCAGATGTCAATAAGGATGCCAATTGTTCTACATGAATACATTATACAGACAGTACCTGAAATAAATTTTTTAAAGAACTGCTTCATTTTAGCCATTTAACCACACACCCCAGTCTTCTTAAACAAATGCCTAATAACATTTTCAGATAAGTCAGTGTCACACTGAACAACTATTATATAATAATGATGATGGATAAGGAAGATATGGTACATACATACAATGGAATATTACTTAGCAGTAAGAAAAGATGAAATACTGCCATTTGCGATAACATGGAGGATCTTGAGATTATCGTGCTAAGTGAAATAAGTTGGAAAGAAAAAGTTGAGAACCATATGATTTCACTCATATGTAGGATACAAAATTGAAAACAACAAATGAACAAGACAAATGAACTCATGGACAACAATTTAATGGTTGCCGGAGGGAAAGAGGGGAGTAAGGAGGTAGATAAGGGTAAAGGGGATTAAATGTATGGTGATGGAAGGAAATTTAACTCTGTGTGGTGAACACACCATGCACTATATATATGACAAATTATTGTACACTTGAAAGTTATAATAATATATAACTTTATTAACCAATGTCATTCTAATAAATTTAATTTTAAAAAGGTATTAAATAAGCAAGCAACAAAAGTGACAGACAAAAGGCTATTATTTCCACTAAAGAAATAAAAATAAACAGATTATACAGTTTTTAATCCTATGACCTCACAGGTCTTGACATTAAACAATTCATTGTTAGTAAAGCATCTAACAGTGCCTGGTCTAACCTCTAACTCCAAGCTCTCCCCTTACTTTTTTAAAACAAAGAAAACCTGAGCTAAATATATTATCCAGATTGTAGGGGAACTCAAATGTGAACTCAAAGCCCTCTGGCCTTCCACTACAAAACACTACTCCCCTAAGCAAAGTTGTAAAGGCAGTAAAATGAACAGATCTACTTGTGAGGAATGAACAGACCAATCTGGATAGAGCTGAAAGTTCCTGTTGAACAGTGAAAGAATGAAAAAAAGTAAACAATGGAGCAAGGAGAGAACACTGGGCTCAAACTTAAATTTGTATTTTATCCAGTATTTCTCAAATTGGGTTCCATGGACATAATGCTGGATTTATAACATTCACTCTAGGAAATTTAAAACTTTTTTAATTTTGATGCTCTTCTTAAATAAAATGTAAGAATATTTGGAATCAACTAGTCAAGAAGGCCACCTTATAACTTAGGACTGCCTGCCACTGTGCTTACTACTAAATTGAGCCCAGCAATCCCCTAAAAGTAGTGTTTTTTAAACTCTTGGTAATAACTTATTAGTGGGCCATAAAATTCAGAGCAGCTTTTTTAAACAATGAGGGAGGGGAGGGGCGGGGAGGGGAGGAGAGGAGAGGAGAGGAGAAAAAAAGAATCGCACACAGCAAGAAAGTAATGTTTGGTGATAGTTTTGTTTTAGTGTGACAACTAAGTAGTAAAGTAAAAAAGTTACATTTTACTGTGAGCTGAGATCAAAAACAAACTTAGATCTACAGACTCTTGAGTTTTCATAAACTCAAGTAGTGGATCCCATTGAGACAAAAGGATAAAAGCAAGATGTTGGGTAATTTCACAAATTGAAAAAAAAAGGTTAAAAACAAGTTCATCACTTAAGAAGAAAAGACCAAAAATTAGACAAGAACTAGGATGCTATTTTTAGACTGTACAAGGTAGACACAACACAAAACACCAAATCAGACCAGATTTAATATTAAGGTAAAGAACAATGTAAATAAAGAGGATGTTCTACAAAATTTCCGAAGTTACAGTGATGGAGTGGAATGCCCTTCTATTTAGAGACTGAAATTAGAAAGCAAGAATGCCTTTTGCCAACCCAAGAGAAAAAGGAGAGTTAGATGTGTTTTGGTAATGAAATATGGGTGACAAGAAAGAAAGTGGAGGCTATAGAGAGGAAAAATTTTAATTTGGCCTACGCAAGTACCCAGGATTGCAACGAGGAATAAAGCGAAAAAGGAACCTATATGCAGTAGGACTAAAAGAGCAATGGACCCTAAAGAATCACATCTCTCTGCACTCACAAAGAGGCTGAGTCTGACCATTTGCTGTAGCCAAGGGGACACTGGTAAACATGACACAACCAGAGTCTTGAAAAGCAGTTGTGCACTATAACTTGCTGTCTCACTGCCATGTAAAGAAATCTAGGCTACCTTACTAGAAGGTAAGAGTGAGGCAGGGATGAACCAACCTGAGACCCCTTAACCAACCCATGTGACAATCATAAGACATATGAGTGAGACCGCCTGGCATCATTCAGCCCAAACAACCTACCAGTTGACTGCAGAACCACCCAAAAGATCCAGACTTGAGAACAGTAATAAAAACTGTCTGTTCTTTTAAAGCTACTAAGTTTTGGATTAGTTTGTTACATGACAATAACTGATACAAGATACTCTAAGAAAAACAAAGGTTATAACAGTCTAACTTAATTTTATTTCAACATCCTAAACTTGTAAGGGGGAGTCTTTAGGCAATGTAACCATATATTATCTAACTTACAAGAGTAATTAAAATTTCTTGAGTTGGATCTTAAACTCTTCCTCTGGTTTTCCTATACAATTTTAATCCCTCTGACATTTTCCGCTAAGATGCCAGTTTGAACAGCTGTTACATTTCTGAGTGTTGAGTCCCATCATTCCCATTTCTCTTTGGTTATTCAAATTCATTCAAGACCCAGTGTAAACGATATTTTCCTTTCCTGCTAAATTCTTAGCTAAATTAAGTAATTTAAAAATGCTCTAGTTCTCTTAATTCACATTCCACTTATATTTATCATTAGATACTTTACTAATAGTGTTGCTTAACTATTAATATATGCACCGGATTTTGTAAACTCTTTGAAGGCTGAGATTCACTCCATAATTCTCCATGGCTCCCTTAGTGCTCCTACATAAGAGGAATTTAAATATCTGATTAATATAAATTAAGCTTTGTAACTAAATTTTAACAAATCTTGGCTAAATATATGTACTTAGAGACCGTTAAATTTTTGTAAAGTTAAGGAGCTAAAAGGAAATATTTTTTTTTTCTGAGGTGTACTTTGTAACTCTCAATGTCAAAAGAGAAACAATAAATCAAAAGGCTCTCCTGGAAAACAATACACAGTTAAAAGTTACATGGGGAATATGACGAACACATTAATGAAGAGCAAACTTTCCATTTTACAAATGAGGTTACTCACATGTTGATTGGTTAATTTTAAGAACTAGATTTATGTGTGGGAGATGGGAAAAGTAAGGTAATTTCTTGATTTTTTGACAGAATCGTAAGGAAAATACAGCAGCAGTTTCACAGAGTAGCTAAGAACCTGTATTTTCAAAAATCCTTGACTTCACAGGTTAGTCACATAAAATATTATGAAGGGCAATTGCAGAATACATCTTCTCTTCCTCCATTTTAATTTGGGACCAAGAAGTGTCAAGAGGCAAGCAAAATTTGGTAAAAATTTTCCTGTGCTAAAATTGGTATAAGCATATTCTGAAAAGTGAAATTTACTATCTCCAGCATGCAATCATACTAATTATGAACACTTTAAAAATTATTTCCCCTGAGCATTACCTAAACTTTTAAAGTTTAAATGACTTATTACTCCCTCAATACCTAAAGTAATTATCACTAACAAGCAAGTCATCTTTCCTTCTGATTTGGAGTGTCCTACAAATTAACTTAAGATATCCTCTTAAGATATCAAAAGAAAAATGTCTAGTTATTTTAAGGAAAACGTTTAAGCATTTTCAAAATTCTTGCCACTATAATCAAAACTAAGCAAAAACATGACACAACATGTTTCAAACAGATGAAACAAAAATATACAAAGGAACATTTTAATTACATAATTTAAATACTCAGTAGCTCTCCTAACAGTTTTGATTTTTATTTCTTACACCAATAAGGCACTAACAATAGTTAATAAAGGTACTAAAGTCTAACTCAAATCCTACTTCTTCAGTAAAGCCTTCTCTGATACCTACCCTGAAGTGCTTACTACTACTTTGAACTCTTTATTAAAATTACTATATGTAAAAATAACTTATTCCTCTAACTAGCCACCAATAATTAACAGATTAATTAGACACAGCCACAGACCAGAATTATCATACAATTTAAAACAGAAAGCCATATATTTATATGGGCAGCTATGAAATGATCTCAATGACATCTTTTTTTTTTCAGCTAAAAAAAACCAAGATGTATTATATGGTATGTCTTCATCTTAAATTTAAAAAAGAGCAAACAGTATTTCTGGAAATATGCATAAAAAACTATTGGGACTATCTTTGTGGAAGGTGACTGGAGATATAGGGTGGAAAGGAGATCAAGTTTTTGTTGTACAACCTTTCTGTTTTTGAATTTTTAAAAATCATTTCAATGTACTATATTTTCAATTTTAAAAAAAGAAAAATAAAGCAATTTGTTAGTTAATGACATACTACCTTTTGATACCTCTTTAACTGTCATGAAGTGATATTTAAATCTTACCTTATTAGTTTATATCCTACTAGATTCTCCTGTATCTTATATCCCCCCTGCTAACATCTAAACCTAGTCCTTGCATTAAGTACTTTCTTTAAAGTATAGAATTCAACTGTATCAAAAGGTCAAATCTCTGCTTCAATCAGGACAATTAAGTATGTTGAATTTGCTACCCTCTTTAACCTAGTAAAAGTGAATCGTTTTACTAAATGTTTAAGTAATTGCTTGTAATTTCTGCTAAGGAAGAAACATTTTCTTGACCTCTCAAGCTCAATGTGAATTTAAATACAGTTGAAAAGCATTTACCTGTACCTGTTCCAGATTAACCACATTTCTTAATATAACTATATTTTCTTAACATGAAAAGAGCATGATGACTTAAAAAAAAAATCTTAATACATTCTTTTTCATTCTATTCAGTGTTCCTCAAAAGGGCACGATGGATATTTAGGGAAAGGAATAAATTTCAATGGAGTAGGAATGTCCTGTTCACTTCAGAAAATTTAGCATCCATGGCCTATAGACACTAAATGACAGTATCACATGCCCAGCCACTGCAATGACCAAACAACTGATCCCACATTATTTCCAAATGCTTTCGAAGAGAGAACTGCAGTGGGAAAAAGTACTATGTCCAGTTGAAAAACACTGCTTATACTATGAACTGAGAGTGTGTGTGTTTTACATATATTTGTGTAAACAACTGCAATTCAATCTTTTAAAACAATTATCAGTCACTAGAGGATAAACAACCAGTAAGTCATAATGTGCATTAATCAATCATCCAGCCTACTATATAATACTGTCAACAAACATACTCCCCAAAAATCCCTTCTTCAACTATTACAATGGCTGAACTTTTTGAATGAATAATTATTTTAAAATCCTTTTAGAACACTTCTTCTGTTGGAATGTTTCTGTTTAAACTCCCAAATAAATAACCTTCCATTGTACTGCACTCAATCCAGAAATAAGGCATATAAATCTTTTACTATCATTACTTATTTGTCTACTGTCCTCCAGAGATTGCAGGCTCCTTAACGCCAGGGACACCATGGTCATGGTTACCTGACCCACAGTGTAGGTATTCAATAACAATGCTGAATGAGTGAATACTGGCCCAGTCTAATAAAATAAATAGTCCAAGACATTCCAACTATAATCATTTCATATATACTAATGGTCCTGAAAAAAAAAATGCAAGAAATTATTTCTGATTATCCTATATTCTTATTCTGAGTAAGTAAATGAATAAATCTACATTACCCAGATTAAAGTGAGCTTGTACAGATATAAGGAAATTTGAGATTTTTGACAGCCACACCCAATACACCCATCTTCTACCTCCTTCCCCTCCTCCCAATTAAGCTTTAAGCAAATGTTCATGTAAATAAATGCGATATGATTCCAGGAAGGAACCCAACATAAAGAGCAAAACAAAACTGTTAATAGTAAGAAAAACTTAATCCTTCATTTCTATTTTTTTTTCAGAATTCTAGAAATCAGTTACTATCCTACTTCATTCAAAAAGAAAGAAAATAAACTTGAAAGTGTAAGGAAATTCTGTTTTTGAAGGTTTCACTATATTCTCCAGAAACTCATCTTTTGCTGAGGTAAAAATTCAGAATATAAACTAATTCATTTTTTAAAATAAATACAACAATGAGGACTGCACAAGTACTAAGCATCAACACTCAGAATATTAACTGTGAAGCCCATTAACTGACAAATGTTTGTTCATCTTTGCCCTCTTAAAGCATGGGAATATCTCAGCTTTACAGGAAAAGCTTAGACAGAAACGTTAAATGATAATCTCAAGGTTAGAAACCAAGACAATTTCTAGCTCCTATTATTTCTAGCACTGCTTTTAGATTGCTCCAATAAATTCAATAATTGTTAACCACTGTTTTTGCTCAATTCATATCAAAAGGTTAAGTATTAATGTCTAGAATATAATTTTAAAGAAACAATTGTTTCAAATTATCTCCTACTTGACCAGATCACTAACATAAACAGATTACTTTGAAGAAAATTATAGAAAATGTTCTAGTGGTGATCAAAGATCAGATGTACTCTGTACCTATTCAAATAATGGAGATTACTTTCAAATTCACTTAAATTATTGTGGTATTTTAGTGCATAAAATATTTCTTTATATTTTTTTAAATCCACAACCCAGTATTTGTTTTATTACTGTTTCAAGCAGCACTGGTCAATGAAAACAATTTGTGTTGTAAGACTAACCACTTAAAATTAATACAGAAAATTACTTTCATACTGATAAAGAATGCTGTTTCATTTAAAATATTTTAAAGTGATAACTTCATGATGTTGCACATCCTCAAAAAAATCCAACTTGCATTAGATTCCATTTTCCCAGAATTATTAATCCTGCTTATAAATATTGCTGGCCAAGAGTATTTACAGTAATTAGCCTTAAATCCATCAGTGGACACTGTTATCTGAAAAATGTCTTTCCAGCAAAGCTAGCCTTTAATACTTTTCACTGATTACAAAACTGACTTTAGTTATAAATGGAGACTTCCTTTTATGGTGATCTTACTGAAGTATATTTTTATATCTAAAGTAAGTCCTTACACCTAAACGACCAATTAAGAATGAGTGGGTACTGCCAGAGTAGTGAAACTGGCAAATTCCAACAATTCTTTAAAACTAGGATTCAAAGGAATGACACATCTCTAATTCTGCCGTAGGTATTCACCAGACCTATGTTACCTTAGGGGAGCTTTCACACTGCATATGCATCCTCCTAGACAATTTTTTTTTTTTTTTAAGACAATGAACTACCACCAAGTAGTGACCATAACGTGCACACAGCAATGGAGAATTTTTTGTATGGTATCAAGTATCCCTGATCTTATAAAGAAAGATTTCAGAACTTGGAGGCTAACATTTAAGTGAAAAAGGTAATCTATTGGGAAGTGCTAAAATGGTCCACCATTGTTCCATCTTAAGTTCGATATCTTTCCAAAACAACTTGTCTATAATGATATATTTCACAAGCTAACTCTAAATGTGACCTATATAAATCTTGCCTTTTTCCTCCACAAGACAATCTAGCCAAAATCTTCACCATAGCAAGCAGCAGCACCTTGATTCAGGCGTAAATGGAGTCTGTAATCAAGTCCAAATGTAGACCCCCCCCACACACACACTTAATCTCTGATTTCTATCAAACAGTGTTATTAACATCTAAATCCTGGTTAGAACGCAATTACTCGAAAGCAGTGTCCTTGTGCAAGAAAAGGAAAGGTCTCAAACTGACCTGAACACAAGTCCACACGAACCTCAGATCTCTCCGTTTCACCAGGAGGCCAAATAGGGAAAGCTCCAAGTAATACGGGGGTAGGAAGATGGGGGAGAAAGGGCAGAGGAAACCGTACTCAAAGGGTGAAAGCAAAAGAGAAGCGGACTCTGGTAAAGCCGCCCCACAGGGACATTCGAGCCTAGGATACATACACAGGGACAGCTCCTCTCTACCGAAGAGAGCAACCTTTACCATGGAAGTGGTTCACCAAACCAGCAAAGGCAGAAAGGGACAACCCCCGGGCCCCCCAGCCCGAACGTCTCGCCCAGCTAAAAGGGGTCGGCGGAGACTGCTTCTCGGAACATCAACAAAGGCCCCTTCAGTCCTAAGGCGAAACTCGAACAACAAAGGCCCGCAGACAGCGAGGACTGGGCCGGGGGCGGGTCGGATGAAAGCAAGGGGAGGCAAAGAAATCAAACCAGAGGGGGCGGAGGCCCTTCGGAGTGGGAAACAGAAGCGCAGAGGCGGGGGGCGCGGTAATCTCCAGTGCACAATAAGAGAAGGAAGCAGGAGACCTGGCCTCCATTCCCCCCTTACCCTCTCTCGGCGGTGGAGAGGGCTCCAGTTCTCGCCACCTACATCTCCTCAGCACCGGGACCGCGCAGTCCTGAGTTCGGGGAAGAGAAGGGGAGGGGGATTTTCCGCCCTGACCACAACTCCCTTCCCCCAGCCGGGAGCTGCGACAACAACCGCCACAACGGCAGTCACACAAAGGCGCCTTCCTCGTACTTGCTGCTCCTGCCCGGGCAGCGGCTCCGACGACGCTAACGCAGCAACGACCACCGCTCGGCCGCCAGGCGCCCGCTCGCCCTCTTCCCCTTCTAGCTGGGGAAAAGGGGGAGGGGACCCTAGGCGCCCTCACCTGGCACAGCTGCTGACAGTACTCTGTGGCCGCTTCCACGGCCGGCACCCGGCTCTCTCGCAGCTGTCGCTCCAGCTCCTGGAGCCGCTCGCCAAGGCGCTGTAGCTCCGCGATGCAGCCACCTCCACCGCGACTCAACCTCTCCTGCTCGGCCTCTTCGTCCGCCATCTTCACACCCCGCTCCGTCGCGTACGCACCTGGGTCACGTGATAACACAATGCCACGTTCGGAGGAGTCACGTGCCGGGCGCGCTCGCACGCCGCCGAGCACGTACAAAGGGCCCGGTGGAGAGGAAGGGGAGGCGGGGAGAATGGCGCAAGGGAGCCGGGGTGGTGGGGGTGGTGGTGAAGGGAAAGGGACAGGAGGAAGGCGGGGTTGGGGCGGTGCGGAAAACCGCGGTTTACTTACCCTGAGCGGGAAGTGGGCAGCCGCGACCGAAAGGGCGGGCTGATGGAGGCCTGCTCTTGGTCACGTGGGCGCTGCGACCCGGCGAAAAGCCTGGGGAGGGGCTGTCCTCTGTAGCGTCCGGATCTTGGCGTGGCTTCTCCTAGTCCCCGAAGTCTTCTACGGACAAATACTCCAGTTCTCCGAGAGGACGGATGTGGAAGAGCTCTTGGTGGGCTGGGGCAATGGCTGCATTTGCGGTTGTCCTGTAGGCAGGCCAGAGGTAGGGGAAGAGGAACAAGGTAAAACCCACCCAGGGACCTCTAGCGTGAGAGCCAAAGCGGGGCTATGAGCTGTCAAAACTGACTTCTCACCAGGCGGGAGGAGGAGAGATCTACTGCCTGAGGTACCAGATTTCGCTCCATTCTCTTCAGCCCCAAGAACGTCTCTGCCCACAATCTCTAGCAGGTTAAGGCAACAAAGAAGAATAACTGAATTAGAACAGAACGAAGTTATCATCGAGAGAACAGAGCTAACTCATGAAAAGCATAGCTTAAAAGATTTTAGACTATGAAATTGTGGACCTTGTAACCAGATGATTTTTAAACAACGGAAGTATTTCTAGAATAGGTGGTACCCAACTAATGTTTCATTGTCATTTAAGATTCTTACTGCTACACACTACAGAAATTACCATCACTGAAAACACGCTATATACTTGAAAAGAAAGTAGGTCAAGCAAAAAATAGCAATAAAGACTCCATTACAAATCACAACGGAGGAGAAATTGATGCTAAAATAAAAGAATAAGGTTACTGAGAATTATAAATTCGACAGCATTTAAAAGAATAAGGTTATCGAGAAACTATAAATTCAACAGCATTTTTTCCTGATGTTGTAAATAGAGATGGCATTCTGAACCATATAATACTTGGCACCTGAACAAAACAGAAGAGGTACTACGGAAATTCAAGTTGTTAACCCTAAAGTTCAGAATAAAACAAATATTTTTGTTAGTAGAAAATAAGACAAGAGGCTTGTCTTACAACTGAATGGTCTACAGATTCAGAAACAGTGATGAGGCACCTAGTCTTTTCACTATAATATTCCAAACAAAGTACTTTTTTTTTAGTATAAGCATTTAAAAAAGAATTCCTATTGTGTGCTGCATCCTCTTCAAGAGATTTTTAGTGTTAATAAAAAGTGTTCTAGAGAGTATGTTGTCCAAAATGGATATTTCGTAATGCATCAGGGGTGGTAATGCTTTTTAAGTGCCATCGTATAAGATGAATGCGCACAACTGAACCCTTTCTGAAAAACAATATCAGCTAAAATATTAGCACAACATATGTGTGCTGATATTACATATTAACAAGACAGGTTCTTCAAATATTTACTCATGGAAGAGGCTGGGGAGTACATTCAAATGCTAAGGTAAAAGGATACAAAAGTATCACTGGGAGCTGAAAGAGCAACAATTAAGGCAGCTAATGGATTTTAATATTTGCAGCTCACTTTCCCAAGTGAAGTATTTTAGATATCCAAACCACGTTTCTCCAATTTATGTTATCTGAGGATGCCAATGAAAATATGAAAAGTGAGAAATATGAGAATAGCCAAATGTACCAGTAAATCCAAGGATAGATAAGATGAAAGGTTAGCAAAGCACATTTTCACTTCAAGTATAATGGCTTTCACCACACCTAACCTATAGAAAGAAAGAAGAGAGAAGGAATGAAAATATATTTAAAGATAAATATATTTAAGCAGATTTAAAAGTATAGCCTGAAAGTAGGTCATTCCCACTTCCTACCCATGATAGTTTTAAAACCAGAGAGACTTGATTAGCAAATCGATTCTGAGTACGATTACTATCTTGCAAACATCCTCCACTTTTATTTGGCATCTTTAAACCCTGTCTCTTCATGTCTCCATTCCTCTGTTTTAGAGTCTAGAAATGTAAGAACTACAAGTTAGTGGTGTAATTATTTAATAATCATTTATTGAGTACTTATGCACAGGCATTACTTGGTGGAAAAATCAAAGGTGAATAAAAACTATACCTGCCTTGAGGAAGCTTACAATTTTGTAGAAGAGTGATCTGCTATGGCAATACAGACAATATACTAAGTGTTCCATTATGAAAATGCATGTAGATTCAATGCAGAACATCAAAGTAGTCTAAGGTGCTAACTACAATGTCCACCGAATCTCTACAGAAGTGCAGACTTTTTAAATGAGAACAATTGTAAATACTATCCCTTGACAGGTGGACCTTGTCTTGGAGATCTCAGAAATTTGTTAGCCATATAAAAAGTGTATCAACAAGTACACATGACTTATTGTACCTTAGTCCATTTGTTCTTCAACAACAAGCTGTCAGTTAAATGGGAATCATCACACACGTACTTACTGAGCCGTTCCTGGGGGAATTCGGAGGCCCATTCCACCGAGAAAACAGGACCAGGACACAGAAACTCCGCGTCTCTGGGGCACTCAGTGTCTGCGGAGCTAGCGTCTCTATGCCCATTTCGGACACAGTACTACTGTCATAAAAGTATATGGACTTTCACTCTCAAGAGACTTGATTTCAGAGTAAATCTGGGAGACAGAAACAGACCTCTACACTATCCCTGCGATCAATAAAGCTGGAGAGACCCTAGGTTAGGGAACAAATGTGCCACCCTTCGGGTCGCGCGTGCCTTCTTGCTTTACGAGTTCCTCGGGTTGCTCCAAGCCGTACCACGCCGGTGCACATTTTTCCTCCTAGAATTCTTGAAATAGCAGGGCCTAGAGGCAGGAAGGGAGCTGGTGTGTGCCTGCTAACAGAGCTAGGGGGCCGCGCCAGGGATGCAGCGAAAGCGGCCTTTGCAGATGACGGATCGCTCAGGACTAAGATCCGGCAGTTCCTTTCTGACCCCTGGACCAGAGCAAACTCGCAGCCCGGCCCGGCCCTTGCAAAACGGGGAGACAGCAAGAGGCCAGGAGGTGGAGGAGAGCGCGCGCCGCTCTCGAGCTGCTGTTTCTCCTTCCCCGACTCTCTCTGGGCCCTAGCGACTAAGAAGGTCCGCGGGGCTGGAGCCGGGCTAAGGCTGGTTCCATTCTGCTCCGCTAACCCTATCTGCGAGTCCCCATTTGGCAGAGGCCAGACTGGGCTACCCCGCCGCGGCCCAGCGTCGGCTTGCGGGGCAGCCGCGTGGGTGCTCCAGTCTCTGGTCCCTCAGCAGCCGCAGCTCCGACATTTGCAGCCACGACTTTTCCACCCAGAGCTGCTGATCGAGCCTGCAGAACAGCTGTGGCTCCTGGCCCAGGAGCAGCGGCCGCCCTGGTCCTCCAGGCTGAGAGATGCTGGAGCCTCTCCAGGGTGCGGCGGGGCGCCGGGCCTCCAGAAACCGCCCGGGCTGGGATGCGGGCACTGCTCCCTGGTCTCGCAGACTCTATCTGCTTTCTCCCAAAGAGCCGGGCGGCTGGCCCCAGACAGGCCGCCTACTGGATCTCAGAGGTCAGGGCAGGAGTCCGGGGTTCGGTCCAGCAGAAAGTCCTTCCAGAGTCTGGGAACCGTTGTGCTCACAGACACAAAGAGGAAGCACAGATTGTATTAGAATCGGTTAAAAACACCACTTTTCCACGAAAGACATTTTCCTTGAGAGTAACAGCAAAGGGAGTCAAATAAAATGTTGAAAACATGAGGCAGGTGCTGTGTCGCATATTGAAATGATTCCAAAGGCACCAGAAACGTAGGACCAACATTTAAGAGGATAAATTTAGTCCTTAAGTTCTTCCCAGAAAGAAGCTAGCATGTATATTTAAACGAACAGGTAATTAAATGAGAAGGGATATTTATATTGCCTATTTGGATTTTTTTCTTTCTACATGAGGAAAAGCCAGTGTTAATGAGAAAGAGTAATAACATTTTAAAGGAAATGTTTTTAATAGAGCCTCAGTTATTCAAACTTACACATTAACCGACGTGAAAATAATCGAGAAATAAAGCAAAATAAAACCTTGAAGAGTAAATGTGGTATACACTGTCTCTATAGACAATCCTTGAGTTAGTTCACAGCATCTCTCTGAAGAAGCAAAGGAAGAAATACAGAAAGTACCTTTCTTTACTTACATTTCTAAGTTTTAATCACTGTATCTCATCTACCTCACTGGAAATCTATCAGAGAATATCACTTTTGTGGCATCTGGATTTTTAAAAATAGGACCTCAAAGTGTGATGAACTTGGAAATCCACAGGTCTCTCTTTTCATTTTAGGACATTGACTTCTTTAGGAGTGTTGCTGATTTCTGTAACTCTTATAGACATATTCTTCATTATAATGATAATAATGATAACTTAATATCAATTTGAGTATTTAGTATTATATTCATATATTGGACCAGGATCAGTCCCACCAAGCACTTACCCACTATCACACCTTTATAAGGTGTGATATTCTTCTCTCCACATCTTCATCCCGTTGATTTCCTCTTTAACCCAGAGCTCCTCTGTGAAGCCTTCTTTTGTCTGCTTGGGTAGAGTGAAGTCTGGATACAACATCTGTCACCAGAGTAGATTTGACTGATTTGTTCTGCTTTCCCTTAGCCCCGCTCCCCATACAGAAATAACCACTCTTTAAAATTCCAGTAGCTTTGATTTACTACTTGCTGTATATTGATTTGGAATCTGTCATCTTGCCTTTTACTAGAGTTAGTCTATAGGTGAGCCTTACTTACAAGCCTGTAAGCCCTTTGAGGGTAGAGACTGTGTCTTATATCCAGCCTTCCTTATTTAATACCCTTTGGCACACTGCAAGGTAATAAGTAGTCAGTAAATGCCCATTGAACTAAATTCAATTCAGTTTATGCTTGACAGTTGTAGATATGTATTTATACCTATCATCATTATTATCTAAAATAGCTGAGAAAATACAGGGAGATCAGATGCTCTCCAAACGTTATTTACAGTTTATTTACAACTGTCTTTTAAATATTTTGGAGATCTATGTTTTATTAATAAAACTGTCTATAACCAAAACTTATAATAAGCACAATGAAAATGAGACAAGAGATATGCTCGGCTGTTTCACTGTAACGAATGAATTGTAAAAATGTAGGCTCTAATTTTTTTTTCACAAATAATTTGTACTTTAGATCTAATTTAATTTGGTCTTTGCTCTTACGTTTTGTCATAATATTGATTTTTTTTTAATTATCTTCTTGAGAGATTCTAAATCTCCAAGGCAATCGTTTTCTTAACATGGCTGAATCTTTTCTCAATTTCTTGACCATGAGTTTACCCACTGACATCTAGTGTACTGCTTAATATGGGCCCTACTACCTTCCTAGAAATCTAAGGAGAAAATTAATGTAATGAGATTATCTCTGACTCTGGGTAGGACTTATTCTTCAGGATTTGAATTATTTTAGAGCAAAGCCTCTCAAACTTTAGTGTGTGCAAATGTCACTTAGACAATTTGACTGAAATGCAGATTCTCAGGCCATATCTCTAGAAAGTCTAACTCAGTAGACTTGAGTTGGGCCCTGGAAACCTACATTTCTAACCATCACTTCAGAGTCCTTCAGGTCATACTATTCTAGACCTGTAATTGTCTAATTAAACCTTCCCTTCCTTCCCTCTAACTCTCAGCCCTTGCACCAATTTTGTAAAAATATGCCTAAGCACCCTCCTTCTTGCTCCACCCACTAGTGGGCACAAACCACTTTTAAAAGAAGTTATAGCCAACTCTTCACAATTTGTTCTAAATGTCCTAATTACCCAAAGCCTTTGTTTTGTGAATCATTTGGATCCCAAGCCCATAGTTCAATGTTGGGCGCTAGTAGGTGTGTTCTCAATAAACGTGCATTTTTCAACCCCTTACTCATGTCTTTCCTAATCAGGCTACTTGTTGAAAAGAATCTGATTACTTCTTAACAGCCCTATCAAAACAGGTGTGCAGGGATAGGAGGAAGAGACTTCGAATTTTACCTGCCTTGATAAATTGCATTTTTTCATATGTGTAAGGGTAAGCGCAGAGGAAAAAAAGACTTAATTTAAAATTTGAGTTGTGAATTCCAAATATCCATGGCTCCAATAGTCCCTGTAATTGCTAATTGGGTACCATTAATTTTAAAATTATGAACATGTTTCAAATTTGAAAATTTCATGTTTGAAATTTCAAACAAAATTTCAAACAGTCCAGAAAGACATAAAATAAAAAATAAAAATCCTCTTCCATTCCTAACTTCTAGTTTCACCCTACTCTCATACACTAGACTCAGTAAGCTTATATATTCTTAAGAATTATTCTTCTGTATGTATAAGCATTTATATGTATATAACCACTCCACTTTCTTAAACAAATCAACTTATATCACTCATTTGGGCTGTTTTCTACTTTGCCTTTTTCCTTTAATAAGTTATTTGGAAATTTTCCATGTCAGCATTAGTTTTAATAGCCTTATGGTTGGTATTCCACAGTATAAATGTGGGTAATTTAATTATTTCATAGGTGAGTGATTAGGTTATTTCTCTTTTTTTTTTCACTATAAAAAATACTGCAGTGACTTTCTTTGTGCATATGTAGGATTTTTAATAAGTATCCGTGGGATAAATTCCCCAATGAGGAATTGTTGGATTGAAGCAATGTGCGATTTTAACTCAGTCAGGTGTTGCCAAATTGCCCTTCTAAAATTTTCAACCAACTTATAGTCTCATCAACAGCATAGAAAGGAACCTGTTTTCCAGAAATTCTTAGTAGAACTGTATTTTGTCAAACTTTTAAAACAATTTCATAGTTTAAAAATAGCATTCCGTTTTGATGAGCATTTCTTAAATTCGGGATCAAATCAAGCAAGTTTTGACTTATTTATTGCTATTAATTTCAGAAGGACATAATCAATTAAAATCAGACACTATTTTAAGCAATTGTTAACCTGTATAACATTAATATGAAATTCCATGAATATACTGTGCTTGATATTGTTTATTAACTTAGATATTAAAATATACCCTTAGGGGGATAACTTATTCTCTTAAGTCAATAGAGAAATATTAAGATGGAGCTAACTTTTATTTCTTATTTAATATTTCTGCCAATAGAATAGCTTTCTGGTATATTATTCCCCTTTCGAATAAAAGATAAATGGTGTGATTCCTAGAAGAGTTACATTTTTAGGCATGAAATATTCAATGAAAGAAGGAGGCAACTTTTTTTTACTTTTGCTTCCGAAT
Source organism: Pteropus vampyrus (assembly GCF_000151845.1). Taxonomy (NCBI): domain Eukaryota; kingdom Metazoa; phylum Chordata; class Mammalia; order Chiroptera; family Pteropodidae; genus Pteropus; species Pteropus vampyrus. The sequence continues at coordinate 5,169,861 of NW_011888914.1, forward strand.
GCTTGAGTTTTGCCATCATTTCCATGCCACTGTAGGATTTTCTTCTTTGGTGCTCTGCCTTATTTCAAATGTAGAAAGCAACAGAACACTTACAAGCACTCAACTGTCTGCTGCTTTGGTGCATCATTTAGAAAGTAAGACTCATTTCTCACCAAGCACTGACTGGCACAATACAGCAGAGGAGTAAAGCTGAAAGAAGAAACTATGAGAAATTTATTTTCTTTCTGCTTGGGTTTACTGCCAAATATACTTCAAATGAACTTTCAAGATTAAAGTTGAAACATTATTTTTTAATTTCCAAATGATCAGTACGTGTTGCTCTTCCCAAAATTATTAAGCTGCTCTGTATACGTTTGTTTGAGGTTATAAGGCCGTAACAATGAAAACTAGCTTTATGACAAACTCGGTCTTTGGGGGTGTTTTACATCTTTCATATACCTGAGTCACTTGCATAGGAAGCAAAAGACTATTTTGAAAGGGTAACTTATCATCATTACTTTCCTAAGTTTTTTTGCACAGTTACCCCAAATATTTTCCCTTCAAAGCATAATAAAAGTAAAGACTTTGTTCTGATAAAGACAGTCTACAGGTTAATACATAGGCCTTGCAGTGTGTAGTGCAGGATGCCCAGAAAATATGCAGTGAAGACCTTTATGAATTGAAGCTTAAGCTCCTCACTTTTAACTTCTGTTTCATAAAGTCATTTTCTGTACAATTATTTTGGAAAAGAACTTCTTTGTGACACTTTTATCATTAAGATCTATTTGGGGGGGCATATCTTCTAAGATCTTTAAGATCTGAACTTGTGTCTTAGTTGCTTAAAATATTGAGTGATCAATTATTTTCTTTGTTTTTGCCACCAATGATATTAATGTGTTTCTGTTATATTGGATCTTTAATCTCACTAGAAACTCCTTTAGGCTGCTAAATGTTTTTTTAAGTTTCTGCCATCAACCTCCTCATTATACCCTCTACTTTGGCAAGCTCATCCATTTTTATGGCTTTAAATTTTATTTTATGAACATGACTCCCAAATCAATACCTTCGATTTGAATTTTTCCGTGAGCTTCAGCTTCACATGTCCACCTGCCTGTTGGATAACTCCATCTAGGTGTTTTGCTGGCATCTCAATCCCAATAAACTCATCGAGTTCCCCTCCCACCCTTGCTCTCACACAGGCTAAGCTTTCTCTTGCTTTCCTATGTCTGCTCAGGGCATTACTGTCCTTCTAAATATTATGTTCCAAACCTTGAGTTCAGCTTTGACTCTGCTTTCTCTTTCCTTTATGTGCCATCAGCTGTGCAGACTTGCCAAAGAAGTCTTTGTATCACTCCTCTTCTCCATTCTCAATGCCATACCCCAGCGGCTTTCATAAATCTCTCCTAGAGAGAGATTTCTTATTTCTTTACCTTCTGCCTCTTCTATTTTGTATTAAAGATTTCCAGCTAGAGCTGTGCTTCTAAAGGAACGCTCTGAATTCAAGATAACTCAATCTAGAAGAGTTGAACCCCCAAATCTGGAGTGAGCTAAGTGTAGAGGATTGGTTAAGCCACTTTCTCTTTCATTCCCTAGATCCTTTATTTGTATTGTGGGTAATAATAATTCCTACACTGTAATTGTTGTGATTGAATGAAAATATGCACATAAAATGCTTATCCTTAATTAACACTCAATAAATGTTAACAGTTCTGAAGATCTGAAATTTTCTATTGTGAGGTTGATAAGAACAATACTGATATTAAAAGTGCAGTTAAATTTATAATTTACTTTGCCAAAAAAGATATAGGCTTGATTGGAAGTTACAGGACTTCACAATGCAATGGAAAATAAAGATAGTCTATAAACTTGTTAATTTTAGTATAATTAGGAACAACTTGAAACTTTAAATTAGACATATTTAAGGTAGACATTAGAAAAAAATAACAGTAATTTGGCTCAGAAAATTAATAATTTATCAAAATCAGTTGCTAATGTGTTATTGCTGGAGGTAAAGAACACTGCATTAACTACACAAGAGATTCCTGATAGAGAATGTTTCTGTGTTTATTCAGTAGCATATACTTAGAAGGCAAGTAAGCCTTTCAATAATATTATTTGTGTTTTGTTTCCCTTTACTAAAATAAAACTTGCTAAAATGCTGTGTGTGCCTGTTAGAGTGTGTTAAATTCAATCAATGTAGCTGAATTTAGAATTTCAATTTCACCAGCAGTATCAGAAAGTTTCCCTGTAACCAGCTCCCTCTGGGGAAGATTGCCTTCTTGTGTAATCTGATCTCCATAGTTACGTAGAATGAGAACCTGGCCTCTTGAAATCAAGATATTGATCTGGTAAGAATCTATCTTATTCTTATTCATAAAAGCTGTTTTCAGTTGCAAACATTTAAGGTCTTGAAAAATCATCTGTTCTATAGGAAAACTAATGAGAGCTTGGAGCGATAGGCATTGCCTTCTTTTTGCTTCTAATATTTTACAGGCTACTGTATATTCAAGTTATATCATATTCTGAAAAATTATATTAGCCATAGAGAAGTCAAGAAATCTCTAGCCCAGACTAGAGGCCCTGAATTTTCATAAACCATACATTTTAAACGGGCCTTATCTCTTTTTGGTTTGTTGGTCTTTTTCAACAAAATACCCCTGACTCTAATTTTTAAACCAAAAGGCAAAGGGAGGGGGAAGGATAGCACTCTGAGATCTTTTATAGAGAGGTCAGAATAACTACAGAAAGGTTTATAAACCCAGAAATTTTATGGTTAGTCTTATAAAATTCCCAATTTTTTACAGAGATTTATTTCTAATTGTTAAATTATATTCTGTACAAAGTATTTACTTCCTTCTTGTCTTTTCCTTTACTATCAAAACATTCCCTAAGAAGTTTTCTTTATAAACTTATATGCATGTACATGCAACACTGCCATTTCAAACAATACCGAGTTCAACTTAATGTTAATATGTTAATGATAATGTGTAAAAATAATGGCTGCAGGTTTCTTTAAGTCTAAGGAGAGAGCTTCTAGCACTGTTGATGTGGCATGTTAATATAAGTGAGAATTACACTTTGGTAAGCACTCGACCATAAAATTCCTCCTGGCAGGTGGGATAAACCTGCAGATGACTTCCATAACCCAAGAAAGTGCTGTAGGTTGGACTACTACGATGGGCTATTGTAAAGGAATAGGTACCCATATTAAGGAAGATTAGACAAAGAAACTGATGTATGAAAAAGTGTGAGGTCCTGGCATAGCAACTTATTTCTATCTTCGCTCTGTATTATATACCTGGAGTTGTCTGATTTTCATTCCCAGGACCTCTAATGGCTAGCAAGATTCTTTTGATCTGTGTATCCATCTGTAGCCATATTTTCAGCTTTCCTTATTTTAACTAATATATTTTAGCTTCTACTCCTAAATCTAATTAGTGTCATATTCTGATTTAGGTACAACAATCACTTTAATAATTTTACCTTTAAGTTTTTAGCTTGTCTCATATTAGTTTCATACTTGGGACCAGGTAGTATAATCAGATAACCAGAGGCAACTTCATGTTTCATGCAGCTTTTCCTAAAGATGTTAATTTGGTTTTGCCTTCTAGGAAAGCAAATATTCTATCTCCAATCTTTTCTCTAAATGAGGGTTTTCTATGTAAAAATTACACAAAATCAAAGTAGTTTCAAAATATCTTGCTGTCCTATATTACCAGAGGCAGGAAAAGTGTGGGAGAAAAAGAGTTCCACATTTTTACATTTCAGCTATGTGCAGTAAATAATTTTTTTCAGAATTATTTTTCCTTAAATCTTTTGTCAATAAGTATTGAGAATTGCATTATTTTCCCAGTAAAACAAACCAGAACCTCTAAAGGACAAAATACAATAGCAAGTATGAATTCAAACTCAGTTTTAGTAAGTGCTGTGTTAGGTCCTTGGAGTTTTTGATTGATGATAAACCTATGTATATATATTACGTGTTAAATGTTTATTGATTTCAACCTTATGGTAAAAATCATTACTTAGTGGAAAAACTATAGTCGTAAAATGATAAAATGAAAAGCGATGTAATATTTATATTTTAAAAAGATTAATGGGAATACAATGAATGTAATAAATTCCCTCTGTAACGCAGTTGGCTAGAAGTAATAAGAATGTAGAAAATATTCAGAAAGGAATGTAATATTAACCACTGCTTAATAAAAAGCCTTATATATCTTTGGCAGCTATATATTCTTTTTATAGATATTCGTATATAAATAATTTTCACTCACACAAACATTTGTATTATTTATAATTAATTCATAAAATTATGGTGGTAGAAAACTTAGCAAGAAAATATTTTCCTCCTCTATAATTCCCCTGAGATCAATGATTTGCAAATACATTCTTTATTAGGGATGTACAATTTCTGTTTTTTAACACCAAGATAACAGGTCCTTTACAAAGCTATTCTCTTTCTTGATTAGGGGCAAAATGTTACCTTTGCTGAAACCAAACCACTGCTTTTCAGAGCAACTAAATTATCAAATTTCACTTTATAGATAAAAATTATTAATAAATTTTCATAGGAAAAAAAGTTGTTGATAAGCTTAAAATTGAGGAAACCTGAAGGAATCTAAGACAAACTTAATTTTATGATTCATTTAAAAGTAATTATTTAAATTTATTATTAAATCCTATTTCTCAAAGGTATTATTTTAATAGATCCTTCAATAATTATTACACTACCTTTGATATTGAACCTAATTACACAATCTGCAACTGGATGATATTTCAAAATATGAATGGATATGGTCTCCCTCCGTTTTCTTTTGTTCTCTTATTCTTTCCCTAGTAGGGTTACTGGATGTTTGGTCACTACTGCCCCAAGGACAATAGAACCAGAGTACCAAGGCAGCAACTTACTGCTTTTGTTTCTTTGTTTGCTTTTTAAGTTCAAATCTTCAGGACCAAGTTAAGGCAGAAATATTGGAAAGAATACTTGATAAGTGAGTTCTGCTCTACCCCTGCTTCACTTTATTTCTCCCTGAGAACAAATTAAAAAACAAACAAACAAATAAATACCAAAAAACTTCACTGGGAAAGAAAATAAGAGTTGGATATTAGTGAGTAGTCCCTTAAAAAAAGATCTACACCTCTCCAAACAAAACTCTGGGTTAGGAGAGGGATGATGATGAAAAACTCCAGATAAGCTTGGGCATCCAAGAGTGGATGTGTCCTGTGTCTTACTTTCTGCCAGGTGGCCCTATGAATCTGATGAAATGCTTTGGGTGACATAAACAATAACGAAGCTTCTGGAAGAAGTCCAATTGCATACAACTTGCTCTCTTTCTGTTTCCCCTCTCTCTTTTTAATAATGGTACATAACAGATATATAATTAATAGACTAGAGCTATTTATAAAGAGTAGCGATGAATCAATTAAATATTAATTGAATGTTATATGTGACCACCCTAGAGAACTCCTGAGAAAGTTATTGTGTGGCCTACACAATGCAGAGCCAGCGAAAGGAAAAATAAGATTCACAGAGGTGTTAAGTCTTAGGTGGGAGGTGGAGACATACTAGTTATTAGTAAAAATAAAACAAACCAAAAACAGAACTAAGCTAGAAAGGAATAGGTCTTCAGAAAGATAATCTTTTACTCCTGGAATTCCCTCTAGGCTAAACATAATCACTGATGCATGGATGTATAGAGATTGAAAAGAATTAAGAGCTAACAACAAATGACAATAAGTCTTTTTCCCCTTAACTGGTTCAATCAAGTAATGGGCAAAGAAATGCTCTTTGTGAAGTCTCAGTTGTGGATGTAGATATATGAGATGACTTCACCGTAGCAGGCAAAAGGGCCAGGAGAGAATTACTGCTCCTTATTTTTGTTTCTCTGGCTGATCTTCAGGTGGAATTGTCAAAAAAGAAAACACCAAAGATTATTCTGAAATGTAAATTTCCCTAATAGAGTCAACAAACTGTAAAGTACATTGCTTATGTTAAAGACAAAGTGCTACAGTTTGAAAGAATCTCTCAGATGTCATGTTGTGACATTGTGTGTGTGTACGTAGTTCACAATAAAACAATTGCACCTGTACCTCTATTGCTCCATTGCTCCCTCTAGGTGCTTTTCCCACAAAGCTTAACCTCTGCATAACTATTTCTTTGCTTACTTGGAAAGGGTATTATGAAGCTTTATATGAAGCTGCTATGGACGGAATTGTGCCTCCTCTCCCTTCCCTGCCGATTTAATATTTTTAAGCCCTAACCTGCAATGTCATGGTATTTAGAGATGGAGAGGTAATTAGGTTTAGATGAGATCATCAGAGCGGGGCCCTCATGAAGGGTTTAATGCTCCTTTAAGAAAAAATGCCAGAGCTTGCCTTTTCTTCCTCTCTATCGTGTAGGGACATGGCCAGAGGATAGCCATTTGCAAGGCAGGCAGAGGATCTTCACCAGAACCTGACCTGCTGGCATCCTGACCTCAGACTTTGAGCCTCCGGAATTGGGAGAAAATATATTTCTGTTGTTTAAGCCCCAAAGTCTATGATCTTTTGTTATGGTGGCATGAGCGAACTAAGACAGAAGCATTGGACTTGCTAGCATGCGGGTGTTTTCTGAATGTCACGTAGTTCTTGACTTTTAGTCTACAGGAATGCATTATGATGGACGCAAACTACTGCTTCTTACCACGTATAAATCATAAAATGCCAGTGGCGAAAAGACACCAATTGTTACTTAAGAGAGTAACACTTAGAGAACAGAACTATGCACAAATGCAAAATTACAGAAAAGTCTTTAACATTATTATCTTAGGGATTAGGAAGTCTCACATCTTCCTCTGTTAGGGCCATACTTTTACAATTTGTACAAATCACAAACTTTATCTGAGAGTCTTGTAGAAAAATAATCCTGTAGTCCTAATTATTATCACATACACGGAGCTCAAGATTTTTCACTTGATGTATATGTCTAGCAAGCGTAAACCTAATAACAGTGGGTTTGTGGACTGAAGTATTGGAAGCCTTAGTTATACCACATTAAGCCTGTAATTGTACTCTGATTTGATGTGATTTCTGACATTTGGCACTTGTCAAAGTGTAATTTTCATTTTTCTTTTCTTTTTTGCTCTTTTTTTTTTTAGTGCAGATGGTTAAACGAAGCCTTTCCTGTTTGGTGCAATGAAATACAGCAAATAAAATAGTGGAAGGGGAAATTATCATCTTTAACACGATTAATTTTTAAATGTTTTTATATATATTTGAAATTGTTAAATTGGTTTTGCTGAAACAGAATTTCACCCTTGAGATACTATTTGAATATTGGTTTTAAAAAAGATTCTTGAAATTGTTAAAAAAAAAAAAAAGAAAAGAAGAAGAAAGAAAAAGTATATACCTAAGAAAGCAGTCTACTGCTTATGATTTGAACCATCTACCACAGCAAATGCTAGACTCTGTAGCAATGCCTTCTCAGAAAGTGTGGTGTCGAGAACCTTTAGGATGGTCAGACTGAATGGATAAATTAATTCCAGATTAGTGAAAGTCTTGAATTGGGCGTGAGGGCATGTACAGGAGAAAGACTGCTTGAGTTATTTCAGCCATTCATAAGCCAAGAACACGAATTATCGGTCTCACCTTTTGGGAAAGTCACATTGTCTCATAAATTATTGTGACTGTGTCGCATATATAGAATCTGGGGCTGTCTGCATGAAAATAGTGGCTAGAAATTAAATTTAAAGATTTGTAAGTACAGCAATCCTTCCCTAAGTGAAAGTTCCCTTTATATGAAATTCTAATATACTTAATTTTATTTCTGTATGCATTTTGCTTAAGTATGGAAATTTAATTTCCAAAATAGGTGAATGATTATTTTGGGGGTAATTAAGGAAAGAGAGAGAATTAGAAACAGAAAAGAGAAAAATGACAAAAGTATTGATGGCAGATTAGGAGAAAAAGATTTCAGAAACCTTGAGCTACAGAAACAAAGATTAAAAAAAAAAAAAGGTTAAAAAATCTTTGGAACCAGCCTGCTACTCTTCTATTAGAACAAAGGACACCGAAATGCCTCTAAAGGGTCAGGTAGATCAGGGACCCCCTTCAGGTCTATAGTGGGATTCTGGGGGCAACAGTAAAAGTTTGTATAGAAGA
>NW_011888914.1:5179296-5181774 GCF_000151845.1 Pteropus vampyrus
GTAGGTTTGAGGTTCTACACCCTGATACATATTTGGAAAATAGCAATTTTTGATCTGTAGAGCCACAGGCTTTAGCTTTTAGCAATAAATTGGCTGAGATCACAATTTAGAAGCCTAATAAGGCAGCTACCTCACCTTTGCACAGAGATGGCTGTGGCAGTATCTTTAGGCAGGGTGCGATTCTTCTCAAAAAGTAATATATTTTTTTAAAAAAAGTAATATTTGGTGAGCTCTAAAATGCAGACATACAAGCTTTCAGAGGCCAAAGTTCTTTACCCTGATCATGTATACAATTATTTTATCCTGGAAAAACTTTAGAGAAGCTATAACTGAGCATTTGCTTTGGCCATAAAACTATTTCAGTAAAGGACTCAGAGGATGTATGCCTAAAAGAAATATAATTTCCTGGTGAACATATTAAGTTAAAATGATTATAAAATATTAATAGATGGATTTATGAAGTTTTAAATTATGAACTCATTTCATGTTGGGTGATGGTGAATGAAAATAATGACTTTAATTCTAGAATACTTGGTCTCTAGCCTTTTTTGAGAAAGATGATTTTCTCTTAACAACAATCTTGGTATGTTTGAATAGAGACATGTCATCTATATATAAGGGAGTGCTTCTTTTTCTTTAAAGTGTGGTCAGGCATTCAGATCATGGAAAAGTGGTATCAAATCACAAGGGTAAAAATATGAAAGGGGAAGTGGGCATTGTAGATTCCTATCTTGCCTCAATGGATATTGTTAGCTGACATAAGAAACCAGTCTTTTTTTTTTTTTTTTTCAGACTCTAATTCTTAAGCTGGTTCAAATATATACAGATTTTAAATGGGAATAAAAAATAAAATAAAACAAAATTTAAAAAAGATTTCTATTTGGGTTCATGCAACTTAAAAAATAATTTATTTTGTTTTTAAAGGATAAGAAAGATGAATAAAAGACAAGCAAATTATTATATTATTTGTGGCAGAGACAGTAATGTTCACCAAATGTTTCATTTGATTGCCTTCCTTTCTCAGCCTCTATGTAATTGTGAGCTCATATGACTAGTTTTGGCCAATAAAATGGGAGCAAAAGTGATATTCAGACTGAGGCAGTAAAAAGTCTATGTGTAACTTTCCAGTCTCTCTTTTTTTCCTGATCAAGGCAGCTATGTGTTTTCTATGGAGCATCTGCAAGTTGGTGGGGCCTTGGTCAGCCTTTAAGGGTCTACAAGTGGAGCAGAGACTTGCTGATCTGTCATGAACGTATGGTATAAGCCATAAAAAAATATTTATTTTGTTAAGCCACCGAGAATTCAGGATAATTTTTTTTATCATAGTATAGCTCAGTGTATCTCAACTAATACATTTTTGTAATAGGTTTCTCCACAAGCTAACAGGAGAGTTTAATGTTAATAGGGAAATAGTTTTCTCTGAAGAATGCTTCCTTTTCATGACAAACACTGGTTTGAGAAAGCCGACATTAGTTTAAAAAACATGAAACTGGAATGCCCATTAGATAGAAGATGGAATAAATTTGTAGGTTAAAGAATTGTCCTTTGAAAAAATGAGATTAAAGTATGGCTGGGATCTAAACTGACAGGTTTATGACAGGTTTATATCTGTAGAGTTAATGAAGTTAAACAAAATAACAGTGATTCAAAAAATTACTTACGGCTTAATTCTAGAGTCAGAAAATCTTGTACTATTCTTTTAAGTTGAAATTTTAAAGTCAATATACAACAGATGAAAACAATACTGACATGCAGTCAGAGAGCATCCTGGGATGTGGAAAGTTAGGGTTTGGGTTTAAATGTTGGCTCTATTGCTTCCTAGTTTTCTAAGTGCCTTTTTACTCACTTCTAAAATGGAGATAAACATTCCTATGTTTCAGGGTTATTATGAGAAATAATTATGCTAATATAATGTATATCAATTGGCTTAGTCTGGGTTTTGGTGCTCAGAAATCACTTATAACCGTAATGATAAGATGACAGTTTCATCAACCAAGATATGAGATTCCACAATGTAACCCAAAAATTCATACCTTAAATCGTTTGGCTGCCCTCATGATGTGATCTGATCTGATAGTTAAATTCAGATCCTGTTATAATACAAAATGTGTGTGGGGGGAGGGAAGAAGGGAAGGAGAGAAGGAAGGAGAGAGAGAGAGTTCTTTTTAAAAAAGAGAATTAAGGAGATTAAGCCATTTGTTGGGAATAAGAAATCAATAGCATCTTCTAATTTGTTTCAGATGTCTTATTATTAATTGCGGCCTTTCTGACTCCTGAAATTTTTATCAAAATGTTTGCTGGGAGAGTCAGTTGCTGAGAGAGAGCAACAATCCATTAATAGGAGATGAGAAGTGGCCTCGCCTTTGAAGAAGCAGTGCTGAATTTTATGTCATTGTATAGCAAGAAGCCACCCACAAAATCAGAATGTTTTCCATGGCCTTAACTTTTATCATCCAGTCCCAAGCATAAATGGCTTTT
>NW_011888914.1:5181824-5197630 GCF_000151845.1 Pteropus vampyrus
TTTTTTTTTTTTTCAGACTCTAATTCTTAAGCTGGTTCAAATATATACAGATTTTAAATGGGAATAAAAAATAAAATAAAACAAAATTTAAAAAAGATTTCTATTTGGGTTCATGCAACTTAAAAAATAATTTATTTTGTTTTTAAAGGATAAGAAAGATGAATAAAAGACAAGCAAATTATTATATTATTTGTGGCAGAGACAGTAATGTTCACCAAATGTTTCATTTGATTGCCTTCCTTTCTCAGCCTCTATGTAATTGTGAGCTCATATGACTAGTTTTGGCCAATAAAATGGGAGCAAAAGTGATATTCAGACTGAGGCAGTAAAAAGTCTATGTGTAACTTTCCAGTCTCTCTTTTTTTCCTGATCAAGGCAGCTATGTGTTTTCTATGGAGCATCTGCAAGTTGGTGGGGCCTTGGTCAGCCTTTAAGGGTCTACAAGTGGAGCAGAGACTTGCTGATCTGTCATGAACGTATGGTATAAGCCATAAAAAAATATTTATTTTGTTAAGCCACCGAGAATTCAGGATAATTTTTTTTATCATAGTATAGCTCAGTGTATCTCAACTAATACATTTTTGTAATAGGTTTCTCCACAAGCTAACAGGAGAGTTTAATGTTAATAGGGAAATAGTTTTCTCTGAAGAATGCTTCCTTTTCATGACAAACACTGGTTTGAGAAAGCCGACATTAGTTTAAAAAACATGAAACTGGAATGCCCATTAGATAGAAGATGGAATAAATTTGTAGGTTAAAGAATTGTCCTTTGAAAAAATGAGATTAAAGTATGGCTGGGATCTAAACTGACAGGTTTATGACAGGTTTATATCTGTAGAGTTAATGAAGTTAAACAAAATAACAGTGATTCAAAAAATTACTTACGGCTTAATTCTAGAGTCAGAAAATCTTGTACTATTCTTTTAAGTTGAAATTTTAAAGTCAATATACAACAGATGAAAACAATACTGACATGCAGTCAGAGAGCATCCTGGGATGTGGAAAGTTAGGGTTTGGGTTTAAATGTTGGCTCTATTGCTTCCTAGTTTTCTAAGTGCCTTTTTACTCACTTCTAAAATGGAGATAAACATTCCTATGTTTCAGGGTTATTATGAGAAATAATTATGCTAATATAATGTATATCAATTGGCTTAGTCTGGGTTTTGGTGCTCAGAAATCACTTATAACCGTAATGATAAGATGACAGTTTCATCAACCAAGATATGAGATTCCACAATGTAACCCAAAAATTCATACCTTAAATCGTTTGGCTGCCCTCATGATGTGATCTGATCTGATAGTTAAATTCAGATCCTGTTATAATACAAAATGTGTGTGGGGGGAGGGAAGAAGGGAAGGAGAGAAGGAAGGAGAGAGAGAGAGTTCTTTTTAAAAAAGAGAATTAAGGAGATTAAGCCATTTGTTGGGAATAAGAAATCAATAGCATCTTCTAATTTGTTTCAGATGTCTTATTATTAATTGCGGCCTTTCTGACTCCTGAAATTTTTATCAAAATGTTTGCTGGGAGAGTCAGTTGCTGAGAGAGAGCAACAATCCATTAATAGGAGATGAGAAGTGGCCTCGCCTTTGAAGAAGCAGTGCTGAATTTTATGTCATTGTATAGCAAGAAGCCACCCACAAAATCAGAATGTTTTCCATGGCCTTAACTTTTATCATCCAGTCCCAAGCATAAATGGCTTTTAAATAAACTGTACAAAGAAATGAAAAAAGGGGAGAAAAATCACTGTATCCTAGACTAAATATTCAATTTTGCAAGGGAGGAAATAAACACATCATTTGTAACTACATCCAAGGCATAAATACAGCCAAAGCTTTTTCTAGATTTATCTTACTTGCTACCTTTCAGCACACCCAGATTATGTGCTTAAATACATTTAGAGAAAAAAGTTTTCCTTTTAGATAAATATATCACTATCTTAAAGACTGTCTCACTGCAAAGTTTAAGATAGGGCTCTACGGGACATCACCACCAATTCTTCGTGGGGCCATTTAGAATGAATAAAAAAGATAGAAGAGCATAAAAGAGAAACTATAAGTCCAAAATTCGGATTGGCAGTTTATTAGGAGCAGTACATCCTCACGTCTGTGATGAGTCCTGTGGCATGGGCATGGACAATATTGTGGACACACCCTTCAGGATGCTTTACTTAAGAGTGTGCAGGCCAGGGATGGTTACCAGAAAGGTGATGATGCTTGGGCTGAATCTTAGAGAATAATAAGAGTTTTTGGACCGTCAAGGGAAAAGATATTCCAGGTAGTCACATACACGTGAAAGAACATGGTAGATTTAGTGCACCGTGAGCAATGGGATATTATAAGAACAAAAAGTTTGTATAGAAGAGTGATGAGAAATGAGGTTAGGGAGCTTGACAAGGGCAAAACTGAAAAGATCTCAAAGGTCATGCTATGGAGTTAAGATTCTATTTTTAAAAGCAATTGCGCAGTGTCTGGTATAGGATATTGACCATCACACGGCTGATAGTTCTGACACAGAGACTGCTCATAATTGATGCAGAAATCAAAAGACACGGTCACAGAATTGATGTATGGCACTGGGACTGGTAACTGACATATTTGCTTTGGGAGAGAAAATCAATGTTAAGGATCTAGATTTTCTGCATTTTTAAAATCCAAAGATTCAAGATATGAATATGACTGGGCAGCGATATATGAAGGGGATGATGAGTAAAATTGGAAAGCTTGGGATCAGTGTACACCTAACACTACAGGGCCCCTCTAATTACTAATAGCAAGGATCTTACCTGAGGACTGGTGATGAACTTCTTGGGGGTTCTGAAAACATCTTAACATTTTAGGCAAAATTTTGAGCATATGTGCATCATATTTTCCTAGTCATAGGGGTTATGGATTTTTATCAGATCCAAAAAAGCCCTTGGCTCCAAAAAGTTTAACATTTGCTGGTTTCTAGCATAGGCAACTAAAACAAAAAGACATGAAGCAACATTGTTTAGATATTGCATTGTATGTTATAGTAAAAAAAAATTCTTTTGGATGGAGTGTAGAGTTAGCAGGTAAGCCATCATTCAATGATCTAATAACACCCCTAACCTAGAGACTTAGCATAACAACAATTCATTTCTTGCTCACCTTGAAGGTCAATGCAGTCAGTGGTGGGTGGTGGGGAAGAGTGAGGCTGTGCATCACAGTGTGTGGGAGGGTCTTCTGTATACAGTCCTTTAAAGATCAGGCTCTTTCCATGCTGTGGCTCTGCCATCTTCAACATGTCACCTTAGAGATATCCTGGCATCATCAAAGTAGAATTAAGGGAAGAGAGAAAGCACATGGGGAAAGCACATCCCTCTTAACTGCCTTGATGGGACAGTGGCACATCTCTCTCACATTTTATTCACAAGAACTGATGACATGGTTCCATTTCTAAGTGCAAGAGGGTTGGGAAATATCTGGGTACGCAGGAAGAGAAAATGTATTTGGTGAATGTCTAGCTTATCTCTGCCATGGGGAATCTTAAAAACTGGATTCTTATCTGCTGGTCATGGTTTTAGTCTAGTTTTAAGTTAAAAAGATGGAATAAACTAGATATTTTTCTCAAAGACCTTCTTATGGTTGTATAAGGGGTTTCAAAAAATGTTTTACAGCAAAAGCACAATCACAAGAATTCTCTGATTCATCAACATCCTCAGAGGATGAACATCCACCCAATGACTCAGATGGAATGTAGTAAGATAAGGGTCTAAGGCTTCTATATGAAGGAAAAATTTCTCCCAATTCTTTTTTTCTACACTGAAGATAGCTAATACTCTTTCTAGTATATTTTATTGTCAAAAAAGATTCACTTTCTGCGTTCATTCTGATAAACTTCTTTCTAAAGCATTAGTCCAGGAGCTCCTTCATTTAAACTACAGAACAAGTCAACTCCAGAGGGAAACACAAAGATAAAGTAATGTAGATCCTCTAAGAATTGGAGCATATTAAAATGCTTTACTTTGAATGTCATATTCAAGCAACTACTTTAATTATATAGAATTTTGCTAATTAAACAGCCAATTTAAAATTTAACTGGATTTTGAGTTACATTTAATTTTAATTGTTTCTGTTCTCTAAAAATATACATCAGAGCTTTTTAATTTTAATTCCACATTTTATGCAGCAGTTAACTCTCCCACACAGTCAGCTCCAACAGTTGCAAAAGCAGAAATAACTGCTTGCTGATGGTATAGTTTCCTAGTTTTAAGCTTTAAAAAAATTCTTCTGTTGAACTGTTTAGATTAAATTCTGCTCTTTATTATATCTTATGAGACTCACAAAAATCAAGCAGACAGTGTGGTCTGTATGAATGTCATCAAGGTCAAATTCTGACTTTACAGTCTTTTTCTGATTTTAAATAGTTTCTTCATTAAAAAGCAGTCCTGTCTCTTTCTCTTGATTGCTAAGTCAATATTCTGGCTGTCTTTATTTGTTCATTTAAAAAATGTATAGTATTAAAAACCTTCTACTTAGTTCTGTGACCTTAGGCAAATCACTGTGCATTCAAGAGCCTCAGCTTTTTTATTTTTGAAATAGAAATAGTCTTATAGTTTTGTTGAGAAGACTTCAAGCCCGATGATAGATAGAAAGGTGCTTTGAAATAGGATCTGTGCAGGATCATGGAGGAAGAGGAGGATTTAAGTATGTGGAGAGGAAAGCGGAGGGCACCTCAGACAGAACTGTGAAATGTGTCCTGATGAAAACGCACAGAGATGGGAATGAATAACTCTAGCTGGCTGACTCTGAAGCAGGTTGTTGTTCTGGGCGTATTGAGAAATAAACTTAAAATGTAGGTTAGGATCTAGTGGAGAGGGAGGTCTTTTAATTGACAAGGACCTTGGATCAATTTTGGATTAGAAAGTGGTGGGATTAAGTTGGTATTTTCAGACTTGTCTGGCAAGAAGGGAGAGAAAGCAGATGCACTAAGACCAGTTAGAGGGCAGATATGCCAATCCTGGTGAGAAGAGATAAAAGCCTGAACTATATGAGTGCAGTGGGATAAGGAAGAATGGTATGTGAGAGGAATGGAAAACCATTCCTGTCATCATTATACCACTGCTGCCACCACCCAAACCACAAAAAACATGGTATTGGTATTACAAGAGAGTTGCATGGACTTGATAGCGATCAAGAATGACTCTAGCTTTAGAGTTTCAGTGACTAGGAAAATAATATTCTACTCTTTTGGTAATTTTCAAGTTTACATAAATTTTTGTATTCACTCTTTCTCTCTTTTTCCTTTCTTCTTT
This sequence comes from Pteropus vampyrus, assembly GCF_000151845.1. NCBI lineage: Eukaryota > Metazoa > Chordata > Mammalia > Chiroptera > Pteropodidae > Pteropus > Pteropus vampyrus. The sequence goes on from NW_011888914.1 coordinate 5,187,101, forward strand.
TATTTCCCCCCTGGACTCCAGCTTAAATGTTTTATAGAGTGACCCAAGTTAAAACAACTCCCGTGGAATCTGATAGGCATAGAGATAAATGAAACCACTACTACTGCCTATTTCCATTTGGCCCCCACATCCCAGAGCACATTTATCCTGGAGATGTGAGTGTGCAAAATGTATGGATGTGGAGCAGGTCTGGTGGGCAGCGGCTGATTCATACTGTTTCATAAATGCTGGCACCTTTGTGAGCAGCAGAGTCTCCCTCTGTCTGAACAATGACTGGCACTTGAACAGTCCAAATGGGGCTTAGGCGGCATTTAGATGCTGAGATTAGATAGAATCCTTCCACCTTTCAACTCAGATTGAGCTGCGGGTAGGGGTGGTTCGGTATGTGGGGAGGTGTCAGGGTAATGTTTCTGACAACATCTTCCCCTTGCCCTTAAACATATTTTTCATTGAATAGCAGCCAAGATTTTAGGCCAGGACAATTGGCACTGCTGGCTCCTCTTTGTAGAAACTCGGAGATTTCTGTTACTTACACTAAAAGCATCATCCAAAGGAAGTCTCCTTTACTTAATAAAAGTGGCTCTGATTTCCTCTCACCAAATTCTTTACTGCCTCTAAAGCTGAACATAACCATTTAAACAGATGAGGGAAAATACAGTTTTCTGAATGGAGCACTCTTACCTCTCATGGCAAAATAGCCACACCCTTTAGACTATAGACGCTTTAGGCAAACTTATATGACAGCTAATATCTCCTAAGACTCTTTTTGCAAAATTGGGGTAGAAAGTTCTTTTGGGCTTCATCTACCCACCCTGTCCATACTGCACTATAAATGTAACTGAATCACTCTATCAATACAAATGCTTCTTTTTTGGTTCTTGCACAAAACCCATTTCTCCTGTGAAGCCTTTCATTGATAGCCTATTACTAAAAGCTTTCTGAAATGGAAGTGGAAGGAGATACATGCAAAGCAAAAAGAAATGGAAAAATGTTAAACAAATTATTTTTCACTTGTGAGATTTTCCTCCCTTTCTTTGCAGCATTATTTGCCTAGTCTATTGACGTTTCAGATGAGGAAAATTTCACATAATTGTTACAGCAACTTCTCTCTTTCTCTGAGGGTTCAAGTGACAGAGGTTGTGAGCCTGAGAAATAGGATACTTGCATTATTGATTAGGCCATACTGTTTTGACTGAAATAGTAGTGAATATTCTTGGCTGATTTGCATGTGTCAAGTCGGCCTGGTTCTTGTTCATCAATTCTGGAGAGATTTTGTTGCTGCAGCTGTTAGACATCACGTCTCAGTATGTTCTTTCAGACTGCCAGTTACCTTACCTGCTGCTGTTGATTACAAACCTTATTGCAACCAAGAAACTGTCTACTGCTTGTTTTTGTGTCTGTAACCATGGATAGTTTTTGGGTGTTTTGGGCTATGTTTATTGTAGATTTCCATTGTTGGAAGTTTTAGCTGTTTGTGTGGAGTGAAGGCTCACATAGCTGAACAAATGAGTTTACCGTTTTCAATTTAGTTGTGCTACAGGGGCAGTCAAAGATGAAAACAAACCATATTGCTCCTTAACTACATTTCTGGCTTACTAAACAATGCTGTACGGTCATGCTTCTCAAGCTTTGGTATATAAAAATGCAAATTTCTCAGCTTAGCTGACAGATTTTGACCCAGTAGGTCCCAGATGGGACCCACGAATCTGTATTTTAAACAAACAGCCTGGTAATTGTGATTTAGATGACACATGGGCATACTGCAAGAAATAGCTACACAGCATTTAAGAATTGTGTTGAGGCTAGGAAATAAGAGCTCTGTCTTAGCCTCATGACAAGTCAAAGATAATGTTGAGGGAAAATCCCAATACTTCTAATTTATAGCAACCAGATTGTAGCAACTTAAAGATATGATTTATGTCTAATTTCTCTTCGGTAATGCGCTTTGGTTGATATACTTGGTAGATAGGCACTAAATAATTAAATCTAATACTTAATGATCTTCGCAAATATAAAACAGTTATTATCAGTCATCAAACATTTTTATTAACCTGAATTAAAATAGAGAACCTAAAACTAGACCCCGAAATATTTGGGAATTTAGTAGCCTTTGAAATTAGTCAAAAAAAAAAAAAAAAGGGTTGAGTATTCCCTCTATGGTGTATATGGTGTTATATAACAAATGGCTTGCCATTTAGATTTGAAAAGAACTTGGATTCCTACTTCACTCTTCACTCCCAAATAAATTACACATGAATTAAAGATCTAAACTGGAAATAAATAAGCTGTTTATACTCTAGAATAAAATATGAATACTTTTTTTCTAATATTTTGGCATTGCATAAATCTGACAAAACTAAAAGTTAAAAATAGACATATTTGACTATATGGAAACTGTTGTATGATAAAAATATCATAAAAGAATAAAACATCAAGCTTAAAATTAAAGATAAAATTAACAATGTGAGAAAAATTTTTGAACAGTTATTTCCCAGAAAAATAACCCATAAATGACCTATAATTAATGAAATGATATTCAACCCTGATCAAAATGAATAAATGCAAATGAAAATAAGATACTATTTTTTATCTATTTCACAAAAATTAACATAATTTATGGCATTGGCTTGGAGGAATGAAGAGCACTTAAGCAGTCTCTATACAAGTTTAAAAGCTATTCTTTGATCCAGCAATTCCAATTCTAAAAATGTATCCTGGAACTATAATTGTACATAAAACCAGAACAAGGATGATAATTATAGTATTGTTTATAATAGTCAAAAAACTGAAATTAATGTATATGATCATTAGTAGAGGACTGGTTAAATAATTAATAATCCATAATACTTTGTACTATTAAAAGTCTGGTTGTATCTGTCTGCATATTTGGATATAGAAACAACCACCAATATACATTGTCAGGTTTAAAAAGAAGAAAGAAGACAGGGCATTAATGTGTATATTATGTTTCTATTTGTTTACAGCGAAACTCCAGGAAATGTGTATATACATAGAAAATTGCTGGAAACATTAAGAAATTGTTAAAAATGGATACTTTTATGAATTGGAGTAAAGATTTTGGAGTAGGAGGAAGACTTATTTTTCATTGTATATACTCTTATATTGCTTGAAAATTTTAAATCATGTAATGTATTATTGAAATTACTGAAGAAAAGCTACTTGAAAAAGCACAGATTTTACATACCTCAGCTGTTTTTCTGATTGCAGCATAATGTTTGTGATAATCATACTTTGCTATTAGAAGGATCAAATTATGTTTAATAAAACAAATTAAGTAAGCATATGAAACATTTACAAAGGTGGTTATTCTTTTAAAATTCAGTCTGTAAATGACAAACCTTCATTAGGAAAAATTCATGCTGTTAGTACAGCCTGTATTTACTTCAGTGTGTCATTCTGCTATGCGAAGATCAACATCGTAACAGTTACTATTTCTCCTGTTATCCCAGTGTGTCTTCATGTAGTCTGCCTTCTTGGTAACAGGCACACAAATTTTAGCATCTGAGAGGTAACTGTAAATGAATGAGGAGTGGTTTGGATTTTTCACTCACCAGCTCTACCAGTTATTCAAGATGGGGGAAAATAGAGCTGTTAGGAATGGGATAAAACTGTCAAAAATACATGAAAGCAGCTATGTAAAATATTGAGACAAAAACATTTTTTGATAACAGTACTTGACCCAGTTATAACTAAAAATTATATTTCTCCAATTAACTAAAAATTAAGTTCTCAATTATAATTAAAAGTAATATATGCCATTTTAGAAAGTATAGAGAAGTATAATTTATATTATGTCAACAGAAAGAAATTTCTGTAAACTATGAGCACAAATGCAGCGTTTCCTCCAATTTTTGTATGCTGTTTATCATTTTAAGGAGAATTTGGATAGTAGTGGGGATTTATGTATAATTTACTTACATATACACAAGATATGTGCAGAAACATATATAAGAAACTAGAAACATCACCCCTGACATAGAGAAATTGGGTGTCTGGGGAGAGGGAGAGGTCAAATGTAGAAGGAAATGTTTTGACAACTCTTTTGTATAATTTATTTGTTTTGCCACATCATGTTTTTTTAATACAAAAAAAAAGGAAACACTGTAAACTTTAAAAATGCTATAAAAATGTTCATAAGAATTCCCTGATATTCCTAATTCTTATATAGAAACATAAGAAATAAAAATAAAGCCTATTACTAAATCATAAACCAAATGAAAATAATTTAATAATAGCACACAAGAAATGTCATTTCTACCTAATTATCCAGATAGAAAAGAAAAAAAAGATTGAAAGAAACATAAATGGGGAGGAGAAAATAGAATAAAAGAGAGTGAAATGCCTTAAAGGAAGGGAGAGAAGGAAAAGGAATTTTTTCCTAAGACTTGAAAGATGTCCTTCCCTTGAAACTATGAGGGCTCCAGATTTCCAAGATACGTCTGTTACTTTAAAATATACGGCCAATCTTTTGAGATTTAAATGATAGAAATTCATGAATAATGGTGACATCAATTGTCACCAGGAAATGGTGAATGGGTAAAGTAGATAATGGGAGAAACCATCAGAAGGAGGTAATGGAAATCTGAAAAGGTGTAAGAACTGAAACAAATCAGTTTATCACAGATAATAAATCACAGAACAATTTTGCTTTCTTTGGTCAGTTTCTTTTTGTCAAATAGTTGATTTTGTACCACAAGAATCTTCTAAGCTCTCCTTTGGGGAAATTGTTAGTAGTTTGTATCTAAGCCAGTCCCCACAGAAATGGCATTGAGCAGAGTAAGTGGAGACAGGAACCTTTTTAGAATCATCATCTGTGTGTGAATAAAAGCAGCCATAGCTGTAGCCTCGGGAGCTGGGTAGGTTTTAGAGACGCTGTACCGGGAATCTTGGAGTTAAATGTCCCACAGTTGGCAAGCCACAACACGTGTATTTTCTGTTTAAGAAGAAATTGAGCTTTATGAAAGTGAAATGAGAGGGAAAAAAAGGCACAAGTATTGAGATCCAATCAGTCTTTCAGAGAACTGCCTCTTACCTTCTCCATACATCCTTATTAAATACATTCAATTTTAGAAAAGTCTTAAATAGGCATGTGTTTCATTATTTGTTTCCTACTGGAATAATGTAAGCCTGGCAATGCTCTATATCTATTACTTGAAATTTACAGCTCTTCTCCCGTTTTAAGTAAACATCAGGTACTTAGCTAATTAAATGTGAAACTTTTAGGATTTTGTTTATAGGAAAGTGTCAACTTTCAGGATGTTGTGTGTAAGTCTCGATAAAATTACGTAGAAAATGACAGTGTACTCTTGTTTCATAGGCTGACCTTGCGGTCACCGCTGCCTGAAATTGGCTCAAAACAAAAAATGATCTAAGGGTTGAAAGAAGATAAGATCAAATTGATGTCATGGTAATTACACAAAGTACCATTCAATCGTTGGATGGAATTTACTGTTGATCCCTAGGCTTAGATGCAGGTGGGAATGTGCAGTATTTTATTACTTTGCTGGTATAAAAGCAGATGAGGACTTTATTAACTGTAGTCACTGAGAAATCGCAAGACGAAACTAAAATCTCCCTTCTGATCCACAGTCAACTGACCTGAACACATCCTGCAAAAAGTCCAGAGGAAGGTAATAGAGAATAAAAGAAATTTGGGGATTTTAATTAAGCGAGGGGTAAAATATTTGAGAATATAGGGGAGCTGTGCATAAACCTTAGTAAGAAGAGGGACAGGCATTTACACATTCTCTTTTCAGCACTCGTCATTGCACTGGAAGGAAGTCTGTAAAATTGTGGTCTGTGATCACAGGCTAAGATGTTATCTAACAGAAGCCAGAAACCAAATGTCTCCTGCTGAGATGTGTGAGTGCCTGTCATTATCCTGATTTTCCTTAAGAAATATTGGATGTCATTTGAAAGGCATTCTTTTGAGTGACTTTCAGGGGTCAGGGAGAGGGTGAGTAGATATTATGTAAGACGCTGATATTGTTTTATCATCAGTTTTTAAATGATGCATCACTAACTGTATCTTCAAGTTGCCCACTGATAAAGCAGCTTACCTGTTCAGCTAATGACCATAGCTCCTGACATCTTTTCAATAGTTGTTTTTGTGTAAACTTGAACAGTAACACTGACATCTCTTAAACATTGTTTCCATTTTCTTCTTTCATAAAATGCTACAAAAATAAGAATCATTAGTATTTTTCCAACTATTGCTGATGACTTTCCCATTCTAAATGACTTGCCCAAGTCTAACTGGTTTGTTCCAGTGAGAGTTTCAGGAAACTTTGCTAAATATAATTAGTTATATTTGCAACACTGCTAGTTGAAATGGAAGCTGGTTGAAAAATTCACACTGAATAAGAAAAGTGCTCTTTTGTCTTTCTTCATTAGTGTTGAGAAACAGGATTTAATTATGGGCTGATACAATGTGGGTCCTTTGGAATACAGAAGCTCTATTTCATCTTCATAACAACTTTTGTTTTCTAAGCTCCATAGTCCTCTTCCTGCTCAAAAGTAAGGTATTTTACATTAGAACGGAGGACTTTTTTTTAAAGTTTCTGTAGATATCTTTTAAATATTTACTTGACAACACCAATTCAATTATTCAAAATATGTGTCACCCAAATTGCATTATAATACTTTGCTAAAGTCTTGAATTATTAAAAAATAGAACAATCACCATTTATGAAGTTTATGTGTTTTCAACTTTAACTTTGGTTTTGATTTAATTTTTTTCAGTAATATAGACTTGTTAAAATTTTGAGTCATATTTCTTACCATTTCCTGCTGAAAAGGGCAGCAAGTGAACAATGTTAGAAAAGCAATCGATTATGTTTCAGAACGGATTCTCAGTTTCATTGTACATTTCTTTGTAATGTGGGACTCAAATTTGCATAAAAACTCAAAGTGAGAGCTGGGAAATAGAAATAGTAAAACCAGAAGGTAACGGGCATTTTGTTCAAAGCAGATCAAGATAATCTGCTTTCACAAAGAGAAAATGACCCATTGCACCAAACCCCCATTTTTATAGATTGTGAACTCTAGAGTAGTTTGCTATCAGTTTATGATCCTTGCAAATTCTGGTTTTGGTGTGTAACATTTCAGCATTACTCACTGTAATGTTGCAAAAAGTAATCTAGCAATCTTTGGTTCATCATTCTCAGAGATAACATTATAGAAATGCTCTAGCATTCTTAATCCACTGGGAGGGAATGGGGTGAAGAAAGTGGGGGGGGCTTAGGTTAGACTGAGAGTAGAATCAAGGGCAATGTTAGGAAATGTTAGGAATCGAATTAAAAAAGACAATAGTAACATCACTATCCATGTGTGAATCAATGTCCTAAAGAAGGAAATGGATTAACTGTGTTCTTTGAAGTTATAGGGGTAGCATAGGTAAAAGGACATAATCTTAGGATCAGATTACTTTCTAGTGCCTTTGGTAAATCATCTTACTTCTCTGAAGTGTAGTTTTCTAGTCTATGAAATAGGTGCCATAATAGTGCTTTCCTCATAAGAGTATAAAGAGACCCAAACAAGGAAATATATGTGAAAGACAATTCTTTCCCCCTTTTTCCCCTCTCTCTACTAATCAGGCCCTAGTTCTCATAAATTGATCAGTTATGAAATGCCTCTTTATCCAAACAAAATGGCTCTCTTAAGGCTGTTTTGAATATGTGAAGTCAGATAGATATAAAAAGTTATATGGGCAAGTTATATTTAAACTGGCATATAATGTTGCTCTAAAAAAAAAGATATCGACACCTTATGTAGGGATATTCCATCTGAAAAAAAATTATTTAAGAAGTTCATTGTTAAATGTAAAGATTTGAAGGCAGCATAATGAAGTGTGGTTCAGACCTTGAAGTCTGGAATTGTAAAGACACATTCTAAAATCTTGACTCCACCAGTGATAAAATTTGTGACTTTGTATAGATTACTTCACCTCTAGAATTTCTTTACCTGCCAAAAATGAGAATAATATCTCATAGGGTTGTTATGAATTTTAAATATATTTGTGTGTTCAAGGTACCCAAAACAATATCTAGCACACTCAAATACTCCATTAACAATAAGTGTTATTTTTAAAGTATATTATATGTGTGTTACATGCTGTTAAGCCAGCTCTGACTCCTGGCGCCCCTATGAATGAGTGACGTCCACCATGTCCTGTCCTCAACAGTCCTGCTCAGCTCCTGTAGACTCATGCCTATGGCTTCTTTCATGGGGTCAATTCATCTCATACTTGGTCTTCCTTTTTTCCTGTTGCCTTCTATTTTCCCAGCATTGTTGTCTTTTTCAAAGAACCTGCCTTCTCATGATGTGCCTGAAGTAGAATAGCTTCAGTTTTGTCATTTTTACCTCCAGGGGTGTTTCAGGCTTAATTTGCTGTAGGACCCACTTGTTTGTCTTCGTGGCAGTCCAAGATACCCGTAGAACTCTCCTCCGACATCATATTTCAAATAAATCATTTTTTTTCTCTATCGGCCTTCTTCACTAACCAGCTTTCACATCCAATTTGGACCTTAAATTTTGCACTTAATGACATTGAACTTTTGTCAAATTATCCAAAACTCATCTTTTTATAAGATAGAGAAAACATTAATTATCTATATCAAAGAATGGGTGAGGGGTTTTGAGACAGATTGTGGGAGTGTTAACCAGGCTGTCCTGGTCCATTCCCCCAATCTCTCAGGCACCGCTCGTTACCTTTGGAGAAGACTATTGATGAATGTGTTAATGGGTCTCGAGGTCATTCCAGTGCCTAGGAGCAATGTTGGAATGTCTACTTGGAAGAACTGAGAACATGGGGGATTATTGCAGTTGGTGGCTGGAATGTGGGATCACAAAGACACTCATTGCTAAAACAAAAACAAAAACAAAAAACCTCTACTTACTGCAACTAGAGCACATGAGGAAAGAATCTAGTAGTCATGGCCCAAACTAGTAGCCATGGCCACTCGAAGCTGTGTTTTCTCACCAATGACCACAGACTCTTGGAATTTGTCCACCCAGAGACAGAGGTGGTCACTTGGTGGGAGATGAAGGTGAGCCTGCCCAGGGGCCTGCTCTGTGGGAAGTGGCGGAATATAGGATATCAGACATTCTAATTTCCCTTTGACTTTCCATCTTCCAATCTTTCATCAAGGCTGAACTGTTGCTGTCTTCTTTGGACAAGGAAAGATGCTAAATTCTACAGGCCTATTTTCTGTTTAACAATTACTGAATAACTATCTTATGCCAGGCAACGTGCTGGGAATTAAAGGCTTTGCTTTCAAGGTTGTCTTTCATTAATTCTCTGAAGGCAGCCTCCTTTTCCTCTCCTTGGTAGTTAGCTGGATTAGATGGGCTAATGAGGTGAAGTCTTAGGTGAACCCTCTAGAAGTCAGTTAGCTTTAATCTGTTCTGATAACAAAGAATTATGTCTCTAATCCTAGCCAGTCATCTCAAAAATGTGCTATGAGTCAGTTGGACTTCCTGGTGTGGAGAGTATGGATGAGTCACACCATCTATCACACCATTAGAAAAACCGAAAACCTCACTCTCTGACAGTGGGGGAGCAATGGCAGCATCTTTGTAAGTGAAGGGCAGGATGCCACATTGTACCAAATATGTTTAATCTTCTTGGAACAACCTTTTATACATACGTATGTGTAGATATATGTGTACATATATGTACATATATGCACATACACATATGTACACATATATCTACACATACGTATGTATACATGCATGGTACATGTATAGACACCCAATTTAAACCCTGAATCTCATATATATACATAAATATGTGTGTATGTACATGTGTATGTGTATGTACACATATATGTACACATACGTATGTATACATGCATGTGTACATGTACATATGTGTACCATATATACATACACATCTAATTATTTATATGACATATATAGAAAACATTCCATTTTCCTTTAAGTGTTGCAATAATAGGATGGGTAGGAAGGGATTATAGAGTTCTCAATCCCAGAATGTTACTTTGTAAGGATTTTTTTCTGTGATAAAAACAGCACAAGATCTGCAAAGAGAAGCCCCTTGTTGTTCACTGCGCCTAAGTTTCGCTGCTATGTCAGGTTGTACTTCTCAGAAGTGGCCACAAATATCTCTCAGTCTACATCCCCTCTGCAGTATTACCCTGCCACTCCCATATCAAAAGTGGTATGTCTATTTTTGCACTCCATTTGATATATGGGGTGGGTTTGTATGTGTGTGATACTTGGTATGTGAGGAAAAGATAGCATTCTTGAAAGTATAAAATAATATTATTGCCATAATTTGCTATTATTATTATTTAACATGTTTGCATAATATTTATTTTGATTACATATAATTAACGTATTAATGGTTTATAAAATAGGGACTCTACCAGTGTACTATTCTCTCTTTCTATACACATACACATATACATACACACATATTTATGTATATATATGAGATTCAGGGTTTAAATTGGGTGTCTCTTAGTTTATATCAAACTGTACTTG
>NW_011888914.1:5197935-5200693 GCF_000151845.1 Pteropus vampyrus
TAATTATTTATAATCACTATAAATAATATTATGCAAATATATGTTAAATGATAATGGTGAATTATGGCAATAATATTCTTTCATACTTTCAAGAATGCTATCTTTTCTTCACAGTCATGTTATATTAAAAACCTAAATTTGTGGACATATATAGTTTGATATAAATTAAAAGACACCCAATTTAAACCCTGAAGCTCTTATATATATATTTTTATTAATGTTTTCTTTTGAATTCTTATGACTTTTGTATTTTAGCATAAAATGGTTCCTACTTGTGGCATATTTAACACTTATAGATCCACATATTAGTCAGCTATAAATTATATAGCTAAGTAAGAATATACTGTCTCTAGTGAATTTATTATCTAAAAATATTTTCTTTTATTAAACATTTATTCTAAGTTGTCATTCAAGATATATCTTGTTCCTCAGCATGAATGACAGCTTTACATTAGCAACTTTTGATTGATATTATTATTACTGTTCTGAAGTACCAATGCAACGTAATTGCATCTACTCTGTGCAAGGCTTTGTGTTAGGGTGGTAGTGGATTAGAGGGGCATAGATTCTGCCTTTATGAAGCTTTCATATGGATGGAGAGACAAACATGTACATAACTGGCTAGAGTTTGGGACATACTGTAGAACTTCACCTAAGACAGGTGAATGGAGTAGAGAGAGTTATTTATTCTGGCTTTGGAGTTGGCTGAAACCTTTACAGCGAAGCTGGCAGCTTGGCAACTTGACTCTCTGGTGGATGGACTGAGAAAGGAGAGAAAAGCAGGCATACATTTGTTTGGACTCATATTATTCTGATGGCAGGTGATGGGAGCTATGTTGAGTGGACGTTGGAAGTGCATGTGAGGTTAGATGTACTGTCTGTGATATTTGCAGGGTACTGAAATATCAAGAGACTGAGATTAGCAGATCTGATTTAGATTGGGCATATTTTGCAAAATATAATAATTTCAGCTGAACATAATTATTTTTCCTGCCCTGGTTAACAATGTTTTTCTTTCAAATTTCCAAACAGGAAGATCTAAAAGGTAGTAAGGATGATAACAACATTTATCAAAACGCTTTCAAAAACACCTAGAATTTGAAAGTTAATCCCTTCTGCTGGGTTAATTTCATTAAAAAAAAAAATAAAGACAAAGCCATTTGTTACTGAAAGCTACAGCAATGGACTTGGGTTCTGCTTTTTCGATTTTCTCTTTTTTTATTTTTATTTTTTAATTTTTATTTTTCAGTTAGTGTTCACATTCAGTATTATTTTATATTAGTTTCAGGTGTACAGCATAGTAGTTAGACATTTATATAATTTAGGAAGCGATTTCCACCAGGCACTATATATAGTTATTACAATATTATTGACTATATTCCATACGCTGTTCTTTATTTCCCTGTGACTATTTTGTAACTACCAACGTGTATTTCTTAATCCTTTCACCTTTTTCACCTAGCCCTGAACCCCACTCCCATCTGTCAAGCAATCATCAATTTTTCTCTGTATCAATTAGTCTGTTTCTGTTTTGTTTGTTTATTTTGTTCTTTTGATTCCACATATAAGTGAAATCATATGGTATTTGTCTTTCTCTGTCTGACTTAGCATAATTTCACTTAGCATAATATTCTCTAGGTCCATCCATGTTGTTGAAAATGGCAATACTGAATTTTTTGTGGCAGAGTAATATCCTATTGTATATATGTACCATATCTTCTTTATCTAGTTGTCCATTGATGGACTCAGGTTGCTTCCATATCTTGGCTATTGTAAATAGACCTTCAGGGAACATAGGAGTCCATATATTTTTTAGAATTAGTGTTTTAGTTTTCTTTGGATAAATACCCAGAAGTGAAATTGCTGGGTCATAAGGTAATTCTATTTTTAATTTTTTGAAGAACCTCCAAACTGTTTTCCATAGCGGCTATACCAATTTGCAGTCCCACCAACAATGTATGAGGGTTCCTTTCTCTCTGCATCCTCGCCAGTACTTTTTTGATTTATTGATGATAGTCATTCTGATAGGAGTGAGGTAATGTCTCATTGTGGTTTTAATTTGCATTTCTCTGATTATTAGTGACGTTGAGCCTCTTTTCATGTGTCTATTTACCATCTGCATGTCCTCTTTGGAGAAATGTCTATTCAGGTCCTCTGCCTATTTTTTAATTGGATTGGTCTTGTGTATGTGTGCGTGTGCGTGTGCGTGTGTGTTGAATTGTATGAGTTCCTTATAAATTTTGGAGATTAACCCCTTATCAGATGTATCATTGGCAAATATCTTCTCCCTTTCAGTACGTTGTTTTTTCATTTTGTTGATTGTTTTCAATCTTCTCTTCACTTTATCATAAAGCAAATTCTGAAATGTGCATTGACTTCATGCTCTCACATTCTGTAATCTTGTTAAAATGTTTCTCTCTTTAATTAATTTTGATATAATTGTTGACTGTATAATACTGAATTTCTAAAATATATGAGCTACAATATCAAAGCACAAAAATGATGTTAGTTTAAATCTGAAATTTTTCTTGTAGCTTTGTATATCACTTAAGCAGTGATTCTCAAACTTTTTGCTCTCAGAACTTGTTTATGCTCTTAAAAATTATTGAAGAGCCCAAAGAACTTTTTAAATTAAATTACGTTTATTAATATTTACTGATTTAGAAATATTTTTAAAAGTTTAAAGATATTTATTCATTTAAAAACAACATTAACCCATCACATGTTAACATAAATAACAATAAAAACATAAATAATA
>NW_011888914.1:5201133-5204491 GCF_000151845.1 Pteropus vampyrus
TATGGGTTGATATAAATATCTAGCAAAAATATCATTTTATTATGTCAGACTGTATGAAAAGTAACCAAAAGTGTTGACTCATATGCAGTTTTAAATCTCATTCTGAAATGTATTTTTTTTTAAACCTTTGATTTGAATAATTACAGACTTAGAGGAAGTTGCAAAAAACCACAAAGATACAGGGCAGTCCTGATACCCTTTAGCCTGTTTTCCCTATGGTAATACCTTGCATAACTATAGTACAATGTGAAAGCCAGGAAACTGACATTGGTACAACCCACAGAGTTTATTCAGTTTCACTGTGCGTGCGTGTGTGTGTGTGTGTGTGTGTGTGTGTGTGTGTAGTTCTATGCAATGTTATCCTATGTGTAGATTAGTGTGACAAAAATCACAATCAAGATACAGAACTTTTCCATCAACACTCCTCTACTCTCTCCCCAACACTAACTACAAATAAGAACATTGAGGCTTCTTAACAGGATAATATATTTAAAAAAGGGAATTTGTTGTTATCATTAAGCCTGATTCTACTGGTTGATGTGAGAAATGGGAAGATTCGGTTCCCTACCTCTTTCTTGAAGACAAATTATTTTTTTATACATGGCTTTAGAGTGTATTGGGACCTGTAAGCAGAGGGATCAGGTCACCGATTACTATTATTAGTAGTAATGTTAAAACTACTGGTTGTTGTTATGACTGGTAAGCCAGCTTTAGAGTAACTTTTTCCCCCCGTGTCTGTTTTGCAGAAGAGCCATGGATTACTACAGAAAACATGCAGCTGTCATTCTGGCCACGTTGTCTGTGTTTCTGCATATTCTTCATTCCTTTCCTGATGGAGAGTTTATAATGCAGGGTGTGTGACCAAACTTGGTTTTGCAGTAATGAGAAAAACACACATTTCTCGATGTACATCGATAACTTCATTAATTTTATATCCACTTCCTTCTCAAATGTGATAAATCCTTGCTGCTGAATACATACCTAAGTACTTGTAGATTGTGAACATAAAATTAAATTAGTTTCCAAAAATGTACAGTGAAAATGATATCTTACATGTTTATTTAAATAGCAGGTTGTACATTTTCATCTGAAATAGATTCCTGCTTATTTTTTATTTGAGTTTTACATGGAGAAAATGCTCTTTATTCAGTTTAGCTCAGTTTTTTTTTTTTTAACACATCTCCCAGAAGTTTTGAGAGGATTTTAACATTGTGTTTTTAGATGGATTTTCACATCAGTTAACAAATGAGAAAAACAAAAATCATTTTATGCAGTAAATTTGTTTTGCTGTATTGTTTGAAAAATCAAAAAGAGTAGCTGATATAATTCCATCTGCTATGAAATTGTGACCTACTCTCGGTTATGGTTTTTCTCTAGACAAATGGCAATATTTTAATCCTAGATCCCAAATGCAGATGCCCCCTCTAATATCAGACTCTCAACTCTCACCAGCTTTCTTAATTCTGACATATTTTTCTCTGTCAACATTTAGAATTTCTACGGGGAAAAAGCAATAGTAGATGTTAAAGGAGAAAATATTTTGCCTTTGGGCAAAATTCTCCTGTCAGGTGTTTTCATCTGTCAAATTTTGTTTTCCTTATAAGCATACTATTAGTATTGGGATACAGAAGTCATACTTGGAGAGAGAGAAACTACTACTTTTGAGATTTTCCATGCATACTTGCAAAAATTGTCTTCCCATAAAAATAACTCTAATCAGTACAAATAGATACTAGGTATTAAGATTAACCTATAGTCAAAAGTATTTATTTATCTCTTTGTTTCCAATGAAAAAATATTTACTACCCCATAATAAAAAAAAATATATAGTTTCTTTTTGAATCGTATTTGGATTATTTTATTCTTTGTCTTTTTGGGGGATAGGTTGCCCAGAATGCAAGCTAAAGGAAAACAAATACTTCTCCAAGCTGGGTGCCCCAATTTATCAATGCATGGGCTGCTGCTTCTCCAGAGCATATCCTACTCCAGCTAGATCCAAGAAGACAATGTTGGTTCCAAAGAATATCACCTCAGAAGCCACGTGCTGCGTAGCCAAAGCATTTACCAAGGTGAAAACTTAAAGGGCCCCAGAAGCTTTTTAACAGTCTCATTAGAGAAATGTCCCCAGAGCACCTTCATAAAGTTTAATGCCGGAGGCGTCTAATGACCGATCCTTTGTCAGGCATTTGTACAGGGAAGGACAGCTTTTGTCTCCTTTAATCAAGAGTCAGCAACCTTGTGGTACGGGCTAGATTTATTTAGAATAAAGAGAATAGAGGTGGAGGTGATTAGGGGCAGATTGGGAAAGAGAATAGAATGCTTCTTACAAAATGCGAATTTCACTTTTCATAGTGAAAATATCAGAAAGAGAGAATATGTAAATATAACAAGCATCTATTTAGTTCAGCTGGCTACAGACAATTTTATTTAAAAGTTTTCAAATTTGCCTATCAACTATCTATTTATCTATCATCTATCTATTATCTATTATCTACCTATAATTTTTTTCTTTCCCTTTAGGCCACAGTAATGGGAAACACCAAAGTGGAAAACCACACGGAGTGCCACTGCAGTACTTGTTATTATCACAAATCTTAAACATTTTGCAAAGTGCTGTGTTGATGATTGCTGATTTTCTGGAATGGAAAATTACTTTGTTCAGTGTTTATGGCCTTGTGGGATAAAATCCTCCTCTGCCTTACCATACCACTTTTGACATGCTTTGAGGATATACTGCAGCTTTATTGCCTTTCTCTTTATCCTACAGCATAATCGGCAGTTAGTTCTTTTTGTTTGGAATGCAATACAGCATTTAGCAGGACTATAAAAAGCTGGATATGCTGGAAATAAAGTCTTTTAAATCATCATTCTATCACTGAATTCTAATTTTTTCTTAAAAGTTTAAAGCCAGTTGCTTTTGATAGAATCAATTGAAGGGAGTGAGCCGGTGGGTGAGCTGGGGCTACACACACTCAGCGACGTGACCTTGGAGAACCTTGTTCCCGTCGACCCTTCCAGAGCAAGCTGTGACTCTTTCAGCCAGTGCGATAGTTACCAGACAATCCATTGGAGTGAGGGAAGGAAAAGTAACTTCTATTTTTATTCGTTTTTATATCATCCCTTTAGATGACCATTTTGATGAGTTTTATAATAGTATAGATGTATTAGTATGGTAAAACATGCATACAATTTATAAATAAATAATTATACTCATGTTGGGGATGTACCAATTTTTACTGGTAAAAGTTTATGTTTTCAATCAGAAAAAAAAAAAAAAATTAGAGAACACTGCTCTGGGGTTTGGGAAAGAGAAAATCCTTCCCAGCCTGAAGTTGCTATCCTCTTGGCTTATGCCTAA
>NW_011888914.1:5206006-5212794 GCF_000151845.1 Pteropus vampyrus
GTATAAGTAAATGTCCTGAGATGAGAACCAGTATGATAGTTACAGAATTGCAAAAAGTCCGGTGTGACAACTGCAGGTAGGCAGTTAGACACCTGTCAGGAAGGTCCTTGTATAAGATGCAAAAAAAAAAAAAAAAAAAATGATGTGCATTTTAGCTAAGACTATAGCTTCTCAAACTAGAGGGGCTGAGGGTTTCTTAAGCCACAGGATAAATACACATCTTCCTGCAGGATCAATTTTGCAAAAATGGGATTAAAGAGTGTGACTTAAGAAACTTCGTGTTATAAGTGGGGCTTTCTGGATCCTGATCTTCTGGCAGCTCGTTCACTCTTCTTACATTAGGAGTACTTAAGCGAGGATGAAAGGAAGAGAAAGAGACAGATTTGTGAGGAATTAGGAGGAAATAAAGCGATGGTTGTGGGTGTAACTGCTGATTTTTGCATGGCTGCTGGATGACCACCAACAATTGGGAAATGGAAGAAGTCTGTGCGGAGCAGAAGGGAGATGACAAATTAGGTTGGGGACCTGCTAGGCTGGGATTCTAAGGACCAAGTGAGCATGTCTGACAGGCAGCATGTTCAGTGAATACAAAGCTCAGAAAGGATACCAGCCTGGAGGCATAGGCTTGAGGGGCATCAGTGGTCAGTGGTATCAAAACCACAGGGGCTAGGATTGTTCAGGAGGGTATGAGGACATGAGGAAGAAAAGATGCTGAACTACCAAGAAAAGATTCTGGGCCAGCCTGGCAGAGAAAATGGGTGTTAGGTCTTTTGAGACAATCAATCAGAAAACTCTAATAGGAACTCTCTAGAGAAAAGATTATAATCTCAGATATATGAGCAATGAGGAGAAAGAAAAGCAGGTATGGCAGCTGCAAATTTTGTTTCAAGCCAATCTGTAAAAAAATGCCTAAAAGAAGTGCTAGAGGTAAAGTAAGCATATATTTGAGGGGTGCTTCTTTCAAAAAATGTCCTATCAGTCGCCTCAGCCAGAGAGTTGCCTGAAATTCTCCTGTTTGAGATTCCTTCCTTATATCTAAAACACAGTATCTAAGGCACCTTTCTTTTAAATGACAACGTATCTGCCTGAGGTAACACACGTGGCCATTAATGCCATAAGATAACAGATCGCTAGGTGTGTCTGAACTAGGGGTCCTGAATCCTGGTTACCAGGGAGAGAGGTGTTGGGCAGGATGTTAAAAGGATAAAACAGAAAAGGAAGACTTCTGCTACTTTGCAGTTGTGTTAAAAATTGACCCTGAGCAGAAACTCCTAAGTGATTACAGGAATGTCACTGATGACTGGGGCTCAGGAGAAGGTCAATAAAACAGGGTAAAAAAAGTAAGGGAAGGAAAAATGTGTGAGAGGGAAGATGGAGAGGCAAGAAGGGCCGGCTGCTGGAGGAGTCTGTAGCCTCAGAGGTGGTTGAACTGGATTAAAGCAGAAAAAAAAAAAAAAAAAAGCCATGATTCTCCTCACTTCCAGGCTGTCCATTGTCAGAATCTAAGTAATCACCCATAGTCAAGACCTCTAGCCCATGTGGAACCTTTATACAAATGGAGAATGTAGGCAAAGCACCTGGAGTAAATGGTTTCATAATTAAATGGCATAGAAAAGTGGGTGTCAGTCAGTCCTTATCCCTTGGCTGGGCACCTTTGTGGGGTACACACTGTGCAGTCTTACATGGCAGCCCTGCCCATAATCTCATCATCCTAATATGACCATTGTTGCATTTTGGAGAGATCATATCTTAAATTGGTGAGAATCTTAGTTGACATCTAAGATTCCAAATGTCGATGTCTTAATCATCCTTATACTGCTGGGAGGCTTCTGAAGAAAATATCGCCCCAAATAGTTTGTTTTGTCTATACCATGTTTGGGGAAACCAGAAGATCTGCTCATAATCTGGTCTGACAGGAAGGCAGAACCAAAGAATCCACGTGTAAACGACCATGAAGCCGACATGAAGTTAGTTAAGACTACAAACCTCAAGAAGTCCAGAGAGGTCTGCTTACTTGAAAAAAAAAAATAATAATAATGTTAAAACACCTGACATTAGTACAGCACTTTTACTTTCTCAGAACTTTCTGTGCCTAATGTGTCATACATGCCGTGAGTCTCACTTAGCCCCTTGTGAACCGGAAATCAGGGCAGGTGGCACCATCTCCATTTGACAATTGGATAAAAGGAAGCACAAAAAGTTTTGTTTGTACAGGGACTGAGACCACATGAAACCCTGGGTCTCCCCTATCTCCAGTTTTGTGCTGCATCTTTCAGATTCCAATTTCTTCTCAAAGTATGAAGTTTTTGGTTTACCTGCAAAGAACCTATTTATCCCCAGATACTGACTAGGAGAGCTCTCTTGGAGATTAGTCCAGGGTGAGAAGCCATCATATTAAAATAAATGAAGTCTGAACTGTGAATTGTCCACTGATGTTTTGTCTGGCAGTGTGGATTTCAGCTTCACCTTTACAGCTCCTTGGTTCACTCAACCCCTCCTTCAGACACTTCTTTTTTGAACTCAGTTAGGAAAAATGCAGAGATTTCTCTGTTCTGAAAACCAAGCAGGATTTCCATATTTTTCTATTCAAAACTGTACAGCATATAGAATTGAAAATATTAAACACTGTTTTCACAAAAAACTGAAGCTGGGTCTGAGTTTCCTTGGAGCAAAGAGAGGTTAATTATTGCATCAAACTTCAAAATGGGAGACATAAAAAGAACATAACTGTTGGATGTTTTTTAATGAGTTCGCCTTCTAAACCCCAGAAAAGCACACGCTCTGATAAGTACTTTCCTATCGAAGCTGACTTCCAGAGCTCACTTGTCTGAAGGACTTGAAGGCTGAGGGAGAGAGAGGGAAATGCGGATCAGGGCGAAGTCTCTGAAGAAGCAGCCAAAAGCATGGTATGTAATTGAAAAATTTTAAGAATGTTTCCCACAAAGACATTCAGTTGTTTTAAAGCCATTTCCACTAATGGAAAGTTTGCAGAAAGTGGAAAGCACAAATACTGTATCAATTTTCTCCAAATGTTCTTGATCAGAAAGTGTGTTTGAATTGTAGTCACTTACTCAGTTGTAAATTATAAACAGTAATTTATTCTCAATTAAGTTGATAGTACGTAGAATTTCAGCATGCGCAATTTTCCTTTGACGCCCCCTTTCTCAATTGCAACTCATGTTGGGGAGAATTAGAAAAAGCATTAGGGCTAGACCTGGGAAATGGAGAGGAACCGGGATGCAGAGCAGAAGTGGTGGTTTGCCCAAGACGGCTTCAGAGGGATAAAGAAAGAAGAAGAAAGGAAACCTGGGCTTTACCTAGAAATGCGCTGCAGCTTTGAGAAGATGAAGGAAGTGAGATGGGTGTGTGTATAAGGGGTTGCTGGCAGATACTTGGATTGAAGTTCTGATGGGAGGAACTAAAGCCTTAATTTTGGGGATTAGGGAGAGAATTTAACTATCTAAATTACATTATGGTTATAGTGACTGTGTGTCTCTGGTACCACTCCCTGATGTGAAAAGGAGTCATAATATCAGGGATGTAGTCACATTTGTATGAGCAGGGTGGGCTCTGAGGTGTGCCCTGTGGTTCTTGGAGCTGGAGACACAAGTGCTCCTCACGGTACAGTGAAGCTGAGTATGGCCAAAGAGAGGCTGTTCCCCACTGCTGACTCTTGTAATCCATTAGTCAGCCGCAGAGGCACTGCTGCCCCTAGTGGACAAGTAGTACACGGAGATTTTGGAAGAGTTAGTGGATGAGGCTGGGAGTGTGTGTGCTTTTCCAGAGATGCCTGGCAGAATAGGTGTACCTGACAGAGCACATTTGTCTTCATATTGTTGGGCCTCTGATGTGTTCTTTTAGTGGCATCCAACCAGCTGCAGTTCTAACGCATGGGCAAATTATAGCTTCAACGTTATTTAGAAATATTCGATAAGCTAAAGTTGGAGTTTGAAATCCATTCATTTTATTACACAAATTTCAATGTGACATTTGTCAATGAAATAAAAGGAAAACTATTAGTTTCTTTATACATAATTTAAACTATTATAACGTTTGAATGGTTGTGAAATAATTGTCTTACAAATTTTTTTAATACCTAACAAAATATTTTTGCTGGTAGTGACTATCAAGAATTTGGAGAGACTGTTTTTTAAAAGTCTTGATGAATTTCATGTTCCCATTTCAATCATAAAACATGAATAAAAGCTCAAATTTCTCACTGAAATACCTGGAAATGTTTTATTTGAAAGTTTTACACTAACTTGATACTTTGTATTTTTCTCATAACTGTACTTATGCTTTTTTAAACCAAGCCCCACATGGACATCTTCAAATATCATCCAATTCACCCCATTTTTTTAGTATGCCATGACATGAAAGGTTGAGAAACAGTGGGATAGAGGGCTGGATTTTTTAAAAAGGCTGTTTGGTTGCCATCTATAACAGACAAAACATACACAAAAGTATCTATTAAACATTCAAAAAAGGGAGATCTTGAGAAATGTTTAACAAGCTAAAGTTAGAAAAGCAGAATTAATTTTATAGTAACCTGTTATTATTAATTTAATATGTGTGAAATGCTGTTAACGTTATCTTCATTTGGTTTTCTGTCTTTATTGTTTTACATTAGTGGACATAAAAATATTTATAAATATTTATAAGTGCTTTTATAGTTCATTCTACTAAGTCCATTTTCTCCTATGGTTGGGAGAAGAGCCACTAAATGATTTTTTTTTCATATCAGTGGGCTCATTTACTCATGTATCTCTTTACTAGAATTAGAGAGCTGAATTTGGATAGGATCATGAAAATGATTTGCTATTAAGGTTTCAGAGATTTCTGGGCCTTGTTTACTATAGAGGAAAATTAGGGCAAGACCAATGACTCCTGACCTTTGAAAAAAATCATTTTCCTCCACCTGTCTATGCATTGTTTGCTGGTGATTTACATGAGGGGCTTTGCAGCTGGACCCCTTTGCTGTCCTCTTACTCCCTCAGGTATGTGAAGGGAAGAGGAAGAAAAGAACACAAAGGTGGTTGAGAAAGAGGAAAGTTGGGCAGGTCTCTTACTGGACACTTCACAAACTTCCCTCTCAAAGAATTCTACCCCATGTCTTTGAAGAAATTCAGTTATCAATTCCACAGTTTTCCTATGGGCACCAGCCAGTTGCATCAACATTTGACATTTTTAGGCTCTTTTATTCTAGATATCAGAAACTCAGTAAGTCTTTGATTATATTTTAGAATATAAATAATATGCTTTTACCTTTTAGCATGACAATTTCAACACCAAGATGGGAAGCAGTAACTTGCAGTCCAAGTTGGGAATGGGAGCAACCCCTTCCTGAAGGCTGATGCTTACCCCACATCAGGAATACTAAAATCTCTGAAACTTTCCTAGCTCCCCAGACAGACCTACATGAGCCCCAGGTGGCCCCTTTGTTTTCTCTCACATCTGCCTTTACAGCCACTTGTAAGATGGCAGTAATAATTTAAAATCATACAGTTCACTTTATGGCATCCTTGCTCCCAACCACTTTTAAGGTTTGAGAAGGAAATGGGTAGAGAGTTTTATCAGAGTAGAGCATAGCAGTGTAATCTCTCCACAAAGCTAGTTTTATTTTAAAAGCTGAAATCAAATCTCTAACAAGGAACTCACCCTGAGAGAGGCATGTTGAAAAGCACAGAAATCAACCTAAAAGAACTCCCAACGACCAAAGTTGGAACAATTTGAGCAACAAAATAAGTAACAATAACAAGGGATTTTATAACCCATAAAACAAATATCCATGAAACCATACTGACATAAATGCTTAACTACATATGTATATGAGAAAAAAGGACAGCTCTTCCTTATAGACAATTTCTAATTAATTAATGTGGAAGGAACAAGGAAAATAACCACCTCGGTAATATTGTAGGCAGGTCCACTATTGGATGCTAAAATTAAAAATGGGTAGAAATTTGAGGAGAAACAGGATATTTGCAGAGTCAAAAAGTATCTTCTCCAAGATAATTACTTAATATAAAGAGAAATCCAAACTTTATAGTGGAGAAAACTGGTTGGTACCACCTTAACTAAGTGATCAAGTAATAATGTGTTAGCAATATCACAAGCCTCCCAAAATGAAGCTCTGAGGACCAAAAATTGCATAACTTCAATTTAAATATGGGAAAGCCCCAAACAAACCCTGAGGGACAATCTCTAAAACAGGTGGCCAGTTCTCCTTAAGAATGACAAAGTCATGAAAGACAAGGAAAGATAATAAGTTGTTACAGATGGGAGGAGACCAAGGAGACACAACATCTAAATGCAAAGTAGATTCTTGGATTGGGTGCTAGAACAGAAAAAGAACATTAGTGGAAAAACTAGTGAAATCCAAATAAAATCTGTGTTTTAGTTAATGATATTTTGCCAATGTTAATTTCTTGGTTTCGATAGTTCTACTATGGTTACACAAGACATCAACTTCAGGGGGTGCTGAGTGAAGGGTATATGGGAGCTTTCTGTTTTATTTTTACCACTTTTTTGCAAGTCCCAAATTATTTCAAAATAAAAAGTTAACAAAAATTCTCGTTCTAATCTGATTTCTGCATCCCCTACTCTAGTAAGTCTCTGTCTGGTATTACTGATTCCTTTGTTTGCAAAATTCTATTGTTTTTGTCTCTCTGACACTCTTGGCCTCTGCTTTCTGGGGAGAAAAAAAAAAACAGAATACATTTCTATTAATGTCCAGGTGGAGAAACAGTTTAACAGTTTGTTAAACATCATGAACAACCAAGGTGACA
>NW_011888914.1:5213654-5219540 GCF_000151845.1 Pteropus vampyrus
CCCGCCCCCTTTACATGTATTTAGAGCCATGTGACCACTTCTGGTCAATAAGCTGTGAGTGAAAATGATTTGGCACTTCTAAACTGGTATGAATTCTCTTTGCCTCCAACAGGGACTGTTCTAGGATGATGCTTCAGATGATAGGACCTCTGTGAGCCTAGGTTCCTGAGTAGGGCTCCCCAACTGCAATGCACATGTAATATGAGTGAAAAATTAATCTCTATTGTATAGAGTCTGAGATTTGGGGTTTGGTCACTGCAGTCTTGCCTTCCCAGACTTGATCAATGCAGATTTATGAGGAAGACATCAAAAAACTACCCCAGGACATGGGCTCCCTTGCTCTGTTTGCTTTATTGGTTAGTGTTTGAAAGATCGAAATCAAACCTCCAGGGGGACATGCAGATTAAAGCACGTACACATTTTATTTTACAAACATTTTGGCCAGAGGACTCTGATACTTAGAGAATAGCTCCTTATTCAAGAATGTTAAAACCATTTAAAAAGTATATTGTATATCTTTTCTTTATCATTCCTAATATTTCTTGGTACTACCAGTTTCCTTTACATCCTTAGAGGTTACCAGAGTGTTTTGTGGGCTGGAGTCTTCAGGAAAAATTGATCTGCTTGGTGCTTGGTGTCAGTGAGGCTGCTATTTTTTTTTTTTTTTGGCAATTCCAACCATACTTTACTACCTCAGGAAATCCGGAAGGACTAAGTGCCTCAGACACACCTTCTTAGAAGCTTCCAGTTAAGTTTTCAGGCTCTCTCGACCATGAAGACAGACTCCTGTTAGCCTGGGGGAGGAGTTCTCTCCAACTTTGCTCTGGTGAAAAATTCCTTCAGAGCCTCATAAACCAGCTCAGGACCTTTAGCTACACAAATTAACATATACAATTTCAACAGTCCCTGCCCTCAATCTGCTTATAATCTGCCTGAGGAAAAAAGCCATAAAACACAAATAGAATAACAATAAAACAAGTGAATAAGTACAGAGAAATACAGGAGTGGCAACAACAACAACACTCTTCTCCCATCAAAAAAAAAAAAAAAAAAAAAAGAATGAAAGAAAGAAAAGAGAACTGGGAATTTACACAGGAGGACAGTAGAATTTAACCTTAAGCCATATGTCAATTTTTGGCAGATGAAGATGGGCATACAAACATGTGGAATGATGTGTACAGAGGTGTGGTATGGTCAGGAGACATGACTGGAATAAAGCAAGAACAGGGGAGAAAAGCTTAGAGATAGGTTGGGAGCAGTCTGAGGAAAAGCATTGAATTTTGGACTAAAAATTTAGAACTTTTGTTTCTAGGTAAAGAAGAGTCATGATTTTTTTTTCTTTTTTTTAAATACAGAAAGTATAATATGCCTGTGATATTTTAGTGACACTAGTCTGTCAACCAGCTGCAAGGTTCTTTGGAGAGGTTGAGACCTGGAAGTGAGGATGCTTTCATGGTAGACTAATAGTTATGTGTGAAGAGAGGGGGCAGGTAATGAAGCTATGATTAGAAAATGGGTGCAAATCTGGAGTTGCTGGCTCAGTGATAATGATAATGGCACTGTCAGAAGCACATACATTAACTCATAATTCTCAGAACAACCTTTGAGGTAGGTGTTGTTATTGTTGTTTCAAAGATTCAAAATCACAAATGAGGTTGTCACTCGCCCAAGGACTTACTAGATTTGGGTGCCCTCCAGTGACTGCCATGGGATGGAAATGGATGCCTGCATAATCAGGACTGCCTGATGTGCCACTCCCCTGGATGCAGAGAAAATGCTGAGCTTATTTTGGGTGAAACATCCCTTTGGGAAGCGAGGACATCGTCTTCCTTCATCCTCAGATTGCAGTGCTGCTTTGTGGGACCTAAGGGCTGATGGGGCGGGACCCGCCAGGTAGCTCATAACCAGGACACCTTTCCCCAGGCTGAGTTCTTTAACTAGGACATCCTGAAATCTCAGTGAAACGTGCTTATAGAAAAGAAAATGCATGTGCTTTGGTGCAGAGTTGCATCTGAGCCATGTATTGCCATTTTCTAGTTGTGTATCCTTGCACAAGTTGATTAACTCTGCTAAGGCTTTATTTCTGCACTTGCAAAGTAGAGATGATAATAATTCTTTCCTCATAGGTTTGTTGTGAATATTAAAGGGAGTGAAGAGGTAAATTGTTCAGCACCTGAAGTGTAATAAAAGCCCATTTAGTATCAGCTATTTTTTTTATTAACTAGCACCATCAGCTATTTTATTACCTAACTGTATTTTATTAAACATGTGTTAGGTAAACCAGCATAATAAAAGAATACTGCAATTTGGGAAAATGTTAGCATATAATGGTAGAGCCAGTCAAGACATACCCGATTTCCATCTTCTCTTTGTCAAAGGACCTTTCAGCACATGCTCTATAGATAATAAAAAGCTCATTATTCTTTTCTTTTCTGGTTTGCAGTCCTCCTTTTCAGGAGTTTGACAAAAGGGGAAAGTGCAAGTTGCCTTATCTAAAACAGTGCAATAATTGGTTGTTTGAGCAGCATTTTGTATTTGATTTTCCCAAGGGGATAGTCCTGGGGCCAGACAGACCGTCTGGACCTCAAGGGCAGCTCCTGGCCTTCTTTTCAGAAACGTGCCTAACATATACTCATGAGATTCACGCATCCACATATCCACACAGTGTACACATGCAAAATATAGCTGCAGAAGAAGCAAGCTATGTTGCCTCTTCCGTGCAACTGAAAAAATCTGATTAAAAAAACTAACAAATCTCTGGGCAACGGCCTTGATTCTGTCATTATTGTAAGCCGCCAATTACATCCTCAGATAAAGGAGATTGCACAATATTGATCTCAGAAACTGCTGTGGCAACCTCTTTTCTAGCTGGCTTTTTTTTTTTTTTTTTTGTCAGTTGAAGAGATGCTTTTTTTTCTTTTTAAAGATGGCCATTTTCTTTCTTTTGATATTTGTGCTTCTTTATGCATCACTACAAGAGAGAAAATATTTTAAATGTTTTATGCATGTGTCTGAAAACCAGTCAGTGGCTGCCTGCTTTTTATTTGCTGTCTGTAGTTCCAAGATGCTTTTGTGGACCTTGAGCACCACCCAGTGGTAATGGGTAGTCAAAAACTTAAAAAAAAAAATTTGGAGAGGGAAGAAAATATCAGAAGCAATTGATTAGTTTTCTTTCAAATGAATTAGAGAAACCGATGTTTCTAAAGCAGGAATATAACCAAGTCGTTGCAAACACTGTGACTGTAATCCCGACCTTTTTTTTTCTTCTCGCTTTTGTTCTTTTGGTTATTTTGTGCTGTTTTATTATATTGTTGCTGCCACGTATCAAAATTGAAAGAAAAACAAACAAAGTTTTTGTGATAGTATGTAGTTCTTATTCCCTGGGGCTGTTATTGAAATAACATTGCAATAATGTTATTGAAATAACATTTTAGTAGTCTAAAAATTGGTTTAGTAGTCTAACAATTTAGTAGTCTAAAAATTGGTTTCCGCCACCACTTCCTGAGGGTCTCTGAGAAGGATAATGGGACTCCAGTGAGGAGAGAGTTGCCTTGTCTGTCTATTGCAGCTGGGGCCTGCCACATTTTTCTTCTCTGTTGCTTTCTTCATGACACTGACTATCTTGTCAAGTAATCTAAATATGTATCTCATAAGGGCTCTCACAAATTGTTAGTGCATATCGAACTCAAAGCCACATGGGTCTTTTATACATGACTCGCTGCTAGTCCAGTGTCAAGTGCAAATGTCAGAAAGATCAAGCACATGGCCTTCTTTTTACTCGCATCAAGTTTCATCTTGTTGGTTTTAGTTCCAGTGTTGTTGGGGACCACTGAAGTGTTTTAGTCATCTGGTGTAGTTTTATGCCATTTAAAAATTTCTAACTATTGATAAAAACGTTGAGTAGAACAGAACCAACAAATTCCATTGCAGCAAGCCAGAGTTCTGTCCAGGAATGTCTAATGTCTAATTAACATTTCGTGGCTATCGTAAAATTAAGAAAATAATCACAACTATAGTATTTGGATTATCCTTTCTATCTATGCCTTGAACTAGGTTTTCGATATGGCATTATTATACTCATTTTAAAAGATATCAAACTGAAGAGTGGAGAGATTAAACAATATGTCCTACTTGGAAGTGGTTGAGCTGGGTTTACACACTTTTCACTATTCCAAATTGCCTCATTGTTTCATCTTCTGAAGGAATAGATCCCTAAAAGGTGATCCATGATCAAAAAGAACAGAGCAGTAGAATACAAACTCCCAAAAGTTCAATTAAAAAACAATTAGTATTATTGGTGCAGTTAATTCAGTATTAAAGGAAGTTGGGACTGCATATTCGTAATTGTTTCTGGGAATATGACAAAGTCACACCGTGATGAGAATGTCAGTCTAGCTTTTGTCAATATTATTAATGGAAGAAGTACCAACTACTCATTAGTGAGTTAAATGTTTTCAAATTTATCTTAAAAAATCATATATCTCTCATACAGATGAGGACTAGCAACGATGGTCCATTCTTGCAGCTCCCCTAAACTTAATGGGATTGCTTTTAACGTTCTGCTCTTGTGATGCTTAAAGCAGGTTTCTATTTAATAGCTTTCATTAGGATGAAGAAGTTTCTATACCTGGCTTGCTGAAAGGATTTTTTAAAAAAGCAAATGTCTTTCTCATGGATATAGAGAACAAACTGATGGTCGCCAGATGGGAGGAGATTTAGGGGGCTGGGTGAAAAATGGGAAGGGGCTAAGAAGTACAAATTACTAGTTATAAAAGAGTCACAGGGTTGTGAAGTACAGCATAGGGAATATAGTCAATCATATTGTAATAACTATGTCTAATGCCAGGTGGGCACTAGACTAATTAAGGGGGGAATCACTTCATAAATTATATAAATGTCTAACTACTATGCTGTACACCTGAAACTAATATAAAATAATACTGAAGGTCAACTCTAATTGAAAACAAGCAAATATTTTTATGTGTCTAATGAAATGGTCATCTTAAACATTTTTTACTATAAAATATATTATATGTATAGAAAAAGTCTATAAACAATATGTGTACAGTTCAATATTAAAATGAACACCTGTGGCTGAATGCATTTGTCAGATAAAGAAATAAATTATTACCAGTCCCTTAGAAGTCCACTGAGATTCCCCTTTCTTCTCTCCACAGTAATTACTGTGCCTACACTTGTGTTAATGGTTTGATTTTCTTCATGGTTTCACTATCCATGTACAGACCATTAGAGTATATAATTTATTTTATCTATATTTGAATTTGATACATGGAAGTACTATATTCCATTATTCTTCTGTGACTTCCTTTTTTGGTTCAACGTTGTTTGTGAGTTTCATCCATGCCAATGCATGCTAGCTGTATGTAGTCCATTCATTGCTGAGAAGCTTTCCACTCTATGCCTATGCCACCGTGTATTCACTTATCCTCCTATTGATGGCCACCTGAGTTGCTTCCAGGTTGGGGTTATTATAAACACCGTGGTACAAATATTCTTATATATATATCTCTTAGAACTTGTAAGACTTGTGAACTTGTAATCTTACTTCTGCATTTCTTCTCTGTGCTGGCCATGGAAGCACTCTGCTTAGATATCCTTCAATAGTATGGCTGATTGACAGCCCCTGCTCCTGCTCCTGCTCCTGCACCTCTGGGTCTAAGGTGAGTTCACAGTAGGTAACACCTATACCCCTGCTTCCTGAGTTGTCCCCAGCCAATGACTGAGCACAGTGTAGGTACTAGAACTATTTGACATGGAGATTGCTCTGAGGAAGAATTTTAGTGCAAGGCCTTACCATCAGCCTGGCTCAGATTTCTCAGAATTCTACTGCAGTCTAAGACTTTTCCTATCCACTCTTCACCACCT
>NW_011888914.1:5220680-5231014 GCF_000151845.1 Pteropus vampyrus
TGAGATAATCATGCTAAGCAAAATAAGTCAAACAGAAAAAGTTGAAAACCACATGATATCACTCATATGTGGGATATAAAACTGAAAGCAACAAACGTGACAGAGACTCATGAACACGGACTGTGGATTAGTGGTTATCAGAGGAAAGGGTAGGGAGGTAAATAAGGGTAAAAGGATCAAATATTTGATGACAGAAGAAAATTTATCTTTGGGAGGCAAACACAAAATGCAAAATATATATGACTTACTGTTGAATTGTACACTTGAAACTTATTTTATTTTATTAATTAATTTCATCTCAATAATTTTTAATAAAAAAGGTACAAAATCATTATTCAAATACAGAATCAACTGTATTTTATTCTGAAAGTTGGTACTTTCTTATTGATATAGAAAGCCCCATACTCTCCTCACAATGATTGCCAGATGGTCTTTTCCAACTTAAGTCTCTCCCTCTTCTAACCCTCCTTTCACAAATCAACACATTGTATGTTCCTCTAATTCTGAAATTTTTATGTCACAGAAGATTTTTAGGCCTTCACACGGCAAGCTACAAAAGTTGCAGGACCCACTATAAAATGCAAATGCAGGGACCCTGTTTTCAAAATGCAGGAAAAACATGTAAACTTTTTTCTTACTTCCTCGGTCTCTTTCTACAGCTGTTATAATGATTTTTATTTGCCACTTAATGACATTCTAAGTAAAGAAAAATTAAAAATTGAAATTATCATGAATTTTTATTATCTATCTTTATATTGTGCAATGCCAGTATTTAAATGTAAGAGCACTTATATTGTATGCTGAATCACTGAAATTACACAATTTGTATTTCATAGTTCATTCATACATATGTATTTGGTTCTGTTCAGTACAGTGAAAACACTTCACAAAACTAACTCAACTGTTTTTCTTTCACTTTTTGAAACACTCACATTCTACCAACATTTCCTATCTTCATTTACTGATGAGTAAGAAAGGTCTGAAATGAAAAAATAAAAAAAGTTTTGGGTTACTCTTTTTTCTCCTTTCTAAGTCACCATTTTTAGCTTCACTGGTTGACTAATACAGAGAAGTAACAGTAAGAATGTATCATAAGAGCCCTCAGTCACCAATATTTCTTAGAATGTCATTGCCTCCTTTCTGTGTTCAAAGAAAGTTCTGGTTGGAACAAAAGGTGTAGCCTCTAGGGGCTCTCAGAGCCCCACTCGCTCAATCAAAGATGTAGCATTTATTTTGTATTTGCTTTTAGTATCTCTGAACTTCCACATATTGTGGATCCACTGGAATTCTGTGTTGTCAGATTAATGCTATAGGCAAATGGAGCAGCAAGAGGAGGAAACAGCCATTGCGTGTTGTGAGTAGCCCCCCACTCAGGTACATGCTCAGTTGTCCTATTGGACTTTACTTCTAAAACACAAGTTCAAAGATAAAATTAGTAAGAATTTGAAGACAGTGGCAGCAGAACATTAAACAAGTCTGAAGGAGGGTGACTTCTGAGCACCGTGGACAGATCGCATGCGCATAAAGCTGGGCCTGTGCTGTCATTTGTTTCTGGACCTTTGCACATAATGTTCTTGCTACTTGGAGTAGTCCCCCTTTTGCCTCCACTTCCTCTGCTAACTCCTACTTATCCCTCAGGCCCTGATGTGGATCCCAATTTCCACAGTAGTCCTGATTCTAATTCTATTGGTCTGAGGTAGGGTTCAGTCAGGCATGATTTATTACTCTTCCAATCAGTTAGGGTTGAGAATCATTGAGCTGCATAATCTATGCATCCAGATTATTATTAGCAAAATTGACATAACCTTTCTCTACCTCAGCCTTTTCATCTGTAACAAGGGCACACTGGATCAAATCCTCTTTAATTAATTTTTCAGTTCAAGTACCTTAAATTTGGGTAGCAACCATTTCTCTTCTATGCAAGAACATTTCAACAAAATTAACTCTTACATTTATACAAGTAATTCATCTTTATTGTAGAAAAATTATAAATAAAGATAAATAGAAAAGAAAAAGTAAAAGCCGTTTACTGACATTTTATAAACTTTCCATACTTTCAGAGTGGGTATACGTGTGTGTGTTAAGCTTATTATTATTTTTATTAATAGTTGTTTGAGAGACAATAATACCTGTCTGATATATTGGCTGAAAAACTGAGTGGAATAACATTGTTTACTTTGCACTGTTTGTGGGAATGTAAATTGGTGCAGCCACTGTGGCAAACAGAAAAAAATTAAAAATAGAACTACCACATGATCCCACAATTCCATTTCTGGGATTATATCCGAAGGAAATGAAAACACTAATTCAAAAATATATCTGCACCTCCATGTCCATTGCAGTGTTAGTTACAATAGGCAAAACATAGAAAAACTCTAAGTGTCCATCGATGGATGAAAAAACGGAAGAAGAAAATGTGGCATATATATAACAGAATATTATTCAGCCAGAAAAAAGGAAATTCTACAATTTGCAACAACATAGATGGAACTTGAAGGCATTACATTAAGTGAAATAAGTCAGACAGAGAAAAAATAAGGTATGATTTCATTTATATATGAAATATTTTTTAAAATCCTCATAGGTACACAAAGAATAGATTGGTAGTTGTTGGAGGTTGGGGGTGAGTAAAGAGTGGGTGAAATAGGTGAAGGTGATCAAAAGGTATAAACTTCCAGTTATAAATAAATAAGCTCTGGGATGTAATATACAGCATGGTAACTATAGTTAATAACACTTTGTTATGTATTTGAAAGTTGTTAAGAGAGTAGATCAAGAAAATTCTCATCACAGGAAAAAAATGTCACTATGTGTCATGATGGGTGTTATATAGACTTATTGTGGTGATCATTTGACATACATATATCACATTAGGATGTTGTACACCTGAAACTAAAATAAGGTTAATATGTTATATAATATGATGTTATATGTTAATATAATACATTATATGTTACTAATATAATATCATGTTAATTATATCTCAATTTAAAAGAATTTTCCCAAATTGTTTATCTTTTTAAAAAATATGTACATAGTTTAAACTTATTAAAATTTTTCATCCCTCCAAAGGAATAACTTATTTTTTCATTTATTTTTTATTTTTCTCAGCTTTGTTGAAATATAATAGACAATTAGTTGCTCATATTTACATTGATAATTCAATGAGCTTTTTTTCAATTGTAGTTGGCATACAATGATATATTACTTTCAGTTGTACAGAGTAGTGATTAGAGCTCAAGTAATCACCCCACTAAATCTAGCACCCCTCTTCTCCCTTACATATTTATTACAACATTGTTGACTATTTTCTTTATGCTTCACTTTACATCTCCATGACTATTTTGTAACTAAACATTTGTATTTTTTAATCCCTTTGCCCTTTTTCACAGTCTCCTCCAACACCCCTCCCATCTAGTAGCCCTCAAAATATTCTCTATATCTATGAGTTTCTTTCCATTTTTGTTGTTATTGTTGTTTATTTTGTTCTTTAGATTCTGCATATACGTGAAATCATGTAGTATTTGTATTTCTCTATCTGACTTACTTCATTTAGCGCAATACCCTCTAGGTCCATCAAGGCAATATCTTTTTCCATCCCCTTTCTTTTAGTCTTTTAATCTGAAATGAATCTCTTGTAGGCAGCATACGTAGGGGTCTCGTTTTCTTATCCCTTTAGTCATCCTATCCTTTGTTGGAGTACTTAATTCTTTTCCATTTGATATACTCATTGATAAATATGTAGCTATTACCATTTTTTATTCATGATTTTGATACATAGTTTTTCTTCTTAAAGAAGTCCCTCCAACATTTTCTGTAATAGTGGCTTGGTGTTGATGAATTACTTTATTTTATTCTTGTCTGGGAAGCTCTTTATCTGTCCTTCAACTCTAAATGATAGCTTTGCTGGATAAAATATTCTTGGTTGTAAATCCTGAGTTTTCATCACTTCGAATATTTTGTGCCAAGCCCTTCTGTCCTGCTAAATTTCTTTTGAGAAATGAGCTGCCAGTCTTAAGGGTGCTCCCTTGTAGGTAACTAACTGCTTTTCTTTTGCTGCTTTTAAGAGTGTCTCTTTGTATTTAACCTTTGGCATTTTAATTATGATGTATCTTGGTGTGGGCCTCTTTGAATTCCTCTCTCTTGAGACTCTCTGAGCTTCTTGGGCTTGTACTTCTGTTTCCTTCACCAAGTTAGGGAAATGTATGAATAAATATGGCAAGATAATGCTAAAGTCTAAAAATAGAAATATTTAATTTTTTGAAAAATTAAAAAATTTTTTCAAGGTGTCATCTAGGATTGACATGAAGTAAGGGAGGAAACAAGTATTTTAAAGGTGTCATCTTATTGGCAGAGGTCGGATTTTGGAAGTTAAATAATATTGGAACAAATAAAATTTATTGGATTGAAAAACAATATCATAAAATTAATAAATGCATTTGATGTAATCCCAAATAGAATCCCAAAGGACTTTTATAGGGAAGGAGAACTGGAAAATTGAATAAAATGATTTAAACATTTTTATGGAAGAGTAAACGCTCCAAAACAAAAAATATATCTATATATATATATATATCCATGGGGAAAAGAAAGAGTAATAAGGGAGGTCTTGCCCATGAAGATATCAAATGCTATTGACATAGGGGTACATAAATAGATTCATGGGACAGAATAGAATCTTAAAATATATCCCATTATATGTGAGAATAAATGCAAAACTGGTAGATATATCAATTCGGTGAGAAAGGAAGAATTATTCAGTAAATGGTGCTGGTGCAACTGGTTATTAATATAAAAAAATAACATTGCACTTCCACTTTTATCCTCATCTTAAATCAAAACAAAACATTTCAAATAGATTTAAAATTTAATGTAAACATATTAATACATTGCAGGAAAATCTAGGTGACTGAAAAATCTAGGGGCTAGAGACATCTTCCTTATGACTAGAAACCTAGAAACTGTTAAAGAAAAGAGAATACTTGATTATATAAATATGGCAAAAGATACTATCAACTAAGTCAAAATGCAAATGAAAGCCTTGGGAAAATATTTGAAATATAGAAAACAGTTAATATTTATAATATTCGAAGACCTCTTATAAATTAAAACAAGTTGCCAAAAGACTCTAATAGAGATATAATCAAAAGTTTGAACAAATATTTACAGAAGAGAAAATTCAAATGGGTAGTAAACTCACTAGTGATCCAGAAATGCAAATTAAACTAAGACCAAGATGTCATTTTATAACTCAGATGGAAATTAAAAAGCTCAATAATACCTGTTGCTGGCGGAGATGCAGGGCAAAGCGTTCTCTCATTTGCTGCAGGTGAAAATATGCATTGTTATAGCTTTTTATAATATGACATCTGGCAACGATATTAAAATAATGAATACAAAATTATAAACACATATTACAATACCTATAAATACTTAATACTCTGACCCAGAAACTTCACTCCAAGGAACCTATCTCTTACAAATAAAAGTACCACTATTTAAAATATTTATGCAAGAATGTTTATTGTAGCTTGATTTATTAGTAGAGAAAATCTAGAGACAAAGTGAATACCCATCATGCAACAGCTGGATTGTGGAATTTTAAGTAACCATTACAAAGAATTAGATTTACCTATTCCAGTTGATTTGGAGGGATTTTCATGAGGTAACATGTGTGAGAAAAGCAAGATGCCAAAGAATGTATAAAATAATCCAGTTTTTATTAAACGATTACAAACTCCTGTGTGTATATATGATCAATAGGTTTCTCATATGCTTATATGAGGAAGAAACCTATATTGTTAACATGGGAGTAGATGAGAGAGGGGGAGCTCAGAAAAGAAGAAAATCATTAATGTAAAATAAAAGTATGTTGATACAGTCACATTTGTGCATTTGTGCACATTTCTAGATATTTATTGGTAAAAGTGAAATATAATGAAGTAAAATGTGATAAAATGAAATAAGATGGACTGTATGGAATTGTCTCTCCTACACGCTTTTCTCTCCTCCCACCAATTTCCTGTTCCTTTCCTTCGTTTTGATTTGCTTATATAAGTAACAGTCCTATTTTATAGCTTGGTAGTTGCCCAGCCTAGAAATGAGAATAGGTAGGTTCATGATGCTGAGAGTGAAGCTGGGGTATCTCATCTGTCACATGTAATTGAGACTAGAGCTATGAAAAGCCCAGGCGGTGTTGATTTACTAGGAGTATGCAGTAGACCTTCCTTAGTGGTCCTATAATCTGGTCTGAATGAGGAGTAGAAATTAGCCTAAATTATGCCCTAATTAAACCAGTGCCTCTTTTCTGAATCCTTTTTGAGAATTCAATCGATCACAGTACGTGGGATTTTCAATAGGTACTCACATTTCATTCAGCAAGTCAACACAAATTTCTTTAGCACTTATTGTGTGCCAAATACTGAGCGAGGCACTATGGTTTGTATAAAGATAAATGAAGCCCACTGACAGTTCTCAAGGAGATTTTGGTTTGTGGTAAGAGACAAACACCTAACATTTAAATTAATTGGGTTAAGTGCTAAAATAGAGGTATTAACAAAGTAGGTGGGAGGCAAAAGAGAGAGAGAGACCAGGAAACATTTTTAGAAGCAGTGACGGCTGAACTAGCCTGGATAGCTGAGGGAACAACACAGACAAGGCTTGGAATTATAATAGTACTCCATGTCTTTGGGATATGGGGAGTTGTCCAATGTGTCTGGATACAGAGCATGTGGACAGGTGACAATTACAGGTGTTTTGAGATTAGGTCATGGACAGCCTTGAATTCTAGGCTAAGAAATTAGAATAGGGGCCTAATATGATCTGACATGTGCATTTTAGGAACTTCCATGTAGGTCAATGTTCAGGATGAACTGAAAAATAGAGGCTGGAGGTGGAGGCAAGTAAGTTTTGAAGTTACATGACAGTCTTTGTGACAGACGTGGGAAGTTATGAGACCCTGGACCAGGTTTGGGGAAGTGGAAATGAAATAGGTAGGAAGAGGTAGGTTAGTGGGATTTTGAAGTGACTTAAAACATTAGACAATTGACAAAGGGATGAAGAGAGGGTTTGTTGAAAGTGTTTGAAATTTTTGGTCTGAATGAACAGGAGAGAGTAGATACTACGAACAAGTATGGGAAGAAGAAGGAACAGACTTGTGGAAAGTAAGGAGTTTTATGTGAGACGCCAGTGGGGCAATCGTCCATTTATTTCTTCATTCATTCCATTTAATAGGTAATAACTGAGTGCTTACTTTGCACCAGTCACTGTTTTAGGCACCAGGGATATAGAATTGAACAAAACAGAACAAATTCTTGTCCTCAGGAGCTTGTGTGGAGAGATAGACAGTAAACAAAATAAGTAAGTAAAACATATGTTTTAGAAGTGGTAAGTGCTATGGAGACATGTAAGACAGGGAAAGGGAACGGGGTATACAGGGGTCTTGGGTAGTGTGTGTTGCTGTTTTAGAGTGTGGTAAGGACGATCGCATTGACATCAGAGAAAGACGTGAAGGAGTCAAGGAAGTGAGCCGTACATTTATGTAGAAACGGTGTTCTAGGCAGAGAAAATGACAGCTACAAAGGCCTAGAAGTGGAAATGTCCCTGGTATATTCAAAGAACAAAAACAAGATGAGTCCAGGCCATTCTAATGACTTTGAAAATAAACAAGTAAACACATCGATATAAAGACATCAAACACACTGGTAGAAAAACTGTCTGAAGTTCAAGAGGGAAATTTGAGCTGGTGATACAGATTCAGGATCAGTTCCATAGACATGATGGTGGAAACCAAGAGAGCAAGGAGAGAGAAGAAAGCTGAGTGAAGGACAGACTCTTCTAGAGGTCTCAATTGTAGGATGTGGGCAGAGGTAGAGGAGCTGGTGAATGACGCCAAGAAGGAGTAGAATATGCGAGGATTTTGCCATGAAGACTATGAAATTCCACAAGCAAGACAGATTTAAATATTTTTACTTAATGAATTTATGTTATGATTATTAAAAATCATAGTATATTCAAAATTATCCTGGAAAATATCCCATAAATAGGATCTTGTCTAATGAGGGCAAGCTTTGCCAGAATGCTAAGTCCAGCATTGGCAAAGATTCCACCTCCCTATGGTTTCTTTCAATTCCCTGTGTTTTCCTTTTGTCTCTCATATTATTAGCTTTGAAAACAATAGTTAAGTTATTCTGAGCAGTTACTAGGTAAGTATAGATGGTTTTGTGTGGTTGCTGGGTGGCAAGCTCTGTTACACAAACGATTTATACTCATAAATCAAGTTTATCCAAAGAGTGGAGACTATCCACCTCTTTACAGGACCTCTATTTCTCTAACTAGTTTTCCTTTTCTCTCACCCACTCAACTATAGCAAAACACCTGAGTGAACTGTCACACATCATGATCAATAATCTCTTACTTGCTCCTGGAAACAACATATTATTTCTTCTGTTTGTTCCTGGGTACTATTCACATGCAATAAACCCAGCTGACATATGGTTCCATTGATTAGGAAGCTTAGTGACTGAAGGTGTGTAGGGAAAAATATCGCTAGGGATCAGGTCTCATATATTGCATGGGTTTATTTCTAGTACAAATCGACTATTTTTGGTCTCTCTTTATAGACCAAGTGAACTAGTTAAATGTGAGTTATGGCCATAAAACTGCGGGTCTTCTAGTTTTCTTATTTCTACTTCTTTTGTTAAGTGGAAGGTATTAGTTGACAACATTGTCATTAGCAAAACCTTTCTTTGGTCCAAATCCTGTCTTAATTATTTATAAGCCATATAATTATGAGCAAATTAGCTCTTTAACTTAATTTTTTTCATCTATCTCCCAGGGTTGTTTGTGAAGGTTAAGTGAGATAAGGCATGAAGAGCACATTATACAGTATTATTGGTAATGATTAAAAGTTTAGAAGAGGTTATGTCTGTTGAAATAAATTCACATTCACAAAAAAGTCCCACAGAGTTGCTTATCTTTCAACCTAACTACTGAATTCTGAATAAAGGGGTTATAATTACACATTACTTGTTAAGTGTCCAGAGGGATTGAATTTACATTTATGTAATGGGAAACCACAGAAATTCCAGGTTGAACAGACCAGGCCTTCCCTTTGTCTTCTGGCTCATGTAGGAGGTCCATTGGATATCTTATTTTTATAATGCGAACTTAAGCCTGTGATATCATAGGGCCTAGTTCACTATCTAAGTGACAGGAAGTCAGAGTTTTTAACTACAGAAAAGCTAGAGTATAATTTTCAACAACTTCCTCTTGTGTCAGTATCAATTTCTAATAATCATGAAATTAATCTTAATCTGTTCTCTCCCAGGATGTAATGAGCTATTAAATAATATTTAATCATTAGATTTCATTTTTATTAAGTATATGCCTTTAAAAATTCCCTCTATTTTTCCCTCAGTGACCTTTCCCTAACCAGTGCACAAGTAAAATTATTATTAACACGAAGATTTGCATCTGTTCAACTGGAGAATGTCCATCATATTTTTATTTTACCCAGCTTCTAGTTTTCAAAAAAGCAACAACAACAACAAAACCCCCAATGGCTGGCATGTAGTCAGAAAATTCCCATATCTAACTGAACTGCCTACCATATATCTGCATTTTAAAGAGAGTGTTTCTTACTTCAGTTCATTTTTATATCACATTTCAGAGAGTCTGAAATCTGGTGGAAAAATATTATTCAGAGATAGAGAGTTCCAGTATGTTACTCAAGATTCCACTGAAAATATTAAAGCTCTTTTGTCTTTTAAGTACCCCCAAATGAAACAAGCATAAAAATCTCAGAAAAGAAAACTTGAGAAGTAATAACAGTGTCTGAAGACTTAACTCTGAAAATATTACCAGTATTCTCTCCAACATATTTATTTGTGTTGAGTCTCCACTTAAGTTGTCAGTGTTTGCCTCCTCATTGGCTGATGAGAAAAATAATTCAATGTAAGTTTTGGTATGAAGGTGAATTTCAGCCTGAAAAAGTTATGGGGAAATCGATCCAAATACTTTAATGTTAAGCAAAAATAATCAAGTATATGAAATTTAAAAATATTCTATTACATAATAGGAATCAGAAAAAATAGATGCCATAATAATTGTAACTATAATAACATTAAAACAGAAAGCTTTTTATCAGTGACATAAATGAATAATTTATTTCGGATGAGCTACAACTTAATTTATGATTCCTCTTTGGTTCAATTTTGGAATGTCTGGGGGCTTTGATCCATGATTAACCCAGGTAATTGTCAACTTTCTGTTGAGAAGGACTGAAACTTGAATGATCTTTTTTAGCTATAGT
This sequence comes from Pteropus vampyrus, assembly GCF_000151845.1. NCBI lineage: Eukaryota > Metazoa > Chordata > Mammalia > Chiroptera > Pteropodidae > Pteropus > Pteropus vampyrus. Next base: position 5,230,993 of record NW_011888914.1, read on the forward strand.
ATGCCATCTGCTTGGTGTATTC
>NW_011888914.1:5231064-5236078 GCF_000151845.1 Pteropus vampyrus
TGGAAACAACATATTATTTCTTCTGTTTGTTCCTGGGTACTATTCACATGCAATAAACCCAGCTGACATATGGTTCCATTGATTAGGAAGCTTAGTGACTGAAGGTGTGTAGGGAAAAATATCGCTAGGGATCAGGTCTCATATATTGCATGGGTTTATTTCTAGTACAAATTGACTATTTTTGGTCTCTCTTTATAGACCAAGCAAACTAGTTAAATGTGAGTTATGGCCACAAAACTGAGGGTCTTCTAGTTTTCTTATTTCTATTTCTTTTGTTAAGTGGAAGGTATTAGTTGACAATATTGTCATTAGCAAAACCTTTCTTTGGTCCAAATCCTGTCTTAATTATTTATAAGCCATATAATTATGAGCAAATTAGCTCTTTAACCTCATTTTTTTCATCTATCTCCCAGGGTCGTTTGTGAAGGTTAAGTGAGATAAGGCATGAAGAGCACATTATACAGTATTGGTAATGATTAAAAGTTTGGAAGAGGTTATGTATGTTGAAATAAATTCACACCCACAAAAAAGTCCCACAGAGTTGCTTATCTTTCAACCTAACTACTGAATTCTGAATAAAGGGATTATAATTACACATTACTTGTTAAGTGTCCAGAGGGATTGAATTTACATTTATGTAATGGGAAACCACAGAAATTCCAGGTTGAACAGACCAGGCCTTCCCTTTGTCTTCTGGCTCATGTAGGAGGTCCGTTGGATATCTTATTTTTATAATGCGAACTTAAGCCTGTGATATCATAGGGCCTAGTTCACTATCTAAGTGACAGGAAGTCAGAGTGTTTTAACTGTAGAAAAGCTAGAGTATAATTTTCAACAACTTCCTCTTGTGTCAGTATCAATTTCTAATAATCATGAAATTAATCTTAGTCTGTTCTCTCCCAGAATGTAATGAGCTATTAAATAATATTTAATCATTAGATGATGGGAAGAGAGAAATCAATTTTTCATTTTTATTAACTATATGCCTTTAAAAATTCCCTCTATTTTTCCCTCAGTGACCTTTCCCTAACCAGTGCACAAGTAAAATTATTATTAACACGAAGATTTGCATCTGTTCAACTTGAGAATGTCCATCATATTTTTATTTTACCCAGCTTCTAGTTTTCAAAAAAGCAACAACAACAACAACAACAACAACAACAACAACAACAAAACCCCCAATGGCTGGCATGTAGTCAGAAAATTCCCATATCTAACTGAACTGCCTACCATATATCTGCATTTTAAAGAGAGTGTTTCTTACTTCAGTTCATTTTTATATCACATTTCAGAGAGTCTGAAATCTGGTGGAAAAATATTATTCAGAGATAGAGAGTTCCAGTATGTTACTCAAGATTCCACTGAAAATATTAAAGCTCTTTTGTCTTTTAAGTACCCCCAAATGAAACAAGCATAAAAATCTCAGAAAAGAAAACTTGAGAAGTAATAACACTGTCTGAAGACTTAACTCTGAAGATATTACCAGTATTCTCTCCAGCATATTTATTTGTGTTGAGTCTCCACTTAAGTTGTCAGTGTTTACCTCCTCATTGGCTGATGAGAAAAATAATTCAATGTAGGTTTTGGTGTGAAGGTGGATTTCAGCCTGAAAAAGTTATGGGGAAATCTATCCAAATACTTTAATGTTAAGCAAAAATAATCAAGTATATGAAATTTAAAAATATTCTATTATATAATAGGAATCAGAAAAAATAGATGCCATAATAATTGTAACTATAATAACATTAAAACAGAAAGCTTTTTATCAGTGACATAAATGAATAACTTATTTTGGATGCGCTACAACTTAATTTTATGACTCCCCCTTGGTTCAATTTTGGAATGTCTGGGGGCTTTGATCCATGATTAACCCAGGTAATTGTCAACTTTCTGTTGAGAAGGACTGAAACTTGAATGATCTTTTTTTAGCTATAGTATGCCATCTGCTTGGTGTATTCAACAAAGCAAAGAAAAAGTCTCATTCTACCTGAAAGCTTTCATTGTTTCACTAGATTTCAAGTAACTTTGCAAGTAAAAAGTAAAAGATACTGGACTTTGGTGCTTGTATTTCAGCCATCAGTGTATTTCAGTCATTTGGAATACATTACAGTTTTATATTAGTAAAACCCAGCTGTGAAAACTATTGAATTTTCACACTTCCATTTATGAGACAATCTCTTAAATTTCTGAATCAGTTTCTGAACTGCAATCCCCAAATCTCCTAGTGTTTAGGAAAAATAGAAAATCTAGCAATGGCCAATTTAAACAAAGGATCATAGGGATTAAAGTCAAGGGATAAGGGGAATAGTAGGCTATTATTTGAAATCTCACGGTGTGTCAATTAGTTTTTACTGAATAATGAAACACTCTTCAACTTAGTAGTTTAAAACAACGGTCATTTATTTCACTCACACTTGTTTACATCGGCAATTTGGAACACTCTGGACGATTCTTTTGGTTTAGTCTGGCTCTCATGTATCTATAGTCAGCTGTCAGTCATTCCTACTTCCGGGGGTGGTGTGGCTCTTGGCTTGGGTGGCTGATTAGACCACATGTCTCTCATCAAACAATAGGCTTGTTTGGGCTTCTTCACACAGTGGTGGTGGGTGCAAGAGGGGACACCCCAGTGCACAAGTGATTTTAAAGCATGTGCTTGTGTCATGTTTGCTGGCATCTCATTAGTCAAAACATGCCCTATGGCCAAGCTCAAAGTCAAAGACATTCAAACTTACACGGCAAGGGCAGTTTGGATACTGTGAAAGGAATCATGTGTGGCCATTTTTCCAACTTACTGCATATGGTTTACAAAATAAGATCAACTTGAATTAAGTGGGGAATCCAGTTATGTAATTTTGGTGCAACTGAAAAGCTATCATTTAATAAAAAGTTATGGAATATGCTTGATGTCAACTATAGATATGTTCGGCTAAAATGAATACTTTATCCAAAAACTTTTGGGAATGCTGTTTGGATTATTAGGCCATGTGGAATTCAGTCAGACAGAGTTAAATGAGTTCTCTCTGCTCGGAGTTATGTGGTCTACCCTGGAAAGTGTTGAGAATCTTTGTTTAGGTTCTAGCTGCTTGTATTAGGCAATTCAGTGCAATCCATCCAATCGTTTTGTATCTAGAGTCTTAGTAAAAGTACACATTTTTAGCTTATATATTTTAAGTGTGTATATAATTATATCATAGATGACTTTTAGTGGAGTGATAGTTGTAAGTTCGAGTAAGATACTGTGATTCTAAAGGGTTGATAATTGTTGTTCACAGAGATAAAAGAAGCAGTTTTTCATCACTGCCTAATATTGGGGTGAGGCCGAAGTGTGACACCTGTAGCTCATTTTTAGAAGGGGGCAGAAAGTGCTTTTAGATGATAGGATTCGAATGAAAAAAAATTCAATCACTGTCCCACCCCCATTCTATCCTCACCTACTCTTTCCAAAACTTTGCTTTAGTACTTCAGAAAATTTGGGGTTCGAATTTATTTGGTTTTAAGAAAAGAAATTAATTTTGTTCTTATCATCTAAAAAATTAGTACCAATGTACATAAACTAAAGTTAAATTGTTTTCCCACTTAGTATTTCAAGTAAAAACTTTCTTTACTAAATTAAAACTTCCTCAAGAGAATTTTTCTTTGACTATTGCTCAATAGTAGGAAATTCTTTCCACCTCTTTTAAGGAATTTATAAAATTTCAAACCCCTTTTATGTTTTTTTTCTTGCTCTCACATACTTGTTGCTTTAGAACTGGTTTGTGATGTCAAGCATGAATAAAATGCCAGATGCAGCACAACCTCAGTAATTAGCATTATTTGGGAAGGTTGATTTGAAGTAGTGAAAGGTTTGAACTCAAGCCATTTTGAAGAGAAAAATACTTATTAAATTATGTTTCCACACTGTGTTGAGCTCTTTGGTTGCTTAAAAAACAGTAAAAGTCAACAGTGCCTGACTTGAAGTAATTTACACTCCATTTCAAGACCTACTTATGAAAATAACTAGAAAGAAAAGCTGTAGTGTGTAGCAAGAGTGAGTGAAATGGATCTTGAAAGAAGCTTCTTCGATTTCTAGATTCTGCTTTGTTATAATCCATTCCAAAGTGTGAGGTCCCGAGGCACTGAGGACAGAAGGGGCAAGCCAGAGATCATACTGCCGTGCAGTATCCAGGGGCCACGAGAAGAATGGCCTCATAGAAGCAAGGGGTTGTACTGAGAAGGAACAGGAGGCTGGGGCGAGTACATAAATAGAGCTGGATTAAGGAGGGCCTTGACTGTCCAAATGAGGATTTTGGGTGTGATTTGTCTAAAATTATGAAATCAGAAATGATTGAAAAGAAATATTTTTAAAAATTAGAACACTGAATATCTAGTTATTTGACTAGAAGACAGGTAGCGAGTGCCTGAAGGGAGAGTCTGCCACGCTGCCTTTATGACAAGAGAAGAGTAATTAGAAACCAGCTCATTACTTATATACCAATGACAGCAGTTAAAATTTATTCTCTATAGGTTCCCCAATTCTTCTGCAATCTTGTTAATACTTGTAATTGCCTCAGTAATTCCTCTTGCAAGAACGGTACAAGTGGACGTTTCAGATTCTTCAGTCAAACAACACCAATTTCAAATTAGTGGTATTTAAAGCATTACTTATATTGAATAGTTACCTGAGAAATCTGAAGAGCTAGAGATCAGAATTTAATTCTTTATTTAACTGTCAGTCTTAACATCAATCAGGGTACTATTACTGCAGTAAAGGTATGTTACTGTGACTGAATTCTGTTGCCTCCCACCCCCCAAGTTCATATGTTGAAATCTTAAGCTGTTTGGAGACAGGGCATTTAGGGAGGTAATTAAGATTAAATGAGGTCATAAGGGTGGGACGCTAATCTGATACGATCGGAGTCTTTAGAAGAGGAGAAAGGGACACTCGAGAGCTCTCCCCATATGAGTACAGAGGGAAGCCACTGAGGGCACAGTGGGAAGGTGACCATCTACAAGCCAGGCAGAGAGACCTCACCAG